>NC_079501.1:17793686-18110659 GCF_030052815.1 Hevea brasiliensis | reverse complement strand
CGACTGGGAAAGTAAGTCTATAGACAAAGAATATCTAAATAAACTTAAGAATAATATTGATAATGTATCATTTTTCTACTTCACCGATCCAATCTTGTGAACACATCAAAGCTTGAACAGTAGTTGGTCGCAGGGAACTCCATTCACGATCAAGCACCCTCCCTCCATTGTCAAAAGCAAACTCTGGTGTAACTTTTGACATGGGAATTCCCAAAATATTCCGTGCCATCATGGCTAGGATAGGGTACCTGGGAGTGTGAACTTTCCACCAATTTAATATGTTGAAATCAACACTGCGAGGAAAGAGAGGCTCTTCCAGGTACTTGTCCAAATCTGATCTTATACCTTGACTCTGGGAAGTTTCATGGAGAAATTTGTCATATCCCATCAGTCTATCTTTACTGTCCCGTCCAGAGCTAGGTAAGCATCCAGCGCTACCACTCACTTGGCAAGTCAAACCTTGGTCAAAAGAAGCTAATGGAGAGCCAATCGAATGTTCATTGTACAGTGCCTTTATATACTCAAAAACTTCATCAATTAACTCTGCAGAACCAGTACCAAATATTTGTTGATAGTAATACTCGATCAATTTTATCTTGAATCGAGGATCTAACATTGCTGCAACTGCTAAAGAAAAACTGCATTTTTCCCAATATTCATCAAACTTGCTTTTTATCTTTAATGCCATAGAACTAATAAAATCATCTGAATTCTTGCACCATTCAATTAAGTGCAAGTGAATATCACAGATCTCAGAAAAATATATATTTGCAGTCGGATACTTGTCCTTTACAAAAACATTAGCAACTTCAACAAAGTGCTTCAAATAGCTTGTAACTGTCCTCACCCTCTCCCACTCTAAATCAGTTGGGCACATTGAATAGGCAATGTCTTGCTCCTGAAGACGAGAAAATACCCACCTGTATTCCAAGGCAACTTCAAGCATAAAATATGTAGAGTCCCATCGCGATGGATTGTCAAGACATAAGCACTTCTGACTCTCAACTCCACCTTCTGAGGCAATCTCATTGAACTTCATCAGAGTAACTTGTGAACTTCTAACATAACGAATGCTTTCCCGAATTTTGTGTGTCACCACAGAGAGCACCTCCAGTGAATCATGAACCATCACCTTCATAAGACTTACAGCACAGCGTGTATCAAATAACATACCATTGCAGTAGAGGAACCTATTCTGAGACAGCCGATCTCTGATTCTATGGACAACATTGTCATTGGCAGAATGACTATCAAATGTCATTGAAAACAGCTTACGGTCTATATCCCAGTCCATCAGACATGTCATGATGACTTCTGAACGCACGTCTTCTGTATGAGTCGGATCAACCAAGACGAAATTCAATGTCTTCTTCTTCAATTGCCAAGCTTCATCAATGTAGTGTGCTGTTAAACACAAGTACTCAGCATCATCGAAAGCAGACCACAAATTGGCACTAAGGCTGATCTTGCCAGGTAATTTATCCAGTACTTCATAAACCTTTTGTTTCTCTTGTGAATAAATATCCATACAATCAGCCTCAACTCTGTCAGTTGTTACAATCTCAAACAATGGCTGCAGATTCTTAACAAAAACCCTGAATCCAACATGCTCAACCATTTGAACTGGATAACCATGTAAAATAATCATGCGAGCAATATCAAATTGGCTTCGCCTTTGATCAAAGTTACCACTTGCAACGCTACCGGCATCATCTTTCACTTGCCCTTGTTCAAATTTATCAAATTTATAATTCACAACGATTAGTGGTTCATCCCTTGTTTGCTCCTGATCAACGTTTACATTGGCAAGAGCAAGGGTTCCTTCCTTTTTCTTTTCCCTTGATGACAGAAATTGAGTAATGCCATGGTTAGATCTTCTCTGACACCTAATCAAATGGTTCCTCAAATGAGAGGTTCCACTACTACTTGATCCACTAAGTTTTTTCTTACAATGCCTACAAATTGCAACAAATGTGTCCCCTTTTTTCACCCTGTCAAAGTCATTCCACACCACAGATTTTAATCTGCTGGATTTGACTATTACTGCATCTGACAGATCCATTGCATGAACCTGATAGTTCACTGATATCTGCTCATCATAAGCAAATTTCAGAGAAAATTAAGAAAAAACAGAATTATTATCAATGAAAAAATGAAAACCAACAAAATAAATCCAAAATACTCATTACAGAATCAACATGGAATTAAATTAGGATTATGAAGAGCTTAATCGCATGCCAATCAACAATATATAGAGTCGAATAATATCTCCAGATACGAATAGGAATCACCCACTTGATTTGGTGGTTCCGGACAACTGTCTGTGACAGCAGTAGAGCCATAGTGGCAGCGAAGCCTCGACGGTGGTATGCGCTTTCAGATGCCGGTGCAACAGCGGATTCAAGATGAAGAAAAATAAATTGTTAGTGAAAACCTTTGGAAGTTAACGATAAAAAGCCAACAGATAAAAGCAGCAGATAAATGACGGAACGCGAGAGAGAGAGAGAGAGAGAGAGAGAGAGAAAGAGCGAAGGAGGAGGAATGAGTTTTTAGGGTTTGTAAAATGAAGGGTAAATTAAAAAAGAATCATAATCTTTAGTAATTTCTTCAATTTCATGAACAAAAATAAAATAAAATAAATAATCAAGATATATGAAATTTTAAAATTTTTAAGGAAATAATTTTTAATAATTAAATAACATTATCAAACAGACACTGTGGTTGGAAAGGGGCTTCTGTCTGGCCCAGTGAAGGCTCATCCAGACTCAAAAGCTAGTCGCTATGGGTTGGGCTTGCCTCCACTCAACCCAACCCGTCGCAGCCCCACAGTTGCATCCCTTCTAACACCAATTTGGCTTCGTTTCTCCATTTGTTCTCGTTAAAGCACTTCCCAGTTGTCAATTATAACTAATCATGCTCCATCCTCCATGTCCCTGACCTGAAACCCCATCTCCTATCAATCCCTAATTATGAAACTCTCTCGTCCTCATAGACCATTTCTGAAACCCATCACTATATCCCACGCCAAACCCAAATACTTTTGCGACTTCAGATCCTCCGTAGTTCAAGATAATGACGACAAATACCAAGACTCGCAATTTATAGCCATCCTCTCAGGCATTTTACGTGGAAAGCAAAGCTGGACAATTGCATTGAACGAGCCATTCATTTCAAGCAAGTTAAGGCCTCACCATATTGAGAAGCTCCTAATGCGGTCCCTCGATGATTCCAGGTTAGCTTTGAGGTTCTTTAACTTCCTGGGCTTGCACAAGAACTTTAGCCACTCAACCATGTCGTTTTGTATTCTAATTCATGCACTGGTTAATGCTAATTTATACTGGCCTGCTTCTTCAGTATTGCAAACATTGCTTTTTCGTGGGTTGGATCCAAGTGAGGTTTTTGATGCTCTTTTGGATTCTTTCAAGGAATGTGGATTTAATTCTAGTTTGGGTTTTGACTTGTTGATTCATATTTATGTGCAGAATAAGAGAGTTTTTGATGGTGTTATGATATTCAGGTTAATGAAGAACTGTAATTTGATGCCTCAAGTTAGGACTTTGAGTGCCCTGTTAAATGGTTTTTTAAGGATTAGACGATTTGATACAGTTTTAATGTTGTTTGATGAGATTGCGAGCGTGAATATTAAGCCTGATATTTATATCCATACAGCTGTAATTCGAAGCTTGTGTGAGTTGAAGGATTTTGTAAAGGCAAAGAAAATGGTTCAATGGATGGAGTCCAGTGGTTGTGAATTGAGTGTAGTGTTGTATAATGTGTTAATTCATGGGCTTTGCAAGAGCCAGAGAGTTTGGGAGGCTGTTGAGATTAAGAATGGTTTGGTTCAAAAAGGTCTAAAAGCAGATGTGGTTACTTATTGTACTATTGTACTTGGGCTCTGCAAAGTACAGGAGTTTGAATTTGGCGTGGAGATATTGAATGAAATGATTGAATTGGGATTTGTACCAAGTGAGGCAGCTGTTTCAGGTTTGGTTGAAGGGATGAGGAGGAAGGGGCAGATTGGAGTTGCTTTTCATTTGGTAAACAAGGTTGGAAGAGTTGGAGCGATGCCTAATTTGTTTGTATACAATGCATTGATCAATTCTTTATGTAAAGATGGAAAATTTGATGAAGCAGAGCTGCTATTCAAGGAAATGGGACAGAAGGGTTTATGTGCCAATGATATCACTTATTCTATTCTTATTGATTCATTTTGTAGAAGGGGAAAACTGGATATTGCAATTCATTTACTTGGAAGAATGACTGAGGAAGGGATAAAAGTTACAGTCTATCCGTACAATTCCCTGATAAATGGTCACTGCAAGTTGGGAAATTTGAGTGCAGCAAATTCTTTTTTTGATGCAATGCTTGATAAAGGTTTGGCACCAACTGTGGTAACCTACACATCACTAATAGATGGATACTGCAATGAAGGAGACTTGGACAAGGCATTTGGGTTGTACGATGAGATGACTGGTAAGGGCATTGCACCAAATGTGTATACCTTTACTGCAATAATATCTGGCCTTTGTCAAGCAAATATGATGATTGAGGCAATTAGATGGTTTGATGAAATGAGAGAACAGAACGTCATGCCAAATGAGGTCACTTATAATGTTATGATTGAAGGACATTGCAGGCAAGGAAACACGGTAAAAGCCTTTGAATTACTTGATGAAATGGTAGAGAAGGGCCTTGTTCCAGACACATATACCTTTAGGCCTATAATAAGTGGCCTATGTTCTATTGGAAGAGTATCTGAAGCCAAAGAGTTCATTGATGATCTTCACAAAGGGCATCATAAGTTAAATGAGATCTGTTATGGTGCCCTTCTGCATGGTTATTGCAAGGAAGGAAGATTCTGGGATGCGTTAAGTGCTTCTCGTGAGATGATGGAGAGAGGAATGAACATGGATCTTGTGTGTTACGCTATACTTATAGATGGAACCATACGAGAACATGATATTAGGACATTATTTGGTCTTTTGAAAGAGATGCATGATCAAGGATTAAGACCTGATAACGTAATATATACAAACATGATTGAGAGGCATAGCAAGGCAGGGAATTTGAAGGAGGCATTTGGCCTTTGGGATATAATGATTGATGAAGGATGCATTCCAAATATTGTAACGTACACTGCTCTGATAAATGGTTTGTGTAAGGCAGGATTCATGGATAAGGCTGAGCTTCTTTTTAAGGAAATATTGATTGGAAATATCACTCCAAATCAAATCACATTTGTTTGTTTCCTTGACTGCCTTACCAAGAAAGGGAACATGGAGAAAGCTGTGGAGCTTCATAATGCATTGCTTAAAGGTTTTCTAGCAAACACTGTTTCATATAATATAATTATCCGGGGCTTTTGCAAATTGGGTATGATTCAGGAAGCAACAAAGATTTTGAATGAAATGACAGACAATGGTATTTTCCCAGATCACATTACTTATTCAACAATTATCTATGAGCATTGTAAAAGGGGTAATGTGCAGGAAGCTGTCAAATTGTGGCACACTATGCTTGACAAGGGTCTCAAACCTGATGCAGTAGCATACAATTTTATGATATATGGTTGCTGCATAGCAGGAGAACTAAGAAAAGCTTTTGAATTTAAGGATGACATGATAAGAAGAGGAATGAAGCTAAATCGGGGCACATATAATGCTCTCACTCATAGAACTGACTTGAACTTTATCTGATGATAGGTAGTTATGCTTGTAAATATTTGTTCCATAGGTGTTAAATGGGAAAATAACAGAGTTCTCACGGCCTTGAGTTGGTTGATAGTCTTCTTGGCCATAAAAATGACAGTTCAGGTTGGTGAGATCATCCTGGGCTCTGGCTATGATAATCTACATTGGCAGGCACTCAAAAATTCACTGGAAACCATGTTGAAGGAGCTGGTTAAATGGGGTGGTAGTTATGAAATTTAAATGTTTAAAATAGGCATTCTGTAACCTGTTAGACATTTTCACACTAGCTGGAGTTATAGGTTTACAGAAAGTGTGGGAGGTGTGCCATGCCAACTGTGATGATGGGATCCACGGCAACCTTATAATTTGTGATGAGTGATGAAGTTCTTAGTGGTCACAAGCAAGGGATCATTGTATGTATGGGATCTAATCAACTGGAGCTGTCATCTTCAGGACTTATTTACATCTCTAATTGCTTCAGATCAAACTCTTCCACAAAGGGTTAGATATCTGGTACTCACATTCCACAATATCTTGTTTGGTGGGGTTTTAATTTTGTGTACGTATTGTGGCATCTACCTCTTGAATCGGACGATTGTTTTCATTACTCTTTCAGGAACAACTAAAGTTATATCTGCAAAGTCATCAAAATCTGGTTCTCTTGCTGTTGGTTTGGCTACACATCATGTCTTCCTGTTTGAAATGAATCTTGTGTGTTGGCTAAAGGTGGTAGATGGTTGGTTCCTTCCATAATTTTTTTGCTGGCCCCTGGAATTTGGGTGTGATTCAGAGTTTTGAGCTGGCTGCATTGCAGATGGATGTTAGGATCATTTGGCCAGAAAGCCAGGTTGGATCATTTGTCCAATCATTGGTTGAAAAATTTTGCTGAATTTTTGAAAAATACTAGATTGTGTTATATTGAGCATGCTAAATAGAATAGTAACTTAGTAGCCTTGCTAAACTTATCTTGTACTGCTACTTAGCAGGGGCTGTGGAATTTATCTCATGAAAACTAATGACAACCAATTTATTTGTTTCTCGGTCCTGTTTATGTGATTTTGCATGTGATTCTTTGCTTCATGATGTCTCTGTTTCTGGTTAAAGCTTTCAAGTTCATGTTTATGGTTAAAATAACTTGCTCCTTACGTTTGAACCGTTACAATGTGTTTTTACAGGAGGACAAATGATGTAGTGCAGACATGCACTCATTTGGAGGCTCAGTCTTTGGCTTGAAAGTCCCCAAATGAATATTGCCAGTGCCTGGTGTCTTACATGCGCTTCTTTGACAGGTTTTTATCTGAACTCTGTGATTCCACTGATGCACATTAGTACATTACCATTGGTGGTGCAAAGTACACGTGGGCCTTCCTCAGGGAAGCATTTAGCCAGGAAATTGACATATCTATATCTTTGTTTGGTAAAAGAAGAAAAAAAATAATAATAAAAATGGAAAACTTTGTTTGCAGGGAGGCAGACAAGTCTGGTTTGCGAGAGTTCTGTGAACGCTTTCTTGGATTGCCTGCTGGGATGGCTGAATCCACATCTGCGGATACAAAGAATTTGGCTTGGCAACCTTGTGTGCTTGTAAAGATTCCTTCACATATTTTACAAATGCGTGATCCCATATTCAATGATTGTGGTTCTACAATATTTATATTATTAGTGATGTTTCTAGCTTGTGATCCCAGGAATACTGTTTCAAGTAGCTTCACAATCATAATTAATTCTTCTATTTTTCTCAATTTTTAGTTAAGATTATTTTAGGCAAAATGCATTGGCTAAACATCGTCTGATTTCTCCCGTCTCACATTTTGCAGGGAATGAGAAAGCAAAAACTCTTGAGAGAAGATATTATTCCAGCAATGGCGTCAATATAAAAGGTCCAGCATTTACTCAACTTGTTCATGGGTCTCCTGTCTGAATATCAAAGTGATGCAACCAAGCTTCACCAGAAACTAATCGACCAGCCAGAAACTGATCAAATGGACCTTGATCCCCCAGCAACCGAACCAGCTACAGCTCAAACAAACTCTGCCCAACCAGCAAAAGATGATAAAGGCAACTTGGCTACGCTAAGAACTGATCAAGTAGATTCGTGTCCGATAGTGGCAGATCAATCTAGCTATAGAAGCTGGTCCTTGAAAGATTTCATATGCTTAATTGAGAAATGGAGATATCACGATAAATTAATGAAACTCTCTATTATATGCATTTAAACGAATATTGGGTTATTTAAATTTTTTTCCCCTGAATGGATGTTCTGCACAATAAAAATGGATAGATTGGAAAACTTAATGAAAATTTACGTATTTAAACAAATTATATAATTTTTCATTAAAGTAAATAGTTTATTCATTATTTTATACAATTTGATAGCCATGTAATTTTCCCCATGAAAAAAGTTGCATAAGGGAATGGATATTTTACCCATTGCAATTGAAACTGTATACATTTTGTTATAAAAGTTCATAATTAAATAATCTACGTACAATTTCATTAAAACAGGTCATTTATTCATTGCGAAAAATCCTTTCAAGAGTAAGATAAACTTTTGATTTGGAAAGGAAGAGATGAGCGAGAAAAAGAAAGGTAACGTCTGTGACATTCAAGTTATGGTTCCCAAATTAAGGCAAGGAGGCAGCTCCAAGTTTGCCCTTTCCCTCATCTTTCTTTCGGTCAATGCTTTTCTTGTTCTTTGGGGGAAAGAAAACTTTAGGCTTGGCCTAGACAAATTCTTTACTTGGTTTCATGAGCAACACACATACCCATAAAATCCTTTGCGGATTTTCTGATCCTTCCCATGCATTTTCTCTCTTTCATTAATCTTTATCTTTATAAATCTTTTCGTTGATTGATCGAATAAATCAGAAGATCAGAGCAACAGCATTAATTAATTTCAACATGGGTTTTCTTGGAGTTATTGCAAAGCGTTTGGACGCCCTTGTGGGGTATTATATATTTACAGTGACTTCATTTCTTCATGTTAATTTATTCATGATTTTTCTTTTAATACCTAAGTGCCACATCCAATTTCTTGATGTATCATAATGCAAAAATCTGATAATTTCTGTATTGAACCAGGCCAGGAATCATGCTTCTTTTCCCATTGTAAGTTGATATATTTCTTTAATATAATTACTTATATATATACATGTGTACGTGTATATTGATGTTAAGTTTTCATATGGGTGAATAGATATGCATCTTTGCGAGCTATCGAAAGCCCTTCAACGCTTGATGACCAGCAATGGCTAACATATTGGATAATTTATTCATTCATAACCCTATTTGAGTTATCCTGCTGGAGAATACTAATCTGGTAAGCTGCCGCCTTCTTCTTCATCTTCTTCTGCTCATCTCTCAATAAAAGCAACTCGTATTTGAAACCTGTCTAAGCTGACTGTGTATTTAATTCTTGTCTAGTCCCACTTGTTCATAAACCGGGTTTAGACATCAACTTCCCTCCATTTGCGAAAATTACTCCGATTTTATATTTGTGAAAAAAATATATATATTCATGCATGATCAGGCTTCCATTCTGGGCATACATAAAGCTGGTGTTTTGTATGTGGCTGGTGTTGCCTACATTCAATGGGGCTGCATATATTTACGAGAATCTGGTCCGGAAGTATGTGAAGATCGGAGGCAGAGCGAGCGGAAGCTATTCAGAGGATCAAAGGAAGATTCTCCAGATGATGAGCCTCGATGCTAGGAAATCAGTGGCGCAATATGTTGAAAAATATGGCTGGGATGCTTTTGAGAGAG
This sequence comes from Hevea brasiliensis, assembly GCF_030052815.1. Lineage (NCBI taxonomy): Eukaryota > Viridiplantae > Streptophyta > Magnoliopsida > Malpighiales > Euphorbiaceae > Hevea > Hevea brasiliensis. Next base: position 18,101,204 of record NC_079501.1, on the reverse strand, counting down.
CTATCAGAGCTGTAAGCAATTAAAAAACATTTCCTCTCTTCTGTTCTCTCTCTATATATTATATATTTATACTTGATGATGAGTTTACTGACTTTTCAGGCTGAAAGAGAAGTCAAAAAGCACTGATAGCACTTCCTCTCTCACAAATCCTGCAGCAAATTGAATTGTACATGTGTATTTCATTCATATGATGAAAATGCCATACAAAGCCAAGAAAAGGGATCATTATTGGTGTACAATGAAGAAATGATTCTTTTATCTCTCTTGTTGTACCATTTCTATTTGGCTTGTAGCCATAACCCTGTGCACCTTTTTTTTTTTTTTTTAGAAAAAAAGTATATATATATATATATATATATATATATATATATAATAACTTTGCATTAAAAAATAAAGAAAATAATAATAGAATATAAGAAAGCAATTAGATTGGATGGATATACATATCAAATTTTACTAATATATGGCGACAAATATGATAGGATACACTAAAATTGAGATTTAGCTATTTTCTTTCGATTTTTATTTTAAAATGTATTTTTTAATTTATAAGTAAATTTAAAAATAAGTAATTAATTATTTGATAATATTTCTTAAAATTATTTTGTTATTAATCTTAAAAATAAATTTTAAATAATTTAAATACTTGATTAAAAGGCGTTTAAAAGTAATTTAATATATCAAAATGACAAAAAATGATATGAAATATTAAACTTAAGTGTTAATTTTGTTAAATGAGAACAAGATAATACAATTTTTTACTCTATTAAATAAGTAATAATTTCTAAGTAAAAAGTATTTATTTATAATTTCTTACTTATTTTAAAAATTAATTCTTTTATTTTCTTAATTAATAAAGTGTTATTTTTTCTTATAATTATGTTCAATTTTAGTCAATTGAATAAATTATTCATTAAATTATACAAAATTATCAAATTAGAAATTTTGAATTAAATTGCTAATTCCTAAAAAATTCAGCTTTTTTTTTTTCATACAACCTAGTATTATGTTGTCCCATCATGATATGTTACATAAAAAGTAAATCATAAATTTTTTTTTTCTATTTTGAACTCTAATTTCAATTATACTTTGAAATCTTTTAAGAAATTCACTAAAATTCCTTTTTATCAACATAGATTTTTTTTCCTGTGTATTTTATATTAATTTGTTGTTATTTTTATGAACTGACAAGAGACAAAATAAATTGTTCATATTTTTTTCCCAACACACGAACAGGTGCAGCAGAGACCCTGGAAGGATAGCACTTGATCAAAGAAGCAAATATCAAACAGCACAGCACAACATTCAGAAGTTGCAATATTAATTGTAAATTGTTATTACATAATTTCACACCTAGAGCCAAGTTTTAACAGGAAAAAAAGAAGAAACCTCGGCTTTAAAATGTTTCATTACGTCTGATTTATGTTACATTTAATAAGCATGAACAAGCACAGAGACATAGGCAAGGCACATATGCATTTGACAGGACATACCCCTAAAACCTGTAAATCATTGATTTCTTCTGAGAATCCAAAAAACTGTCACAATCAGTCACAGCAGCAAAAGGGATGGTTGAATGCATGAGCCTGGAATTATCTTGATCCATATTCCCACTGGGTTTCAGGACGTGCTTTGCTCCTGCAGTAAGTTTAATGGGACCTGATTTCACCATACCATCTGCTTTGCAAGAATCAACGTCATGTGAAGTTCCAAGCCCCTCCTTCTCGGCCTCATTTGGACCACATCCTACTTCAATAGCTTTATTCCCATTTGAATTGGGTTGATGTGCCCCAGCGTTATGCCAGATTTCACTGCTAGATTTCCCTCTCGCCAGCTCTGTGGCTGCATTTGAATCTTCACAGATCGGTCTAGGCATTTTTGTGGATCTCAACAAATCATCTGCTGTTGCTGCAGGCCTCTTTCTGATTTTCTGGTAATGGTCAGGCAGATTAATGCCAAAAGTATTTGACTTCATTCTCTCTCCAACATTAATGTTGTTCCCATAGCTCATGTTCATGGAAAAATTTGGATTAATTCCTGCACTGAATGGAAAGAATGGAGGTTGAACAAACAATGCTGATCCAAATGAACTCTTCAGGTGTGGGTTTGAAACCATGGAACTATGAGAATGGGAAACTGCAGATGAATGGTGAAAAGCAGTAAGAAAATCAGTTCCAGTAGTATTGCAATGATGATGTTTACCACCCACATCAGGAAGAGTCTGAGAAGGCATAGTTGCTGGTTTCACTTGTATGGTCGTCAACCCTGGAGGCAGGTTCCTAGAGGAGCTTGCAAAAGAAGATGACTGGACACGTTTACTACAATCAGGGCGTAAGAAGGGAAAGCCAAAGGCTGATTTCCTTGTATGTGGTAGATTCTGCCGGCAATTTATTTTAGCAGGTATCCCACCCATACATGGATGTGTTTCCAGAGAAGAAGACGGTATCGGCAGCTGAGAGCTGATACTAACAGTTTCAGCACCAGATAGAAGTGACTCCTGAAAGTTGGCTCCCTTACATATCATATCAAGAGGAGAGGACGGACAAGCAGAAGGGTGCATCTGAGAACTAGCAATCCTGTTAACAGAAAGGTGACCATTTTGGAAAGCAGCATTAGTTTTCCAGTTGAAATATGGGTGTGATCTAGATTCTGAAACTTTCACCCAGAAATTGCTTTGTGAGGCCTGATTTTCAGCTTCTAGAGGATAAAGCAAACTTTCCTCTGATTTTCCTAATGCTGGGAACAAAACCCTGTCCTGTTGAATACGTCTATTGTGCAAGGAATTATCCAGAACAATACTTGCAGGATGACACTCTTGTATGATTTCTTTATCTGTCCAGATCTTTTCATCATCAAACCCTTGCATCTCTATGTTACTTCTCCCAATTGCAACATCTTTTCCCATCAACCTCATTGTTGGTCGTGCAGTTTCCAGTGCTATGTTATCTGAATTTTCCTTCAGATGAATCATCTGAGTTCCCTTTTCGTTCTGATTCTGACCATACTGCCTCCATTGATTGAGAGATATATTCATCAAACTTGGCCTTGAATCTGACGGGTGGACACTATTGTTAGTTCTGCCCTCAGAATTTAGCAAATGGACATCCAGTCTTCCAGTATTTGGCAACTCATTAACACAAAATCTAGCTGGAAATTGTACATTATGATTCTTCTGTATAGGTAACAAATTTAACTGGCCTTTTGCAACTGCCTGCTCAATAGGATGCTTTTCACTTACAAAATTTCCCAAACTTCCAGGTACGACAGCATTGCGTGGAGATGATCTACTTGCAGTTATCAAAGTGGACTTCTTTGGCTGTTGTAAACCAACATTACCACTTGAACTCACCTGCATTAGTTGACCATGTGAGTTGAGAGGTAGGCCACAAAATTCCCCATCTATGCACTTTTCACTCAAGGCACCTACTCCTTGCTGGCAGCCTGAATTCATAAATTCCATTGGAGAAAGATGAAAAAATGGTTGGCATTGCAAAGATTGCCCACTGATACTTTTGATGGAAGATTGTGGCATAAAGGAAACCCTCGTGATTGCGCTGTCAAATGAAGCAAAATCGCATGATGGAGGCTGCATAGATGCCCTTGTACTTGCCAACAAACCCCCGGCTGCAAATCCATCTTTGTGATCTTCGAAATAATCAACTAACTTTCCTCTTGGATTGGAAGCCATTGTTACGTTACCGCATAACTGAGAATTTACATGGAGATTTTTTGCTTCATTCATTGTAGGAAGGAGTCTCAAAATGCCAGCATATGTGGGATTTTGTGGTGCAGTTTGATATCCTTGATCGAAAATATGCAAATTGTCATCACGAATTATAACTTGGCTTGGGGGTGATCTATCTGAGGTATGCTGCTCTTTTCCTTGATACGGGCTCAGAAAATTTGGCATACCAACAGGATCATGAATACCTGGCAACTGATTCTTGCTAATCTTTGTTTGCCGCACACTTCCATTTCCAGTGCTAACAGAAACATCACTAGTTCCATTCACCCTCACAGAAGCTGATTGTTTATCATTTTCTGAGGAGTGGTCATCCTCCAACTGAGAAGCAAGGGCATCTCTGTATGTGCCAAACATATTTTGAACATTGGAACTTAAGTTTCTCTTCCTTGGACCGAGTATGTCATCTTTACCTGAGAACCTGACATGCCTGTCTGAATGTTGAAGTTCACAACAATTCGTTTGACTACCACCTGGTAAGTTGCAAATCTCAGAATTCTGCTGAGGAATAAGTTTCATATTACTTTTAAGAATACCACGAACATGAATGGCTGCTTTCCGGTGCTTTGCAATAAATTTTGATGCCTGAACACCGTGTTTCTTTTGTATAGAGCCTTTCAGTCCCAATCTATTTCTCTGGATTGAAACGCCATCCAAAATGTCTTTTGCAACCCCTTTATTGCAAAATGACTTATATGCTTTTGTTGAACAATCAACGGAAATTGGCAATTTAAGCATCATAGCACTCCCCTGAGACAAACAAGTTATCAGTCTAGGCCACAAAAGATATTTACAATTAGATAAATGTGTCATTCAATGGTCAAAACATATTGTTCGACAAAAACATGTTCAACTAAATTATAGAATATGCAGTGTGATTTTAGAATTGACCATACCAATTGCATCAGCAAGAATAATAGGATCAAGTATTTCATGGTTACATCTAAAACAAGAATGAGCTTATCCACTGTATATGTCGGATTCTTTGAGTAATTATAGAGAGGCAGTGTTGTGTGCAAGTAATGCTTATGGAAGAAATTAGAGAAGGCTTGACAGAAGTGCCATCTTAGTAGCCTTAGATGTTGCATGGCATGCAATTCAAGAACAAAATAAAGCATTGCAACATCTGTAGTGCAAATAAATCAACTTAAATGGAGTATATGTAGGAACATATATCAAAGACCCTCAGCAAGAAATGTAGGTCCACGTAATTGTTTCACATGAACTTTTCGTTGGAATCTTTGGCTCCTTTCAGGAGTTTTAGGAGCTTCCAGATTATGCAGGTTATGTCTATGGGTCTCTCCCCCTTAATTAGCAATTTATTTTCATAGTTTCACATGTCAACTAGAAAAGTGGGGTTCTTATACAGTTATAACCCTCCAATCCATGTATTCAATACATTGTGGCATTCTCACCATATTTCATTTAGAAGATAAGGCTCAACATTCAATTCTGAAAGTGTCCTGAAATCATAGTCAAAACTTCAATGCAAGTGGAGTAGAATCAATCATCAAATTCTGTTGACACTTCAAAGCTTTTAAAACAATTAGTGAATATGGAGAACAAAAGATACGTAACAACTTACCAGTTGACTAAATCTTAAAAAATTGGATTGGGCCGCTTTATTCAAAGATTTCAATAGAGAAATCAGATGCAAGTCTTGTTTATAAAGTTTGTTTAGGTGAATAATCTTACATATGAATTATATTTTAACAGTTAGCAGAAATCTTTTTCTGGCTGGTATATTTTGTCTTTCACAAGTGATGTCCCATGCTTATAAGGAATAAATAAATAAGAAGAAGCTTCTATAGAGAATAAAAGACATTGTTTGTAAAAAGGTGCCTTAAATTTTGCAGAGAAAGATATGTTCAGCACCAAAATGAAGTCTGAAATAAAGCTTATGGAAATAAATATATGACACACATGGAGAAGAAAAGATTGTGGTTCCAAAAAATATGCATCGAAAGATATGCTGAACACCAGATTGAACCATGTTTAAGCAAGACCTTATGTATTTGGAACTCTCCTGGTCCACAACTTTTTATATAAAAATTATATTCAAGCAACCAGTTCAGAAGATGACCATTCTGCCTTTTTCCCCTAATATATTTATACCCTCTTTTATGGAAATGCATTAATTTATACAACATATTTGCAATCACATACTTCAAAGTTGAAACTACTTCAACTGGAAAAGCATGACATGACATGACATGACATGCAAATCCATTTATAAAAGGTATTCAACATAATTATATATCATCATCTGGAACTGAAGCCAAAATAGCATATACAATTTGTGACATCATAGAACTGTAAATAGCATACCATATGTTCCAAAGAAATCAATCATGTTACAATTTTTTTTTTTTTAAAAAAAAAAAACTATAAATATACAGCAACCTTTTTATGATCATGATATTAAAATGAAAAATTGAACCTAAAATATCTATATAGTTTTTTATTTTCTTATCATTGTTATTCCCCTACTAGTTCCTACTTCAGAATATAAAGACTGAAACATTTTCAGGATTATAAAGTTCATCCAGGTGAATGAAACGACATTTAACAAGCTGTTTGTCATAAATGAAAAGGTAAGTATCTAAATAACGTCATCCATGCAAATAGGGAAATCAGAATTCCAGTTGAAATGCGGAAGCATTCTAAAGCTTAAATATTAAATATCTAAACAACTACTTTATCTTCAAAATAACCCACAACCAGTAACATGATTTTAGCCATAAATTTCTCCCAAGTTAATTTTCTCAATGATTATCCTACAATCCATCCACTGCTAGGGTATATTAAATTCTGGTATGAATAATGTAGCCACCTATCTGCTGGATTTTCATGTCATGGCAGCAGTCCTTCGGGGTTACCATAACATACAGGCATCCTTTATTCCTTGATCTTTACACAGCCATCAGTCCAAGTTTGCTTTGACTGGAACTTTACTGTTTATAATTTATATGCAGTCCAGATGATTTTCCGAGGACCAAATAGAAGTTGCAATTTAAATATGATTGTGCAATCCAAATATAATGATGTTACTATTTATAGCCCTTGACTTATCAAGAGGCAATTTTCCTGACCTTATTTATTTTAGCAATGTTTTATACAGCAATCTAATAAAATTTGTCATCATACTTCAGCCGACCAAAACTGAGATCATTTCGATCATTAAGCATCAGCCATAAAAGTTTTAGTTACTAATTAATTCACATCAATATTATCAAGCTCACAACAGCATTCCTGTTTTATCTTTCCCTAAATCATCAAACATGTAGGAGCGAATTCCTTGTGAGGCATAGAAAGATCAGCTGTAACAAGCAAGAAACTGCCATGCAGGCAATCTGAGATGCCTTCCTCACTTAAAAAGGTCATGAATTAGTCGACATGTTAACTTAGCTACATCATTATATAGTTCCTACAGATCTCATGTAGCATAGTAATGATATGATAATCAGGTAAATTTTGGCAACATCATGATGCAGATAGTAGCAATACATCTACCGCTAGGATAGTCCCACACCACCGGATGGACAGTGCTATTCTAGCCCAACGTCATATTAACAGCGCGGATCTAGGCCAGAAGACCAAAAGTATGAAATTATGGATTACCCAAAAATACCATAAGCTCAGTGAACAATCCCTTGCTACCATCACAACATATTAGCTCTTTGGGATTCCTTCCTTGAAGATGTTGAACAAGAAGTACGTGATTTAACCGAAGATCATTAAAGATTGTTTGGCATGCCAATGGACATGCAACGGATGATGCCCATATCATAAAGATGCGTCTCTTGGCTAACAATCAGGTCATGAGACACTGACAGATTTACTTTAAATTTTTCTCAATATTATACTTGTTAGAATATACCCATTTCACCGGATACACGAGATAAGCAGCCATCTATCTAAACAAAGCTAAAGGTAATAGAGTTGCCTCACTTAAAGCGCTCTTTACCTTCCGAGGGCCACATCTTAGGCATTCATATCAGATTTATATTACCAATATCGGAAAGATTCCATCAAATACTTGCCACGTTCCTAAGATCCCCATTGTTATCTTAGGAAAACAGTAATGGCAACAATTAATGGCTGGATGTTAATTATATGCAAAAAATCAAAGAAAATAAACCTCAGCACCTTATATATATGAAAGTCCTCTCTGCCTAACCCGTACAACACAGCTGGAGCACCACAACACACCTTACATCCATTTCCTGCTCAAGCCTTAGCAAACATGAAAACCCCATTTCTCGTTTTTCCTTTTCCTTTCTTTAACACTCTCTTTATAATACAGATCTCAAATGGCTCCAAGTACTTTTACAAGGCCACTGCTAGCTCTGATTCTTCAAATAGATACAGTGTTAACCAGCTTTTTCAGCAGTGATTTGAAGCAGGACGTGAAAAAGAAAGACCAAAACCCAATTGGAAAACGCATTCACAAAGTACCGTTATGCTTAAAATTCAATTAATCAAACATCTCGGAAACATCACAAGCCTACAGTAGTTAGTAACTACAATCAACCCTATTGTTTCTTTGCTTGCAATGAATTATAAGCATTCTTCGAAAATGCACATAAAATCACAACATGCTCAAGCAATCAACAATATTTTATGATGTAAATCACGTACCTTATTTGTTATTGGCCCCTTCTTGTTCTTCATCTTCTTCTTTTTCAATTTCTTTTTCTTCTGGTCCAGCATCAACTTGTTCGCAATCGCTGCTTTCTTTATCTTCTTCTTGTTGATATTAACCTTTTTTCTTTTCTGCTCATCATGCTTTGTCTTCAAAACATCCAAATCACCATCATCATGAGCATGAGGAAAATCATCATCATCTGCTATAGTATCATCATCAACGACCTTCTCAATCTGTGGCGAAACTGCAAAGATCTCAATAATGGATCTTTTCTTAGGAGATTTGGATTTGGCCTTCAATGACATTCTCATATTCCTTCTATCCTCTCTTTGAGCATGAGCAAGACAGCTATCAACATGAGCATTAACCGCTTTCAGAGTGGCCGCCGCGAAATTCCCACAAACCGGACACACAATCTCCAATTTCTCCTCGTCCTCCTCCTTGGCCTCATTTCCTGGAATACCAGCAACTCCTTGTTGTTGCTGTTGTTGAATCTTGCTCAGCTCATGGGACCACCAGCGGAATTTGGTGACGGTGATTGGAGGGAGGAGAGCTTCTAGGCGTTGTTCGCTGATTTCATTTTCATCTGGGTCTTCTCCACCACCACTAGCGCCAAACGGCCAGCATTTTCCCACATCCACCGCCCTCATCTTAGCTGTGTATTCACTGTCCGTACCAAACCAAATATGATCAAAAATATAACCACCAAAATTGAAAAGCAAAGCAAACCAAAAGAAAATTAGTACAAAAAAGAGATATTTTCCTCAACAAACTCAAAAACTAACCGAATCGAGAATCCCTCGTCAAAAGCAACCGCCATGTTTCTTCCTCAACTCCACACAGCACCCACAGCCGTATGAGACGACCAAAGACTAGCTCACTAGCTATCTCTCAAATTCAGAGCTAAAGACACTAAGCAAAACAACTAAACAAGACCCGAGATCGCTCAGAAAGGAGCTTCACAAAGGGACCCAGAAATCAAAGACCAAAGAAGGAGGAAGGCATGGCATGATAACAGAAGAGATGATGATGATAGAGGTGAAGAAGTTCCATAGATGAGGATAGAGAGAGAACGTAAGTGTTAAATATGGAAAGAGAGAGAATAGAGAAGCTTTTATTCATTTTCCCGCTCAAGAGAGAGAGAGTGGGCTTACTGGTTTTGTTCTTTTTTCCCTAATTTATGACTGACAGCGACCTATGAGACCGCAACCGAACGCACATTTCTCCCTTTTACTATTATTATTATTATTCTAAAAAAAACTTTTATTTATTTTTTTTTTTTTTTAGACTAAGGCGGTCGAACTTCTAATAAAACTAAAAACTCAAAAACTTTTAAGAGAAATTTGACATAAAATTTAATATAATTAAAAGATAATAATTTTATTTAAAAATTTCACTTAAATTTATTTTTTAATAAATTTAAATAATTATTTAATTAAAAATATAAAATGAAATGTAATATATTTAATATATATTAAAATTTAAGTATTATATATTTTAAAAGAGAAAATAATAATGATGGTGCTTTGTATTGACAGATAATTTTTTTTTTAATTGTAAGGGGTGTGTTATATGATTTTATTATTTAGTAATAAAAAAATATTTTATAAAATGTCATATATTTTCTTTAATTTTAATTTTATAATTGGATAAAACATTTTATATTTTTATATTAAAATTTAAACAATTGACTTAAAAAACTTTGGCTTATAAGTTTTTAATATAAATAGGTCAGTATTATATGCTTGACGTGAGATGACAATGACAATAACAATAACAAGATTAAGACTTTTAAGATAACACAGTTACTTTGACCAAAAAAAAAGGATAACGCAGGTAAATATTTCAAAGAAAAGATAAAGATAACACCATTAAATCCTTTCTGATTAAATAATTTTTATTTTATTTTATTTTAATGGATCTCATAATATAATAAAGCATATTTCTTAATATTAAAAAATTAACACGTCATTACCACATAAGCATAAATTAATGATATCCTAAAAAATTATATTATTAACACTTCTTTTCAATCTACGTGTCAAATACAAACATCTCGTTCTATTATTATTTATGACGTTATAATTTTAAATTTATTTAAAATAAATAATTCTTTTTCTTTTTCAACAACAAAATGTAAAATTCTTATATTTGAATATACAGTGAAAAAAGTAAAGTAAATTACAACAATACCATTAATTTAAATATACCTAACTAATATATATTAACACATACACCATACATACTTTATTAAAAATATATTATTAATTAGAAATTAAAAATAAAAATTTAAATATGATATTAACTGTTAAAATTTATTTATTTTGTAAAAAATAATTTATATATGAAAATTATTTTTTCTATCTAATTATAATGTTAAATTAAGTATATGTGTTTATATCATTTATTTATAAGTTTTTTTATTATCAAATTTAGAAAGAAAAATATATTTTCTTAAAAAAAGTATTTTTTTAAAAATAATTTAATTTTTTCTTTGACTAATAAAATATTTTTTTATTAATTTATTTTTTAAATATCCTAAATGTTAAAAAATGCATAAACAAGTGGGGCCCAATAATGAACTAAATTAAAACCTACTGATAATTATTATTTGAAATCTATTATATCAATCGCGATTTTTGGCAATATTTATAAAGTTTTTTTTTGTTATAAATATATTATTATAAATATTAAATCTTTTTATAATTATTTAAGAATTGTATTTTTATTTTCAAGAATATAGCATTTATGAACAAAATCACTGAAATTTAAAACATTTATAATTATTTTTCCTGTTAAATTTTAATTATCAAATGCAGCTTAAATGTATGCATTAATCGAGTGATTGATAGTTAACTGTCAGTATTTAAAATTTTAATTATTAATTTGAGATGTTTGGTAAACCTAATTTTTAAATAAATTCTTTCAAATTTGATGATTTAAAATTATAAATATATTATTACATACGGAAATTTCATTTATTAATATTATGTTTAGCAGTATTAGTTACTTTAATAATTATTATGTCTTAAATTATTTATATAGTGAATATTTAAAATATTAATATTTAATAAAATAGCAATTAAATAAACAGTTAAATATAAAAATATCTAAATTTTTTTATTGACCATAATTTTTTTAATAACTTTTTATAAATTATTTTTTCACCTTTTAAATATTATTATAAATATTATGAATTTGATTGGTAATAATGTATAGGAAAGAAAATTATGGTCTAGTCAGTCGTTTATTTCTGCGGTTGTTTGCCATTATGCATGGTATTAGAGTTCGTTACGAGCCGGTTTTAATTTGGTTTTAAATTGAGATTGATGATTTTGATTTGTGAAAGAAAATTATCTTAAATCAGAATTGCGTGTCAAATTTTCATGATTTCAATTGCAGTAATTTCGGTTTAATGAAGATTACGATATTCTAATAGTTGATTTACTAAATTTATTTCCTTAAAACTTCAAATCAATTGAACTATCATTTTAATTCAATCCCATTCAAGGTTAAATGAGAAGAGAAAACTGAGCCAAACCTTGAAAGTGCGCGGTTCTCGACCAATTTGGAACCGTTGACAAGTTGGTTAACAGTCTTGGACTCGGATTGAACCGGTCCCGGCCGGTTCCAATCAAACCAGCCCGGCCGTTAAATACGGTACCGTTTCATTTGTCTGACTAGAAGAAACCCTTCTCAAAAGTCTGCTACCCAGTCTAGTATACTGGCACTGACTTTCACCCTTGTCTATTTCTCTCTCTCTCATCACTGAGCTCTCTGGTTCAACGAACAATAGCCCTAGCCGCAATCAATACTCAATCCCCACCAGCCTATGGACGAGCAAATCATCTGATCATTGCATGTCTGATTCTTCCATTTTCCGAGGTATCCGCAATGCCATTTTTCCATAATTTGTTGAAAAGAAAGTCTCAATCACAGCTAAGCATTTTTAATTTCCAACTCACAACAATATGCAATAATTGTGTGCCACAGACGTAGAGTATTTATGGAGTCCAGCGTTTGCTAATATTCAAACATTCTTGGATTGAACTATAACGGATATGCCCGATATGGAATCTCAAGATTCAACTGTTTCACGAGCTGAAGAAATCAAAGTTCTTGCTAATGAAGCTTTTAAAGGTTTGCTGCTTCGGTTCTTTTGCTCCTTTAGTTTGAAGTTTAAATCTTGCAAGCTATTTCTATGTTGGTCTGTGAATAGAAACAGTTTCTGTATTTCTCATGCTGTTTGTTTGAATTATGTATTATTCTTGTCAATCTTTTGCTTTTCAGCCTATAAGTTTGGTCAGGCCATTGATCTGTATACGCAAGCGATTGAATTAAATGGCCAGAATGCTTTTTACTGGGCTAATCGTGCTTTTGCACATACAAAATTGGAGGAGTATGGTTGTGCAATACAGGATGCTTCAAAGGCTATTGAAATTGATCCTAAATATTCGAAGGCATGCATTGCTTGCTGAGATTTTTCTGATTTCGCTTGTGATTTGCTGTGCTTTTGTCTTCATAGTTTTATGAATTGCAGGGTTATTACAGACGAGGTGCTGCTTTTCTTGCTATGGGAAAATTCAAAGAAGCACTAAGGGACTTCCAACAGGTGATTATGATTTTGTGGGCTTTTGTTTAGTGTTGGTTAACTGGAGAGAAGATATTTGTTTCATTATCTTTGTTGTCTTTTTCATCATGTGGGGGCCCTTGTAAGTTTGCGACTTGGTGTGTCATGTATGAAACTTGTTGCTTGAATTGTTAAGAGTTTTTATTGCTTCTTTACTCTTCCAAGAATTTTTAGCTAAGTAGCTATACATTGGATGTACTTGGTCACCTTTTTTTTAGCTATATATTACATGTAATGCATTTTATTGGTTTTGAATTTAATCTTGTTTAAGTGAGGTGGGTTAAATTATGAACTCTGCATAGGATAGGACCATCTCACCTGCTGAACCACTTCAATTCATTTGCTTGTGCCTACTGTTGATATACTCTACTGATCATCTGCTTTGGTTTTATATCTTGAATTCAATTTCTGTAGCTTATTATTGGCCTATTGATGTTAGAAGTTCTAAGCTATTAGGAGGATGATATCTAGTTCCTCGTTAACAATACCTATGTTATTATGATCATTCCTGTGCTATTCTACATTCATGATCCTTATCAGGGGGTGCTTTCTGAACCATCAGCTTATTTTACAAGCCAAACCTATCGGTTCATTTTGAATAATATTTAAACTGAAACTGAACATTTTTTTTTTATATAATTAATCCATTAACTGGTTAACTGAATTTCTGGTTAAAAACTGAATTTAAATCATGGTAAGAGTAGTAATTCATAAAACTGTAAGTTGTAAAACACAATCAAAATAAAACCTAGAAATTTTGAATAAAGAATTTGTCTGCATTTAAAAGTAAACCTAAATCATCTACCCACATCCCCAAACTTAATCAACAAGCCCCAATCAAATTTATTCGAATTTTCAATGAACTATTCAGAAATTGAAATCAAAACACTAGTTTACATCCAAATATGTAATTTCTTGTACCAGAATCATAGGAAATAAAAAATAAACAAAATTTATCTTATTCAAAAAGATTGAACCAAAAAAAAAAAATCACAGCTTGATTGATGATTGATGGCAATGAAAGTGACCAATGAGAGATTTGGAAGAGTGAAGGAGAACTGAGAAGAGAACAATAGACTATGAAAAAGGCAGAATAGGTTGATGGTGAGTAGTAGCATGATTTTTGGTGATTCTTAGCTTAATTGGTGATGATTGCTAGCTTGGTCTGTTATACATTCGGATTGATGAGAGATTGTAGAGAGAGGTCAGAAGAGAACTACAGTGTAAGTGAAAATGGTAAGGAAAGAGAATAGTTTAGTCGTTGGAGAATTAAGGTTAATTATCTTTAGAATTAAAATAATATTATTATATGTGTAATTATATTATATATAATATATAATAATATTGGTTGATTAACCAAACTATTTTTTTTAAGTACATAAAACTGAAATTGAACTGAAAAACTGAAACAAAAACAGTTGGAGTGGTTAAATGGGTTTTTTGGTTCAGGTTTTAGTCTTCTCATTTTTATTTTTGTTCAGGCCTTATCCTTATTCAATTTATAACTTTAATGTGTACAGCTACCTCTTTCCTCTGATTTCATAAATTTGTTATCCAAAAATGTGTTGTGTTTTTGCCTGTGACTTGGCTCGGCTATTTGAAAATTCTCATCTTAGTTATGCTCATTTTATTAACTTGTTACTCCTTTGCTGAGCAGTCATTATCATAGAGCATAGCTGGTCTAAATGTGATTACATAAAATTAACCTATCAAACTAATAGAGATTTTATAGTCTCATAGCATTTGAGCTGTGCTTCTCTTTTTCAAAAACCCTGCCATTGCATTTGCATAAGTCACAATTAGGTTTATGATATTTATTTTTCGGATAGTTTTGCCAAACAAAAAATGGAGGATTTTGGCATAGGACTTGACGTAATTGAATTCTAGAAAAACACTGAAGAAAAGAAAACTATAAGGATATAAACTCTTAGTTCATCAATTAGGGTATTAACTATCAAAACTACCATGAGTTGAGGGTAATAGGTTATCATGTCATAAAGAGTGGAACTACAATAGAAGATGGTAACTGACTGATGCAATGTATTCTTGTCTATGCTCTATAGGCATAGTCCAAGTCCTAAGCATGACCAAAGCCTATATTGGAGAGGACCTATTCATAATCATTATTTTCCTTTAGGCATTTAATATAAGGAAATAATTGATTTTATATTTTTTGTAGGCCCTTTACACAATTGTCTGTTTTATTTTTCTTTATGAGGATTTAGCCACAACAGGCATAATTGGTTTCTGTTGAATTAAAAAATTCTGGCGGTGAGAACCTAGGATTGTACATCAATGACATGATAATGTCATAAAATGGTAAACCCACTGTGCATGCCCTATCCTGTAATTAACTCACAACTGGGCACTGTTCTGGAAAAGCGGACAATAATGTTCAGTGCACTTGTTTTGTTCTGATGAGATTTAGGTAATATCTACTCTCCAGAAAGAAATAGTGGTGCTTGACTGGTTGGTAAGCATGACTGAAAGGATTATGTCAGCACATATTGACAAGGCCAGATACTTGTTGCTTTTCTCAGGATCTCGATCACTGAACTTACAAGGGATGGTAGTTGCTCCCTAAAGATGGCCCATCTTTCTTAGGTATGTGGTAGGTTGTTCAGCCCACTGGAGCAGCTCAGATGGTATAGAGAAGGGCTGATTTAGGACCACTGGGGAACTGTGGGGGGCTGAACTTGAGCTTCTTGTGTGCCACTGCGGTTCTGACTCCTGGCCTTCCTCTGTTCTTAGAAATGGCTGGAGGCATCTACTGTATCCCTGTTGGGTCTGGCTTACATTTTTTTGTCAGAAATGTGTAATAATGATTTTTCTTTTTGTTTATTTAGTGATTATAATTGAATTTTAAGTTTGGTGGACCTCCCTTATTATGTTGCACTCCAGTTTTTATGTATTTAGAATTTTAGGTAGATGAATGCTAGTTTTGATGAAACTAATGGGGTTTTAATGTGGCATTAACATATGAAGTCAGAATATTGCCATGTTCTTCAGACTGCAGACATTTTGCTTAGATTTTCATATTGATAAAAGCTTTGTAAAAGCTGGCTTAAATTGTCTTGGTCCCTCAGATACCCTTACAAAACCCCGAATTTCCATTGTATATTTTCAAAAGTCATGCCAAAATGGTACAGAGTACAAATTGAATGGATTTCTTGTTTTTTTCTACTCAATGGATTGCGGAGAAAAAACCTTCTATTCTCAGAGAAGGTCTTGAGTAGGGATGTGAATATCTTATAATTTCTCAATAAATTGTAGGACAAATGACCAACAAAATTAATTGATACAATTAAAAGAATCTACTAAAACTTCCATCTATTAGGATTTTGTACCTTTTTTAAATATGATTTTCTTAATTACTTGTTACACTTTGTGTGCTCATTTTCATTATTTTAGCTTATTATTCTGGGCAGCAGGTCCCTTGTCTTAGTAAGATGTGAAGGTATTTGGTATATTTCAGTAAAAAAAGTATGCTGTGGTATGCCAGTACTTGATGCTTATATATCATATGCTTAATTTTAGGTCAAGAAAATCTGTCCAAATGATCCTGATGCTATCAAGAAATTAAAGGAATGTGAGAAGGCTGTAATGAAGCTTAAGTTTGAAGAAGCAATTGCTGCACCGGAGTCTGAAAGGCGCTCAGTAGCTGATTCTATTGATTTTCAGTCTATAGGTACTGATTCTCTGTGCTGACTTCTACTTGTGTGTCTTTAGTATCTCTTCTGCTTCTTTTTTCGTTTTTTTTTTTTGTGCCTTCCCTCTCTCTCTGGGTAAAGCTCATTCGCTGTCATTGAGTTGAACTTATCACTAATGCACATATTTGTCATTTTGTCACTTATGAATAATTTAACTTTAATTTATGTAACAATAAAACCATTGGAACCTAGTTCGGGCAAGATTCTTGCCAAAATTGTGACCTCGCATCCATATTGGAATTCATTAATGTATTTTGGAGTCTAATACTCTAAATGAGCTAGCTAAACATTTTGTTTCTGTTTTCTTTTCTTTCTTTCTTTTTTTTTTTTGTTTTTTTTCCTTTTTTTGCTTTTTCCATATTTGGGTAGTTGAGAAAATTTAGGAAGGTGAACAAAATTTAAAATTTTCTGTGTTTGGTTTGTTACTATTTAGAATATGATGATGAAAATAGAAATTGATTGAGTTTTCACTTAATTTGATGGGTCAGCTGGCTTATACATAGATCTGAGGGCAATGAGAAAGACAGAGTTGAGAGGGAGAGAAAATAGACATAAAATATTTAGCAACTCACTAATACTATGGAGTGTATTAAAAAATTCCATCACGAATGCTAAGTCAACATTCTGGCAAGGATTTACTTGGAATTAGATAATTTAGATCCCAATGATTTTATGGTTATAAAAATTGGAAAAATTATTTATTGTCTCAAATTGAAGTTTAGTGACAATATATGCATTAGTGACTAGTAATGGCGAGTGAAATTTACCCCTCTCTCCCTCCCTCTTTTCCTGTCATTAGTGGTCATTTGGTGATGTTAAAACAT
The DNA here is from genome assembly GCF_030052815.1 of Hevea brasiliensis. NCBI lineage: Eukaryota > Viridiplantae > Streptophyta > Magnoliopsida > Malpighiales > Euphorbiaceae > Hevea > Hevea brasiliensis. The sequence goes on along the minus strand of NC_079501.1, from coordinate 18,083,650 downwards.
TTTAATATAATGGGGAATGTGTTAAAACACATATTCCAAAGGAAAGACATATGAACCCTTATTTTGATTCTTCAATGGCTTCGCTGGTTTTGGTTGTAAAGCTTGCTAATTATATCATATAGAGACTTGTTAGTGTGTGTAGCATTTGTAAGCAATGCTTGATGGCATAATGTCCAAGAGAACATTATGCATACTGAGAGGGTTATTGACATTAGGCATACTGAGAGGGTTAAAGAGAGATGGACTGCCTTTAGGGCCCCATTCTAAGCCTACCAAGCCAAAACTTCTAAATCATCCCACAAATCTGAAACTATTTCTAAAATCTTGTCACTAATTTCAGAATTAATTTGATGCACAGGTAGTTCTTGACATTTAACTGCAGTTATTGATTTATTATTTTGAATAAAAGACCTATAGACGTGTTAATTCATATATGTAATATATGAATAATATAAATATGAATTTCTGGTCAATTTCATGCATCTACTACAATTTATAGTGATTTCTTTTTTTTTTTTTTTGTGGGCTGGGCAAGTGGATCAACTCTCTCTCAATTTAAATTTATTTTAAAAGAAGAATCTCTGTCCTTCCGAAGTTCTGGACATTGTAGGTTTTTTGATCTTGATATGCTTTGTTTTGTATTGATTCTCCTGCTCCTTTGTTGTCACTGAGCTATTTATATAGCCTTGATTCATGTACGTAACTTCTATAGGTTGTTGCATGCTATCAAGGGGTTGTCGGTGAATGGATCTTCTTATTTGCCTCAAGAAGGTTTATTATTTATTGCAGAATGTCACGATAACATTTGTTTTTGTTTTATAATTATTATGACAGTAATCATTATTCATTATCAAATAAACTTTAATTAGAAATCATGGCAAATTTAAATTAGCAATAATAATAAATTTAGATATTTATTGTTGGGTATTCTTTTCTTTTATTTATGGAATTTACTCTGGAGAAAACAATTTTGCATGCATTAGGATGTTCAATTGAGCATTATAATTTTTTTTTCTTCAGCTTTCAATTTCTTCTTCTCCCTGCTCTATTCTTCCTCTTTTCTTCTCCCTGTCTTTTTGCTTTCCTGGTTTCTCTGGACTTTGAAATCCCTGAGCCTTTTTTATTTCCCAAGCTCTATTTTCTTTTCTCTCCATTATTGATCTGCATTACATTTTTAAGGCTATTTGGCATTTGCTTCATTTTATTTGATTAGTTGAGGTGTTTGCTGAAGATCAAGAGCTATTAGCTGAAGTGTTATAGTAGTAAGACTTGGGTCTAGTTGGAGCTTTTCTGTGGACCCAAATTTATTTTATTTGGTTCCAAAAAATCTGGACTTGAAACTGCCAATCTATTGCTCATTCCTCTCAGCTGAACCCAACATAAGATTGTATGAGTTGGGTTTGTTGTTTGGTCAAGCAGCAAAATCACCTGCAGTTTTCTTCTTTTTAAACTAACCTTCAAATCATGAGATAAGTAGTAAAAAAATCTCATAAAAAGGGTGAGAAAAAATACTCTCATATATATAAGGAGATGAAAAAGAAAAAGAAGTCATCTTTACTAGGAAATGAGAGAGGGTGAAGAACTAAGAGATTTTCTGTGGTTGCTCTTAATTAGAGGCTTGAATAGAAAGTTAAGTTTCCCACTTCCCTGTATATCCTTAGCCGCTTGAGTATCCATATTTTCACCTATAAGAGACAATTGTATTTTCAGTGAAATGGAGATGAAAAGCATAAAAACTTCCTTATGCAAATCTATCTACCCACTCTAAAACTATTTAGCGTACCAGCTTTAGTGGCTCTCACCAATGTTGTGCACAAGGACTTATTTTAAAAGGATGAATAGAAGGAGAAAGAGGATCTCCTTGCCATGAACCACTAGTAGCTGAAAAATATCTTGTTGCCATTTGTGATGGCAGAGTATCTGGCTGAAAAATTATACACTTCCTCATTCATTTTTTTTCATTTAACTAAAGTCCAGCCTTCAAAATGTATATTGTAAGTGGTCTTGATGTCTAATTTCAAATAATATTGGTTCCCTTCATTGGAATGAGAAAAACATTGAGAATTTGTATTCCCTTCACAGAGCATGCTGACTTGTTCCCACTAAACACTGTCATTTTGTTTGATAGACTGTGTGAGCTCTATGTAAAGAATGAGATGCTACATCAAACCCACTTATCACCAAACTTCATTGATGGCAATCACTAGAGCCTACCTTTTACAAACAGTACCCACAAGGCTAATGGGCTTATAGTCTGTTATATCTCTTGCCCAGCCTTGCTTAGGGATATCAAAGTATCATTCAAACCAGAAACAAAATTTTCATTCTCAAAAAGTTATCTGAATAACGTTGAAGCTTCTTCTTGGCATCCTAATATTTTTAAACATCATCATACCATCAGGACACAGGGCTTTGATCTGTTTCAAGTGCTCTATTTTTCCCCTTCATTTTTTCTTTACTTGAAAAAGTTTTTGTGGTTAATTAGTATGGATTTTCATTTTATTCTGATTTTGGTGAATGAGATTCTTTTGGACACCAATTTCTCTGAAGGTTATAAGATTAAAAGTTTCTAATCCTCTTTGGCCTCCCAAGGCACTACATGATGGGGTCACTTGGAGCATGGTGATTCTTCTCAAAGTGTCTTCATTAAGTTCAGATGCTTCATATTCAATTCCAATGCTCCATCTACTTAATGAGTGAGGTTATTGCTGATTGTTGATCATGTCAGGGTTAAGTTTCATCTTTGCTTGGTTTGAATTTTGGAGCAGGTCCAAGATAATATATTTTATATCTGCCTAAGTTTGATCAATATTAAAGTATGATTTTATTTATTGCTGTGTTTATTTTCTCCTAGTCAGATTTATACTCATGGTAAGTATTAATTATAAATTTCTACATTATCGTCATAGGGACTGGCCCCAGTTCATCATCTGTGCCCACCCAAGTGGGCATAGCACCAGTAGCAGCGACAGTTTTGGCGGCAGCTGTGATTTTGGTGGGAAGGGAAACAGCTGCAATGGTGGTGGCAGTAGTGATGGTGATACTGGTGGTCTTAGGGGCATGTTGGTGGGGTGGCTGGAGGGGTAGTGGTGTTTTTAGAAAGTCACAAATACTTGACCTAGGTTTGAGCTGAGGGTTAATAAATGTTATGGTCACAATCCTTTTTCGTAACCTAAATGTTGCTTTAAACATGCATTTCTATTTGACAATAACATTTGCCTTTATTTCGTAATCCCCTGAAGCTTGTTCTTGCACCATGCCAATTCATTTAATTGTCAAACAAAAAACGTAAATGAAAATAAGTAATAAATATAAATGGATAAGAAAGAGTAGATGTAAATTAGTTATTCTAGAAAATTTCTGAGATCTGAATATTCTGCCTCATTGGTATTGTGTTCTGTTAAAAACTCTGGAGGGGAATACGCTTCTAGCTTGTAGACTAGTCCTATGCCTTCTTTTGTACGGATGACTTTGCTGCCTGCATCTTTCTCTCCTAAACACCAACCCATTCCCCTCCCTTCCACACACCCACACCGGGCCCCCCGCCGCCGCCCCCCCCCCCCCCCCCCTTCTTTTCACATTAATTGTTTATTTGCTATAGTCTATCTTTTTGGGTACGAGAAGAAACTTACTCCTGTACATTAATAAAATCAATTTTCTTTTGCTATCCTAGATGTGGAGCCACATTATTCGGGTGCTAGGATAGAGGGAGACACTGTTACTTTGAATTTTGTCAAGAAAATGATGAATGACTTCAAGAATCAAAAGTGCTTACACAAACGGTATGATTAGCAAAGATAATCATGAACTTGGTTTATGCCATTTGGTTGATCTAATGCTGTTGCTATGTATGTTGTGGCAATGTTTTAGATATGCATTCCAGATAGTGTTACAAACAAGAGAAATGTTACGAGCTCTGCCTTCTCTGGTTGATATAAATATTCCTGATGGGAAGCATTTCACTGTTTGTGGAGATGTACATGGTCAGGTAATCACATTACATCTGTCATGCACTTGCAGAATTGGACCTTCAAACTCAATATGATACTTCTTTAGAATCTAAGTGTAATTATCAACTTCTTGCCTACATTTTTTATGTGTGAATGAAACGCACTTAATGGGTGAAGAGAGGCGTTATCCATAATTTAATAAATTGTTGAGGTGAGCCTAAAATATAGTATTTGGATTTTGGATTGCCAAATGAGAATATAACTGCTAACTACCTCTAGTGTATTAGCCTATTAGGTGAGGAGAGAGAGCATTTAATGGATATGATTCATGGCATACCATAGCTAAATCTGACTTTTGATGTTGTTCTTTTAATTTCAATAATACCCAATGACAATTCTTAAATGGCAACATATTATCCTATAAGGCCTTGAAGAATTCTTTCAATAAATTCTGTCTGCTGCATGTTTTAGTTTGAAGCTTCGTCCTTCTTTAACTGTCTTCTGTCATTTTTCATTTTGATATTAAAGCCAAAAGATAGCAAGATTTGTATTGACGCATGGTGGAGGATGAGATACAATGCGGTCATGGGTGTATGATTTCAATGATTTGAAGAAGATGAAATGGAAACTTCTTTTGTTTCTGATCTTAAAGATGCGTTCTTGTCATGCCTAATAAGAGACAGAAGATTAGATGCACGTGTCCATGCTTTAATTATCAATTCATTATTGCTACATTTGTTGCTTTTTTACTTGAATGTCTTGTTGGTCCAAGCTATTCATTATTGATTATCTTTTGTTGTTTTTCTGCCTCATCCTATGGGATTTAATCCTGCTTTGTGATGCTTGCAGTTCTATGATCTGTTAAATATTTTTGAGCTGAATGGTCTTCCCTCTGAAGAGAATCCATATCTGTTCAATGGTGATTTTGTCGATAGGGGATCATTTTCTGTGGAGGTCATCCTCACATTGTTTGCATTTAAGTGCATGTGTCCATCAGGTTTATCCTCTTTGGTTATTTAACAAACATTTTGTTTAATTAATCCTTTTCTGTAATGATGTATTATTATTATCATCAAGTTTTATTTTTGTCATTTTTCCAGTTGTTCTTGCTATTATTATTCTTAATATTATTATATCTTGTTTCAACATTAAAAAGTCATGTGTTCTTTTGTTGTTTCCTTATGCTTTTAATTGCTAGTAAAGTAATTCCATTTTCATGTTCAGTATACTTACCCATTTCTAAAACTTTCAGCCATATATCTTTCTAGAGGAAATCATGAAAGCAAGAGTATGAACAAGATATATGGTTTTGAGGGTGAGGTCAGGTCGAAATTGAGCGAGACATTTGTGGAACTCTTTGCAGAAGTCTTTTGTTGTTTGCCTTTGGCTCACGTAATAAATGATAAGGTATTTGTAGTTCATGGAGGTCTTTTTAGTGTTGATGGGGTGAAGCTATCTGACATTAGAGCCATTGATCGGTTTTGTGAGCCCCCTGAGGAAGGTAAGCCGCATCTATTTATTTATTCCTTAAATTAATGTTTTTGTGTTCTTTGGATCCTCTTGCCATTATGTCACTTTTTATTTTATCTTGACATCTATCAATGTTGACAGCTATTAGCCCAATCCAGTCATCTCAAGTTTCTAAAATGATTCTGATTAGTGAGGTGCACATATGTTGAGACAATTGAATTTTGTCATTGATTGCTCAGTGTGGCAAACTGATTTTTATTGTTGTTGCGGGAATGCTTCCCCTCGATGATTTATGAGATACTTTGGTCATTATTTCTGGAATGTGGGTGTGTGGATTCAATTAATAGTAGTTTTCATTCACTTCTATCTTTTGTAGCCTTTTGTTGGCTATCTTTTTGCGCTGAGGAGGTTTATCAACATACCATGCAAGCTTTATTCTTGCATATTTTTATTAATATGCTATGTGCCTATGTTAAGTACTTTTGTGCTTGATATTATGTTATTATAATTTAGTCCCTGTAGTTTGACATGATTAATGAGTTCGTTCCTGTGCTTTGATTTGAATCCATTAATGAATTAGTTCCTCCGTCGACATGATTAATGAGTTCGTTCCTGTGCTTTGATTTGAATCCATTAATGAATTAGTTCCTCCGTCCAAGAAGATACACTTTTTCAGTTATATACACATGAAAAGACCTTATTGCCCTTAGTTAAGTGACTATTTAGTAATTGGGGTTTGACAAAATTAATATATAATTTTTTTAAAAAGAAATTTTCAACGAAAATATTTTCAAAAAATGTTTTTTAACAAAATTAATTTCAAAGAAAATTATTTCTCAAAAAATTTATTTTGAAGAATAAAATTTTCCAAGAAATTTCTAAAAGAACAAATTTTAATATGTATAAATTTCGCCTTTGAGCATGCATGTATAAAAGAGTTCTAAAAGTGAACAGAGGACTAAAGTGTTAATGGAATTAAATTTCAAGGACTGACTAAATCGGTTTGAAAAATACAGGGACTGAGTCATTGATTTTGTCAAAACTCATGGACTAAATAATAATTTACCTTAGGTTATATGAAGAAAGGCAGTTAAAAGTGTTCTATAAGGTGTTCCTTGTGCGGTGTCTAGGAAGTTCTGGTGTAAATAGCTGGATATTATTGAAGACACCAGTTACGTAGTAGCATATATATCTGAAGGGAAAAAGTAAATGAAAAATTTTCAGAATTTCATATTTTTTCCTCATTCATTGTGGCAAAGTTAACATTTTCATTTGCCAACAACATTTCTTCTTTCCAGCCTCCTTTATACATCCTTGTTAAGAGAATTTGGTTTAGTTGTATCATTTTTTTCCTGGAGTCACTGCTATAACGACTGAAAATGTTATAGGCATTACACAGTTCATTGTTTTCGCCGATACTGGGTGAGTTGACTCCTACTTTATGACTTTTTATCTTCAAGATCCTCGTTTGGTAAAGTAAATGAAAAATTTTCAGGATTTCATATTTTTTCCTCATTCATTGTGGTAAAGTTAACATTTTCATTTGCCAACAACATTTCTTCTTTTCTGCCTCGTTTATCCATCCTTGTTAAGAGAGTTTGGTTTAGTTGTATCATTTTTTTCCTGGAGTCACTGCTATAACAAGTGAGAATGTTATAGGCATGACATGGTCACTGCTATAATGACATGAAATGTTATGGGAATGACATGGTTCATTGTTTTCACAGATACTGAGTGAGTTGACTCCTACTTTATGACCTTTTATCTTCAAGATCCTCTTTTTTTTTTTTTTTTTCAACCCACTACATGCTATGCCATTAGTTTAGATGAAACTTTAATTATAATTTAAATGGCATACTGAATTTATGTATATAAGGGGAGATGCAGGTTTTTTTCCTGATGTCTTGATAAAGTTTTTGAAATATTTGATCATTAGTTTTTGCAATGTATGTGTTTTGTTCTTACACTTCATCTGATTTTCAATAGGGTTGATGTGTGAATTGCTATGGAGTGATCCACAACCTTACCCAGGAAGAGGTCCTAGCAAGAGGGGTGTTGGCCTTTCTTTTGGTGTGGATGTGACCGAAAAATTTTTGCTGGAAAATAATCTAGGTAGTGATCTTCGAGCATCATGACTATTATTGTTTTTTATGTTGGTCTCTTCTAATGCATTACTCATTTGCACAACTGACAGATTTAGTTGTACGATCTCACGAAGTAAAGGATGAAGGCTATGAGATTGAGCATGATGGGAAACTTATTACTGTTTTCTCTGCCCCAAATTATTGCGATCAGGTAATCAAATTTTGACACTCTTTTCTAAAAGTGTTGGGAATAGATTATAAAAACTTTACCATTGCAATTTGAGTTTTGTTTTTAGTTGTAACAAGAAATTTTGAGCTTGGCACGAATGTATACAAAAGGATTTGTAGGATTTGTGGAATTTGTAGGATTTTTAATACAATACTCATGTTGATTACCCTGCTCTGCTCTGCCATAATTTGTAGGATTTGTTTCTCAAGTTTCATTTTGTTTTCTGTACATCACTGTACCCTCAATTCCTTATTCTTTTAAAGGAATTAAAAATTCCAGTATTACTGGGAGTGCATCATTTTATTTTGTATCTAGAAAGTAAACTGCTTATCATTTATCCTAGCCATTTCAATACATCTTGGAGCACACACGGTTATGGTAATATCGCTTGTCTTGAATTTTGCTTGTATTTTGCGCTTTTCAGATGGGTAATAAGGGTGCTTTTATGCAATTTGAAGCCCCCGAGTTGAAACCAAATATTGTTACGTTCTCAGCAGTGGTCAGTAGTCTTTTCTTTTAACAAATTCTTTTGTTCTTTTCCCTTCTCTTTTTTAAGATAACAAGGTTTTTTTAGCATTTTTGTTTGACTGGATATGTGTTTGTGGAATGTGAAAATGATGCGACTCCAATTTTTTCACCCTCTTTTTTGTATTCAATTTGCAGCCTCATCCTGACGTTAAGCCCATGGCATATGCCAACAACTTCCTTCGAATGTTCTCATAGTTTGTACCCCTGGAATGGCCAGTCTTGTATTATTCTTTGCCATAAGATAGCTCTATGCCAGATTGCTAGCGGTTTCAGATAGCTCTATGCCAGATTGCTAGCTGTTTCAGATAGCTCTATGCCAGATTGCTAGCTGTTTCAGGAGGCAACTGGAGAGGAGCTGGTAGCCTGGTTCATGTTTGACAAATTCAGCATTTTATGTTTCGTTTTAAATTTTCATTTCAAGTCAGTTCAGTTGTAGGTGCAAAACATGCTTGGCATGAATGTTGGTGCCTTTTGTAAAATCTATCAACCTTTTCTTCTCTTATTTAGTTCATTGCTTCATGTTTGTTCATTCGTAATATTCTGCTTGGTCCCCTTCAGTGAAAGATTCATGGCAGTGCAAAGTTCATAGTAATTAGTAAACATCCTGGTCCTGATACCCCTGGTACCGATTAAAATTGGATCGAAACCGAAATCAAGAGATCATTAGGGGACCCAATTCTTGTCCTCTAAATTTTGAACCAAATCGGTTCGAAACTGACCATTCATGATGCCGTGTTGAATTACTTGATTTCATGCCAACAAGATTGTAGATAATGAAACGAAAATACCTACTGAAAATGGTATAATGAAATCTAATTTAATGTGAATTTTTCTCAAGTTATTAGCAAAATGATTCCGTTAAATATTTAGTAAATAGATCGAAAAAAAACTCAAAGGAAAAACATAAAAATTAGTAACCTGTGACCGAAGGCGTATAATAATAATAATAATAATAATAATACCTGCTCTGGATGCCAAACGACCTCTCGTTTTTCTCCATCTCAAGCATGAGGGCTTTCTTTGTAAATTTTCACAATAGCCACCCCACTTATTCATAAATCTGATACTCGTGCAGGTACGACACCGTCGTTTTAGGGTTATCCTATCTCAGATATCTGGTTTTCATGGTTTGGGAATTCGAATCGTCGTTTTGCTAATTCCTCTCTCGTTTTTCTGTTCAGACTTCAGAGGTTAGTTTATCTACTCTCTCCTTGCCTACCTTTTTGCCGTATCATTTCAGTACTTTTATTGTTTGTCTAATATCACGCCTGTGTTTGGTTTCTCAGAAAACCACCGGAAAATTTAAGGGAAAGAAAAGGAACGAAAGGAAAACATAAAATATTTTTAATTTCTGTTATAGTTTATAATCTACCATCAGAAAGCTGGCGGTTTTTTATTTTTTGCAGAGTTTATATTAAATAAATGAACTTTTGGGTCTCTGAATTCATTTTTTATTGTTGAGAAAATGTAACTTTTTTCCCTGGAGAATCCTTAACGGAAGTACTTTCCGGCAGAATTTTAAATTGTTCAGTGATTTAGACTTTTTGTCTTGAATTCTTGAAGCTCAACGTCAACCAACCAATTGGTGGAAGTATGGGTACTGGTTTGGTTTCTTTTCTGGATTTCTTATTGTTAGATCTATTATGGTGGTTCATTTCAGCTTAGGTATCGGGTATAGGTATATACACAATAATATTATTAGTTAACCTGAAAATTTTTGCTAGTGTAAATATCTTAATTATAGAAGTAGATATGTTGCTCTATAATTTGCTAAACTACAAATTAAAAATAAAAATTAAGAAAAACCATCCAAATTTATATAATTCAGCTTGCCTGGAGAGATCAGAACGGCAAAGATTGTGGAGAAGTTGAATGGAAAATTTCTCATATCAATTTTGAGTTTCGAATGACATGTATTCGTTAATTTCATTGCAATGGAGCTGAATTGGCAAATATGATTTGTTGTGGAAAATCAAATTTTAGAATGTGAAAGTTAATTTTCTGTCTTGTACTATTACAAATTTTAATGTGGAACTTGATCATTTTTTCAACTATAATTATAATAATAATGGAAGAAAGACTTTTTCTTCAAAGTATGCATATCATTATAATGGAAAAAAAGACTTTCTTCCAGGGGGATGAAATGTTTTGACATGCATATACACGTATATCTACTAGAATATATTCGTCAATTATTTTCGAACTGACAGTTCCTTTGTTCTTGTTTTTGAGTTTTCCTTAGTAGCAGTCATGGAAACTGGTGTAAACAGTTCTGGACCAGCTGATGGTTCTGTATCGCTAATGGACCAAAATGCAACCAATCCTGGGCCAATTGATGCTTCTGTACTTTATGACCAAGAAAACCATGTCTCCTCGGCAGTATGGGATGGGCAGGTGCAGTTTGCTGTTAAACAAATTATCCCCCTTCTTTTTGATAGTGATGATCATTCATAATTTCGTTATAACATGTTATAGGAGCGTGGTGTGCTTAGATGTCATGAGCACACTTCAAAGTTGGGTGAATGGAGGCTTACACAACGACAAATTGAGTTGGTGGAGAAGGCTGGGTTTGGATATTTAAGAAGGTTTCCTTCTATTAGCCTAGACAATCCACTCATTTCTGCTCTTGTTGAGAGATGGAGGAAAGAAACAAACACCTTTCACTTGAGGGTTGGAGAAATGACAATAACCCTTGAAGATGTTGCATTGTTGCTTGGGTTAGCAATTGATGGAGAACCTGTCCTAGGTGTAACATATACTTCGTGCAAGTCAGTCTGTGAAAAGTTTCTGGGAAGGGTCCCTGATACTGGGTACATGAGTGGCGGAATGGTAAAACTAAGTTGGTTGAAGGAGTACTTCTCCCAGTGTCCTGACGATTCACCACTGGAAGAGATTGAGCGCCACACACGTGCTTACCTTTTGTACCTTGTGGGAAGTACAATCTTTTCAACTACTACTGGGAACAAAGTCCCTATCATGTACCTCCCACTGTTTGACGATTTTGAAAAGGCAGGAAAGTATGCATGGGGTGCTGCAGCATTGGCTTTTTTGTATAGAGCACTTGGTAGAGCATCTCTTAAATCTCAAAGTACAATCAGCGGTTGTTTGACACTACTACAGGTTTGTTACATTGGCCTTTTCTTCTTTACTTTTTAATGGAGGAAATATCTTAAAGGGGGCTGGCAAGAGCTATGTTGATATCAACAGGGGTTAATATACCTCGTCAGACTTTGAATTAAGTAGGTAAACATAATACTGTGAGGTAAAGTTTTAGAGGCTTTGCCTAAATTGACCATGCTATTATTATTGAAAAACACGATAGAACTGAGGACAAGGGCTATTTGTACTTGTAAGAAGAAAGCCGATTTGAAACCCACTGGAAAACAGTAAATTTGGCAGTCAAAATTTAAGTATCAGACCCTAAACCTATAAACTAAAGTTAGGGTTTTTCTAATTGAGATCAAGCATCAAACCTATTGATCTAAGCACTACTTGGGGACTTTGGAGACCTATTTGATTGGATTGAACTCTTCACATTTGGGTCCTCACACTATGTTGAACTGATGACATATTGGGCGCTCAGAAAGGCAGGCACTTATTTCTACTTCTGCTTGTCTTTTATGGATATATTTGTTAGAGGTACAGATATATAGATTCCCCCCTCATAAGGCATAAGATCTAACATTTTTCCCCCATGTTTTGATCACTACACTAGTATACCATTCACTGTTACTTGTTATTGAGGAAATGAGGTTCTATAATGGAAGTAAAAGAATGCAAGTATTTATAGCCTTACCTTGTTGCTGATTTTTTTTTTCCAATATTCTCGAATCATCTCTATGTGGTGTGGCTACCAAAAATTAATTCAAGTTTGTGCTAAAATTTGGAAGATAAAGTAGAACAAAAAATGAACTTTATACTACCTTTTGCTACCTAACTGGGATTTAGAAGTTTAACTTGCTGGAATTATGCTTTATTTCTGTATTGATTATTTAGTTGGTTCTGAGGAGAGAGGTTATGGTCTATGCAAATGCTGACTGTAAAATATATGTAAAAAAGGAACAAACTCATAAATATCAGCATACATTTTTGGTGCCATTATTTCTAAAATTTCTGAAGTAGAAAGTAACATGTGAAAGTACATGTGAAAGTATCTTTTGTCATGGTGATGTGTAATTAAATAATTCCCATTGTAAAGGTAAGTTATTCTGTAGACCTCTTGGTCTGGGTGGCTAGTGGGTTGATCCATAAAGTAACTGATATCTTTCTATCTTGATAGTGTTGGATAGAATGTTGACATGGATCATTTATTGTTCTTTGCAGTGTTGGAGTTACTTTCACCTTAATATTGGCCGACCAAATTTTTACCAAGAGCCAGTCCGTGATTGTTTCCCATTTGTACATTGGTGGAAGGGAAAACAAAGTGCTGCAACAGTGAAACGGGACATAATATTTTATCGTAAGGCATTGGACTCCCTAAAACCATGTGATGTGAGTTTTCTTATTGTTCAATATAAATTCTCTTTAGTGTCTAATCAGAAAATAATACTACTTTGTATTATGGCTGATACATATTACTCTACTTTTAAGTTCATGAGCTGTTGCAACTTGCAATGCAGGTGGAGTGGGTTCCTTACAATAATTTGGACAGTAATTTAATTCCAAAAAGTGTCAGAAGTAGTTTGATTCTTGGGAGATCAAAGACAATGTTGATCTGCTTCGACAAGGCAGAAAGACACCTCCCTGATCGTTGCTTAAGGCAAATTGGCATGCTTCAAGGAATCCCAAAAGATGTGGATCATTGGGAGAGAAAGAGCCGTGGAGTTGACAGTGGGATAGACCTGTCGGGGAAAATGGAATCAGAGCTTAGTGAATGGTCAGCCCGTAAACTCCACATTGTGCAAGATGATGGTGGCAGAGTTGATGAAAGAGAATACATGCACTGGTATTCAAGAATTACACGTAAATTTGTAGGAAGGCCAGTGTCTCCCTTGCCTCAGTTTCAGAGAACAGTAAAGTTCAGAACCAAAAAGAAGAGAATGGTAATTCTAAGCCTCTTTTATTGATCTTTACTAATTATTTCAACTAAAATTAATGAGTATCTTCTACTGTTTTTCTTCAAACCTTTTACAGAATGCTGGTTTAAGAGATATTGCACATTTAGCAGATACATTCTTAACCGAAGGGTTGGATCCCATGCAAATTGACTCTATAACCAGGATCAGGTCTATTGCACATGATTGTTTAGGGGACCATATCGCAGATGAAACAGTAATTTCAGTCAATTCACAGATAGGAGACCTCGTTGAAGATACAACCGTAGTTGCAACGACTTCACAGAAAGAAGACCATGATGGAAATGCAACCATAGTTGCAGCCACTTCACAGAAAGAAGACCATGATGGAGATGCAACCATAGTTGCAGTCACTTCACAAAATGAAATTGGCAAAAGAAAAAGGGAAAAGGAACGTGTAAGAAGGAACACCAAGGGTAAACGTAAGAGGAAGGATGATTCAGTACAATATTATACTGCTAGGGAGGTTGAGCCAATTCAATTTTACGCTACACCATTCAGGGCTGATCCGATGCATTTATGTTGTCATTGTCGTGTTATTAGTCACATTGATCATTCATCCATTAAATTTGGCAAAAGAGTGAAGAAAAAGGATAAAGCAAGAAAGAAGTTGAGCAAGAAGACAAACCGGAAACGCAAGAGGAAGGATGATAGAGCGCAATGTGATGCAGCTGGTGAGGATGCCCTGTCTCAATTTCACAGTGCAGCTACCAAGGATAATCAGATTCAATTATCTCCTGTTGATAGCAAGGATGATCAACAGCAGCTAGTTCTTGCAGATGGTGAGGTTGAAGGTTTGCAGCCACATCATGCTGATGGTGAGCTTGATCATTCTGAACCAAGTCATGCTGCTGTTGAAGGTGAGCGATCAGAGACTAACCATGCAGCTTCTGAAGGTAAAGCAGCAGAGTCCAGTAATGCAGCAGATAAGGTTGTTGACCCAAATGGTGGTGACATAGCCCATGAAATTAATGACTTGAATCTTTCTCCTGTTGCTGGTGAGAGTCTTCCACAAACAGCAAAAGTTGAAGGAGAGGTTGTTCCAGGGACATCTGTTGAAACTGGGAAGGATGTTGCACAGCAGAATGATATTAAAAGTTGCAGTGTTGAATGAAGGTATTGTCATGAAGAATGAATGAATCTTTGCAAATTAAGTCATCAAGAGTTGCTTTCGGAATTTGCAATTTTCCTGCACAATTTGATTCTTAATTCATCAATTTTCTTGTCTACTTTGGATTGCCTAAAATTTATACCTATAATTGCAGGAAAGCCTGGGTGATCTCTGCACAAAGGTAAATGAGGTTATCGTGTGTATTTATGATCTCAAGTTTCTCTACTATTTGGCCTCTTGAAAATGGCCATGGTATGCTCTGTTTTCCGATTTCTTGTTTAGTTTTTTAGTTGTTGCTTATTGAATCAGTTCTATTAATGTAGGGGGAAAATTAGAAGTTTGTCATTTTCATGTACTTTTTGTTCAATTTTAATCCCCTAGGTTGCATCTCCCAAATGAGGTTTCTGATCTCTTAGTTATAAACCCTTTTTTTTTTTCTATAATATTAAAGAAAAGGGTTAATTGCCTTTAGATTAATAGCTTGATCAAATGAATACAAATCTTAAAATTTAAAAATTTCCAATATTTTTATATTTTCATTAATGATATGGGTAGGTCATCTAAGTTTCTTTATTTAAATATAAATTTAGTAAAAGAAATGAGGAGTATGATATATAGATAACTAGCCCATTCCCCACCTACACACGAAACACATAAACACTCAATAGGAGATGCTCTTTACAGTATACTTGGTGATGTTAGAAAGCCAAAATTATTTTTACGAAAAAAATCATTTTAGATATTGTTAAAAAAAAATTTTTTAATTATTTTTTATTTTAATATTTTTATAATTAAAATTTATTAAATTTAATTTTAAATTAGTTATTAATATTCTCTAATTAATATTTTTTTAACAGTAATTTCAAACAAATCCTAAACCTTAATACTGTAGCTGCACGCTCTTGTAACCCATCACATATGGCCCAGTCCACCCTCTTCCGGTGCTAGTCTGGCCTGCTGTAAATTATCATGAGTCTCCAGCGCGCTGATCTCTCCTACCCAATTGCTACTCAATCCTAAAACTCTATAAATTTATAAAAACTTGCATAAATTTGAATCAGGTCAGTCTGTTATAAATTCATATATATTCCTTTCCTGAAAAATTCTTCTTTGCATATCGTTTGAAATGGCTTTATGCAAGAATTCAAATTAAATTAAAAATGATAGAATTTATTCGAATTTTATTATTTAAAATAATTGATAAATGATGTGAATGTATATATATGGTTTTTTATTTTGCCTTTATTTATAAAGAGATAAATATAATTTAAAATAAGGTTGTTTTGAATTTTTAATAAAAGACTTTATTTGTATTTGAAAAGTCTAAAAATGAAATAATTAAATTCTATATGATTAATTCTTATATTTGGAAAATTTTAAATTACTAAAATTTAATTATTTTAGTTAAAAAGATTTATTTTGAAAGAAAGGAATTTATATAAGAACGACATAATTTCATAAAAAATTAATTTATTTAACAAAATTTTCTATTAAACACAAATACTCATTTCACTTATGTTATTGTTTTATAAATAAAGATGAAATAGGAAAATAACTACGTTTATTTCATTAATTATTCTAAATAACATAATTTAAATGAATTATATTGTTTTAAAATTTATTCCATATGAAATAACTTTCTCATAAAATCAATTTGATAGAAAAGGGATATCTCAATTTTAGTTTATCATTTGGCTTTGCTTTGTCTTCCATTTCCATGATTTTGCATATAGTCTTGTTTATCAACGAAGGAAGGAGTTTATGAGAAATCTGCATTTTATGAACAAAATTTCACAGGAATTTAACACCATCGGCTCATGTCTGTTGTCTGATAAAGTGAAACATGCTCCCAACGCACATCTCTCTTCCTCTCCAAAATCATGTCCATCTTTTGACCCTACCTTGGCTTCACATTCTCACTCAAATGTCATGACCCCACTCATAAAGTCACTACCCACCCATCCTATCAATCACATCTCTCTCTCTCTCTCTCTCTCTCTCTCTCTCATGGTTGGTCTCTCTCACGCATCAAATTAAACTGCTCACTTCTAAAACCACCCAAGCAACTGCTGCACCTGACCACTACACCTCTTCCATACCTCTTCACAATGTTTTGCAGTTGCTTTACCCTTTCACCTTCAGTTCCCACTATGTTTCTTCTTCTGCTTCCCTTCTTTCTCTCTCCTCTTCCTTCTGTCTCCATCACCCATGCAAGGAAACAACCGCCAGCACCAGCCCCTAATAAGAGTCTCCTGTCAACCAACGACATGCTTCACTCGGAGGCTGAGACCCTTTTCAGGATCATGGACTCCTTGTCCTCTGATCAATCCTGGAGAACTTCTTACCCCAACCCTTGTAAGTCTGACTCACTTTGGCCTGGAATTGAGTGCCGATTAGGACCAGATAACCACTTCCATGTCTCGAGGCTTGATTTTGGTACTCGTCCAAATCCAACATGCAAGAGCACTGCTACATTTCCTAACCAAATCTTTGCTCTTCCTTTTCTTCAATCTGTTTTCTTCTTGAATTGTTTCACTCACACCAAAACCCTTCTCTCTGTTCCTCCAAATAGACTGTCAAATTCTTCGCTTCAGCAACTTAGTCTTAGATCAAACCCAGCGCTTGTTGGTCCAATCCCACCTCAAATTTCCTTCCTAAAGTCCTTACAAATCCTCACATTGTCACAAAATCGCCTTTCTGGGCCTATTCCGGTTGGGATTTTTAGGTTGAGCTCCTTGATACACCTTGATTTGAGCTATAATATTCTCACAGGTGCTATACCAATTGGATTGGGTAATCTTAGAAACCTAGTGGGCCTTGATCTAAGCTATAATTCGCTTACTGGCACAATTCCAGGCACTATCGGCCAACTGGGTTTGCTTCAGAAACTTGATTTGAGTTCAAATTCGCTTAATGGTCGTATTCCTGATACCATAGAGAAGCTCAGTTCATTGGCTTTCATGGCTTTGAGTAACAACAGATTCAGTGGAAATTTTCCAGCCGGATTGTCAAAGTTACAAAGCTTGCAGTATTTTATCATGGATGACAATCCAATAAGTATTCCTTTGCCAGTAGGGTTCGGTAAGCTAGTGAAACTACAAGAGCTAAGGCTTGCCAATTCGGGGTATTCAGGCACTATTCCACCCAGCTTTTCTCTGTTGATGAATCTAAGCACATTGTCTCTTCAGAACAACAGATTGATAGGTGAAATTCCGGCAGGTTTTGCCAGTCTCTCTCACATTTATCACTTGAATCTTAGCAGAAACTTGTTGGGAGGAGTTGTGCCTTTCGATGCAAGTTTCTTGAAGAGGCTAGGAAGGAATTTGGACCTAAGTGGTAATCCAGGCCTATGTTTGAGTCCAACTGAAGCATATAATGTCAAGATTGAAGTTGGAGTTGGTGTCTGTGAAACCAGCAAGAATAGCTCTTTGATCAGGAAATCTGAAGCTTATCACGGGTTCTCCAAACCATTCTTTCTATTTGGTGGTCTTCTTGTTCTTGTATTGCACCCAATACTGTTTTAGTGATTTTAGTATCATATTAATCACTTCTCTAAATTAAAATTGCGGGTTTTCTTTAGCTTCTTATTTTGTTTTATTTTATTTTCTGGTAGTTCATATAAAAATTAGTAATGGCATTTGATCTGTTAGAATTTGATAAAGGCTTTCCAGGCTTTGTTTGCAATAGGTTATTCCAGGCTCTGCTAACTTCAACAGAAAATTAAGGTTCTTCTGCTATTCTGGGTTGCCAATATTTAGCAGAGAAGCCTCTACATGTGGCTATAATCAGGAACATACTGAGCATTTCAATATTCAGTTTGACGGTATTCTACTCCCAAAGAGTTTGCCAAATTTTATGCCATCTTTAGCCACTGTAGAAATTACAGACTGAACCATTAAATTAGAAAGTTGATGTGCTCATAAAGTTTAATCACTCATGCTTCAGCTATGAGATATTGGCACTTCTAAAAATTTCAATAAGGGCATGCTAGAATAAAAATCTGACATTGTCTCTGAAGGCATCTACTTCAATCCCAGATTGTTACTACATTTGTTGTCACAATAATCATATTTGCTGCACAGAACGTGGCCTAATTGGTTGTTGTGGTCCGTTGTCTTGGAGGGATTTCAGAATTGAGCATATGACTGTGATGCAAAACTGGGATGGAATGGTAGGAGAACCAAAGTTTTAAATTATTTATAATAAATAAAATAAATTTGGGATAATAATTTTAGATGAGACTTATGTTTTGCAACTTGTCTTTATTGGGAAATGTTTAAGAAATATATATATATATATATATATATATATATATATATATATATACTTAGGCTTTATTTTCACTACATGATGAAATTTAATTGTGAGTTTTTTTTTTTTGTCAAGAAATTGTGAGGTTCAGTAGTAAAAAGAAAAGACATGAAATTATTGTTCTGAATTTGAAGAAGGCCCCATCCAAAAAGCATTTTTACAACAAAGACTGATTGAGAATACTACCCCACAGCTTGAGGACAAATTTTAAAAATGAAGCTCAGAGGAACAAATAAAAAGGAAGATATCAATGTAATTATTATATAATTAAATTAAAAAATTCTTTGATTTTTTTAAAAATATATTACAAATACCTTGTAGGTCACTGAATTTGACTTAATTCTATTCATATTGAAGAGACTTTAAGATAAAACACTTTTAATAAATATTTTTTTATTACAAAAATTAAATACTCAACTTTATTTAAGATATATAAAATCTTTTATTATTCATATCAATCTTCCATTAAGACTTTAATAAAATTTAGAAATGCTTTATTTAAAAAAAAAAAAGTAAGTATTAAGATGGAAAAAGAAAACAAAAAGGAAGTGGGGTTTAAGGGTACAAGCAAAAGCAGGCAGGAGTGTTTGATGAAACAAGACCACAAGGGGACAGACTCACAAGGACACTACACTACTCACCTAGAGTCTAGAGTAAGACATGAATGTCTCAGTTCTCACTGCTCTTTTTCCCTTGCATTTCAAAATACTTTTTAACCTTTGCAAACAGTGATTTTCAGTGCACTTTTTAATTGCTCAATTGCTTTGCTCTTTCATTTTCAATTTGCATATTCTGTCTTAATATTGTGATATTTACTTTAAAAAAAAATTATATATATAATTTAAATGTAAAATTGAAGGAGGAGTAGTAAATATCCACTTAAAATTTAGTACTATCATTGTCAATCCCTCCCCACCCTCTCAGGGCGATGGGCAACCATTTTGAAAAGAACCAAACGGGAAACTTCCCCTTTCAAAGAAAACAACAACCAAGTAGAACCCAAACCCAGAAAGCCCACGAGGCCAGCCACTTCCCGCCCACCCCTAATGGAGTGGGAGAGTGAAAAACAAGGAAATAAATGTCAGTTGTCACACCAAACTACTATTTCTCACGCTTCTTCTCTGCAGACCTCATCAATGGGGGTCTTCACACTTTGTCGACTAGCCAATATTTGCCAACCTTACCCATTCACCGAAGCCTGGCCTGTCACTCCACACTTTGACCCCAACTGGGTTACTTTCACATTTTGGGCTAACATCTTTTTCAACATATGTATATATAATTAATAAATTTTAATTTAATAATATTAAAATTATTTTTTATTAATTTAATTCTAATTAATATTTAAACTCAGAATTTTATAATTTTACAGTAGTATGCCACAAGTCAGAGCCTTACGTGGTAACGCAGTGCCACACGTACGTACAAGCATTACGCCGCTGTTTCCCTCTTTACTTTCATTCCATTTTGAGACAAAATGCCCCTATGAAAACTAGCGGACTTGTATATATATTTTTTATTTATTTTAAATATAAAATAAAAAATAAAAAATGAGAAAAATATATATTTTTTAATATTTTTAGCATCCCAGTTTTTTAAAATTAAATTAATTATTTCTATCATTTAATCACACAAATATTTTTATCCCTCTATTTATTTTTCTAATTTTTTTTCATGGATAAAACCAGTCAAAAAGTTAAAAACGTTATTAATAATATCCATTAATAATAAGAAAAATTATTGTTATAAAAAATTTCAAAAAAAACTGTTTTCAAAAAAATAATAAAATAAAATAAAATTTGACTTCTTTAAAATATATATGCACAGCGGTGAAATTTCAAATAATAAATTATTTTAGAAATTTATTGAAAATAAATTTTTAACAAATAATTTTGCCAATAAGTTTATGCATATAATGAATTTTAAAAATATTTTGTTTCTTATTAAAAATTAATTTGCATAATTTTTTTTTAATTAGTTAAGAAATATACGAAGAATTATTAAATATGTTGTGATGGTAGGCAACGGTGGTATCATATCTCAACTACTATTTAGCATTCCTATGAGGATTATCCTATTCGCGCGTGCGAAATCTAATCTCTTTGGCCACATGCGCTAAAATGATCATCTAATAACTACTCCTCAAATTGTTTAGACACGTCATCAACAACACAACGTGGAACAATCGCTTGGCGAGTTGACCAATAACCTACATCGACAGCGAGTATTTGCATATCATCCAGTCTCTGTCTGATAAAGCTCTTGGCGATTGTGCCACGTATTTTTTAACAAACAAAATAAATAAATATGAAAAATAAAGCCACAAAATGTAATTTAAATATATTTTCATATTATTTGAAAATTATTAATTATAAATTAAAAATAAATATTAAAATATATGTATCAGCGGCCATCTAGTTTCGGCTAGCTAACGACCTGAACAACTCCTCAGGTGGTGTAGCAATTGGATTAGTACCGCCATTGCCACGTTAGCAGTCGTGATTTCCGAAAATAAATTTATTTTCTTAATATTATTATTATTTTTTTTTTTGCTCTGTAGAAAAAGCCCCATAACGCAGACGCTGCCTTCTCTCTATTCTCTCAAGTAATTAATCAACACTAGTGGTTTCACTTAATCTAACCATGTCAAAATCCGACTCTTCCTCCTTCTCCATCGCTGCTAGTGGCCGGTTGGCCGTGCTCGCAGCTCACCTTACTGCCGCGGCGTCGATTGAGTCGGCCTCGATTTCGCCTCCCGTTTTAGAGGCGCAGAGTGTCTCCGCCCTGGTCCCGCCGCCGGGAAACTTACAGAGAACTCTCACCGTCATTGATGAGAGGAACGGTAAGAAGTATCAAATTCAGGTCTCTGAACATGGCACAGTCAAAGCCTCTGATTTCAAAAAGGTATTATTATCCTCTTTGATGATCTATTCCTGTTCTTGAAGTTTTTTTTTTTTTTTTCATATAGCACATGAATACGATCACGGATCACTAATTAATTTTAATTTGATTGGGCTAATTTTTGTTTATGTACTGTTAATCTTGATGTGCAATTGATCTGATAGCTGTGAAACTTCTTACAGATATCAGCTGGAAAGGATGACAAGGGGCTCAAACTTTATGACCCAGGTTATCTCAACACGGCTCCTGTTCAGTCTTCAATTTCTTACATCGATGGTGACGAGGGTATCCTCAGATATAGAGGCTACCCAATAGAGGAGTTGGCTGAGAGTAGCACCTTTTTGGAAGTGTCCTACCTCATATGTGAGTACCCTTTGTAATTATCCATAGTGGTAATAATTTTTGGAACTTGTTACACACATAGATTTCCAAGGAATCATAATCTTGATTCAAGAGTGACTGACTGAATTTTATTTTGAGGCCCTCTCTTTGCAAGTTAAACCACTTGCCACATTGAGATGTCTCAAAAAGAAAAGCAATTTCTTGAGTTTGAGGTATGCCTACGTGCGTTTTTCCACTTTATACATTCTTGGTATCTTAGAGCATTGCCACGTACACTTCAAGAACAAGGAAATACTAGCTTTTTTATTCTTGTCTTTCATTCTGTCAATTCATCTGTTTTGATTAAGATGTTCACTTTTTGCTATTGTATTTAACTAAATAGAAATGCCAATAGTCAGTTGCTCGTTCCTTTGAAATCTATAATTAGTTCCATAGCAAATGGTACAAAAACTATTCAGCTTGTGCATTGAGATCATAGTGCTGTGTTTGGTACATCAACTGACAGGACAAGTCGTCCTTGTTTCTGTCTCTTTACCTGTTTAGTGCCATGCGACAAGAATAATAAAATACATTTAGTATTATTTATATATTTGTTATGATTTTATATCATATTCTGTATATTAATTTATTATATTAAATATATTATTTATTTGCTATTATATTATATTTTAATATATTAATAATTATTTATCTTCTCTTTTTTTTTTTTTTAAAACATATTCTCTTGTTTTATTGTCAGGTGTCGTTAATTGATCCTATGTTGTCCTGTCTCTCACACCGAATGTAGCCTACTCTACATTGTTTGTGAACATTGAAAAATGTAATGCAATTTGTGCAAGGTTTCTTAAATGTTTTGGACCTTTTCACAAGTTTCATGAGCTAGGTTGACTTGGACATTGGATGAGACATTGGACAAGAAAATGGGTTAAGTCTATTAGAAAGATGTATATGCATTGAGATGTCATAACTGAGAAAAAGAAAAAGAGAGAAAAAGAAAAATGAGAATGCTAAAAGAACATTATTTTCTTATTTGTAAATACCGTGCCGGAGACTAGAGACTGGGGAGTATGTGAGCAGAATATAATTTCGTTAATCTGTGATGAAATTGTGTTGTTTGTTCTTTTATCTTTCCATTTGTTTTATTACTGTTGGACTGGGTATAGAATTATGTCCCGATGACTGGAGAAATTATATCCTACGATCCATGTAGGCTGTTTGATATGAAATGGCAAGCCAATAAACGATAGATATATAGACCATTTCAGTTATTAATTAGTTTGGAAAAAAAAAGGGGCTTGGTAGTCATATTTTTATGGAACCTACTTGTACTTATATGTCTATTTATTATTGGCTTGCCATTGTAGGCTATCGTACATGGAATCATGGTGATAGCCAATAATTTCTCCAATGGCTGGGCCAAAAACTAGTTTGCTCCTCTTTCATCTCCACTCCCTCCCTCAAACGAAAAGAAAAGGGTGAATTTTTTCTAAACTAAATATTACCAAATTGCTACTTTATAATTAATTTTCAAACATTTTTATCTGTCTGTTTCTTCCACAAATGCATCATACTTGCTTTTTTTGTTATTGGTTGAGATCTTATTTAAATATGTTTCCTTCTTTTAGTGTATGGGAACTTGCCATCTGAAAGTCAGTTAGCAGACTGGGAATTTGCTATTTCTCAGCATTCCGCTGTACCACAGGGCATTTTGGTATAATCCTCTACCTCTCACAGTAACCAAAACATCATTTCTGGATGTGCAGCATTACATGCTTTTTAGTTAATAATCTTTATTTGTTTTTTTAAACATCATTATTTTAAGAATTTTCATAATTGCCATAAAACCCAATTTCCATGTTAATTTTTCCAAAATATAATAAGACGTGTGATTTTTTCTAGGAGGTTATGTTGCTGAATGTGGTTTTATGGTTCTAAATATCATTTATGCTGGGGAAGTTAGTACTTTATTGGCAGATGCAGGCTACTAGTTCTATTATATGTTTATAGAGAAGCATGAGTTATGAACCGCAACACTCGCAATCAGATGCACATACTAAGCACCATCCATTTCCAACAATTTGCTGTTTTTTGAGGAAAAAAATTCCTCAAGTTTTGCTTCAGAGTATTTTAGTCTGAGTTGTGTGTCTCCCTTCTTTCCTACTTTAGTAACAATGTCACAACTTTTAGCCCTCTTCAACAAGAGTAGCATAGCATTTTAATTGAAGTCAGTGGCGCCTAGCAAGAATCAAGTGATATGAAAAAAACCATTAGCCCATTATTGATACAATATGTTATCTAATTTGGGTAGTGGGATTTGATATTGGGTTTATTCCTTGAAATCCTGTGAGCTGTGAATTGTTCTCATCACTTTCAACTATCCTGACAAATTTGGTAATTATGCATTTACTGACAAAAATCTAGGGATTATTTTTGGGCAGAGCAACATTGATAAGATCTGTTTCCATTGTCTGTGTTAAGATCCCACATTGGTTTGGGATAGGGTTAATGTGCCCCTTATATAGCCTTGGGTTTTCTCCCCCCTTGAGCTAGCTTTTGAGGGTGAGTTAGGCTTGACCCATTTTCTTAATATGGTATCAGAGCCTCCCTAACCAATATATAGGGCTCCAATAAGCATATCACACTCTAGGTGTTCGGTCCTGAGCATGAGGAGTTTGTGTGTGCGCGTGTGTATGTGTTAGGATCCCATATTGGTTTGAGCTAGAGTTAATGTGCCCCTTATATGGCCTTAGACACTTCTCCCCCCTTGAGCTACTAGCTTTTGGAGTTGAGTTAGGCTTGACCCATTTTTTTAAGAGTTTGTTTGTTTGTCTGTCTGTCCCTCTTTGTATCCATCAATATATCTAGCTTTTCTTTTTGAAGAGTGTTGCTAGTCAATCATTTTGCATTCAAACAACACGGTAACCACCTTAACTTTCTATATTTTAATGATTTAATTAGTAAAAAGAATCTGAATAAGATGAATTTCTTTCACCACTAGGAAAAATTTGGATCACTTAATTGCATGCTTTTTGATAGAAAACACAAAGCTTCTGGATTTCTGCTGCTTGGCCTATGTGATTCATATATAATTTCTTTTTCCCTACTGGAAGCATAATTTCTACATTACTTGGTGTTCCGAGAATTCTTGTGATATTTTGATAAAGTTTGATATTACTTGATGCGAAGAAGTTCCATTTTTTAGCAGGCCTTGTCTGAGTCTCAATAAATGAGCGTGAAATGTGACTCTAGCATCAAGAAACAAATGTATATTTTTTGTTTCATATAACAATGATATGAAAAGTTCTTGTTTATAAGTTTAATTCAACTTTTGTTTCTGACATTTGTTAAATTTGTTTTGTAGGATATTATACAGGCAATGCCTCATGATGCACACCCAATGGGTGTACTTGTCAGTGCAATGAGTGCTCTTTCGATCTTTCATCCTGACGCTAATCCTGCTCTTAGAGTAAGTTCATATTTTAGCTTTAAGAAGAGGAGCATTGCGCATGGGCATGTTGCATATATTGGATATAGTGAAACAGTATTTTTGTTCTATTGCACGATTTTTTAATTGAAATTGCAAAATACTTGAAGGTTATGGTAATGGTTGACTAATGGTTGTAAACTGGCTCCTGAAGTCACAGTGTTGGGATTGGAGAACATCAAATTTAGTTTAACGATTGTTCTTTTTTTTAATTAAATGTTTAATTTGAGATGTATTTTATTGATTTTATGAGGTTTCCAGACATTTCTGATCAGATCTTTTTTATTGGTGCAGGGGCAAGATCTTTACAAGTCCAAACAAGTCAGAGACAAACAAATTGCTCGCATTCTTGGAAAGGTCTACTGTTTAATTATTTTATGTGTATTCTCTCTTCTCCTTGATTCGAGATAAATGGTTCAGTCACTGCTATGCTGTAACACTTCGTTTTATACCTAATTCTTTAATTCATGTAATATTTTGTAGGCACCTACTATTGCAGCAGCAGCATATTTGAGGTTGGCAGGCAGGCCTCCAGTTTTGCCTTCCAGCAACCTTTCTTACGCAGAGAACTTCTTGTACATGCTAGATTCACTGTATGTGGTGTGGCATCTTTTCATTGATATCTAGATACCATGTTTATTTTTGTGAAATGCAAGTTTGTTCTCATTGATGTGGTTTTCAACATATTTTGCAAAAACAATAATCTTTCTGATTTTTTTTAAAATTTCTTTTATTAATTCTTTTACATTCCATTTTCTTGCCACATTGCCATGTTATATACATATTCTTTATGCATTCTCTTTTAAAAAGAAATGGAGGTTCCATTTGTAAAACTAATGAATGACATGCCATAATGGCCAGTCTTTTTACTAAAATCTTATAATTATTGCTAGAAGGAATATTTTGCCTTTTTTGTCCTAATTAAAACTACTTTTCTATGAACTTGCAGAGCTAATCGATCATATAAACCTAATCCTCGACTTGCTCGAGTGCTAGACATACTTTTCATACTGCATGCAGAGCATGAAATGAATTGCTCCACTGCTGCTGCCAGGCATCTTGCATCGAGGTGCACATCCTAATTCTCATCTGAAACAAAGCAGCCCTTAGTCTTTTCTCAAATTTGAAGTTTCTATTTGCAGTGGTGTCGATGTATACACTTCTCTTGCTGGGGCTGTTGGAGCACTGTACGGTCCTCTTCATGGTGGAGCAAATGAGGCAAGCATATTGTTATGACTTCATTATTCAATGCCATGCTTAAAAGTTAAAATTAGTTCCTAGATCTCTCTCTCTCTCTCTCTCTCTCTCTTCCCCACTACTTTTAGATCTTATTTTGTTGTTCTCAAGTTATATTTTATGCCAACAGTGAGTTGCCTGTTTCTGTTATTTTGTTTAAGGCACCAGTCAGTAAACTTTTTCCTGTTACTTGCTTGTTTTAGGCTGTGCTTAAGATGTTGAGTGAGATCGGAACTGTTGAGAACATTCCAGACTTCATTGAGGGTGTGAAAAACAGGTGAATGTTGCTTTTGATTTATGTGTATTTTTATTTCCCAAACACATTGCATGACAAATACCTTCTCAGGAAAAATGCTTTTATTTCGTCAAAGTTATGATTTTTCTTTCAACTTTCCATTTTTTTAGGAAGCGAAAGATGTCGGGTTTTGGACATAGGGTGTACAAAAACTATGATCCCAGAGCAAAAGTCATTAAGAAACTAGCAGAGGAAGTATTTTCTATTGTTGGTCGAGATCCTCTTATTGAGGTAATTTCCTACTCTCTATCATGTTCTATCTAATTTGTCTTGTCTTATATTGACACTACGATGTGGGGACAGACATATGACATGACATGAATTAAGGTACGCAGCAATGAAAAATTCTGAAAATATAAACATACCATATCCAATTTGTTTTTATCTAGTAACAAATAATATTTCATATTGAGTTGACATTTCTGGTATCATTAGTTATCTAAACCACTTTAATCTAGAAGACCTTTGTTGGTCCTAATAAGATCTCATGTAAATTATCTTAAGCATTAAATTTTAATATAATGCAAAACAATGTAACAATAACATATGCAATTATTCTAAACTAAAAATATTGCACCAAATTCAAGCAAAGCATTAAGGTAGCATTCGGTTAATTGCTAAAAGGTAACTTTTTTTGCTTTTTGCTAATTTATAAGAAAAAATAAAAAGCATTTTTTTATTTACATATTAAAAAATATATTTTTAAAAGACAAAAGCAAAACACTTTTCCCATGAAGTGAGAGAAAAAACTTTTCATGAAAATTAAAAATCCCAATACAATGGTAGGCTCTAGGGGTGTTCATTTGGTCAGTTCGGTTACAAACCAAAACCGAATTGAAAAAACAAGAATTGAATTACTAGAAATGTAAAAGCGGAACCAAACCAAACCAAAATACTCGTGAAGGGCAATTAATTTAAAAATAATTGACATTCATGTCAAGTTTAAAAAGGATCAATTTCTTGGACACATTCTGGTATGTAATAGGTGTTGGAAGTGTGTTAAAATTAGTTTGGCTGACTTTAAGTTGGGCATTGCATAGGATCTTGAAACTAGTTTTTGTGCTTTAAATAAATATGTTTTCAGCTATGTAATGGCCATGTTATTTTTTTAAGCATGAATGAGGAGAAACAAATCATAAACATTTATACCAAATTATTGTAATGCCTTTATGTTTTTTCATGATCTTGTCTCTATGCATGTCCCCACCTTATTTCATTTGTTTATGCAATGGTCTCAATATGTGAGATTCTTTGTGGTTATCAGAACTTAGAATCTATGTTTAAACTTGTGTAAGTTGATCATAAAGAAAAAAAAAGTGCTTTATCTAATGACAGTCTGGTTAGGCTTTTGGTATTTAATTTGTAATCTGTTTTATTGAAGATGTTCAATACACTATAAGATTGTGGATGTGATTTCCAATCTCCTAAGCATTAATTGTGTTCTTTGCAGGTAGCAGTTGCTTTGGAGAAAGCTGCACTATCTGATGAATATTTCGTTAAGAGGAAGCTATATCCAAATGTTGATTTCTACTCTGGATTAATATATAGGTAGAGATAAGATAACATCAACTTCTATGGTGCTTGGTCTGACTGGAAATACAATATATCTTGTTAATTTTTTCTAAAGCGCAAAATTGTTGACGATAATAAATTCTTGTTAACAGAGCAATGGGATTTCCAACGGAGTTCTTCCCTGTATTATTTGCTATTCCTCGAATGGCTGGTTACTTAGCACACTGGCGAGAGTCACTGGATGATCCTGATACAAAGATAATGAGACCACAGCAGGTTCATTCTAACTATTACTTGAATTTTTTTTGGGTTTCTTCTTGATGTATTTTGTTTGATTATTGTTTATAATTCAGTTTTGTTATATACATGAACCTTTCTCTAAAATCTGCAATTGATGCCATGTCACATGGCAGACCAACTAGGTTTTGTTAAGCAAGAACCTGTGTGGTTAATCTTTACAAGTAAACCAATATGATAACTGTACTGTTATAGTTGACGTTGGTTATGTGCTCTGGTGAAAATTTTGAACCAAATTCTGATCTGGGTCCATGGCCTCTTTTAGAGAGGCTGGAGTTGAATCAATCTGATTCTAACATCCTTTTAAGTTCCCCTTGATAAGTTAATAGCAAATGTTAGAGAAGTAATACCTCTGATCAAGGACTTATTTTAGGGTGTAAAAGACATGCCACAGTTAAAGTGACAGTGTTTAGGGTTGTACATTCCTTTTCCAAAATTTTTGCTCTCGAAAAATTCTTGTCAGTGGCAATAGACTACAATTTGCTTTATGTGTGATTGTAATATTTAGAAATCTAGTAATTGTGAATGCTGTTAACTGTGATAAAAAGCTAAAATCATACTATCGGAACCTCACCCAATTCTCATAGAGACTGGTTAATTTTGTTCATTCAGACAATCATTTGTTTGGGATTGGTTTCAAATAGAATTGAATGGTGAAAAATGATCTATATAGTTGAGCTCAACTAGTTTGGATTGAGATTTAGTTGTTATTGATGTAGACAATTTTTTTAATTGAATCGCAGTGCTAGTTGCATATATTTGATGTTATCTAATATCTCAAGAGAAGTTGTGTCGTACAGTCACTATCAAGATCGTTGCACTATTGGTAGGTTTCATGGAAAAGAAAACAAAAATCTGGAGGATTTGAGTGGAAGAAGTGTATTGGGGTTTCATTTATTCACAAAGTTGACGGTAAGGACTAGGGTTGTAACAATTACAGGACATACACGGTGCAGATCTAGGAGGCATAATGTATAGATCTATAAAATTATGGGACATCAAAAAATGGAAGTGATGGCTTGGTGCCTATTCAAGAAGTTAATTGGGGATTGTCTACAACTGCTTTTTGGCAGCTACTATTACTATTGTTGTTGCTGTTACTTCTTCCATATCTGAATCTATAACATATATGGATACATTTCTATACTTATTTCTAGGAGTGAGGATTTGGTTAACCAAACCAAACTGAACCAAATTTCTAACTAACCTATAAAATAATTATCAATAATATATATTCATTAATTAATAAAATTTGGTTATTTTGGTTACTATTTCAAAGGTAACTTAAACTATAACCGAAAACTAACTGAAATTTTCAAGAATTGGTAATCAAAAACTCTATTTATGACTAAATACTTGCATGCTTTGTTCTTATATAGAATTTTAGGCTCATCCAGTGGTTGTAGGCTTTCTTTTTTCATCATCAAACTGGACATGAATGCTGGAAAGAATTGTGTTAGGAAGAAATTTTGCAGCAATTTGTTATGTTTGTGAATGTTGTCTGGTTGTATAGGTCTACACTGGGGCATGGCTTCGACATTATATGCCACTCAAAGAAAGGATGGAAACAAGCGATGCAGATAGGCTTGGTCAAGTTTCTGTTTCAAATGCCTCTAGGCGCCGGCTTGCTGGATCTGGGATTTAGGCGTTCATTGGGTTCATTTAATATGTCAATTTGAAGGGGAGGGGAAAAATGAAATAATTATGTGAAAATTATAAGAATGAGGGAATAAATGTAACTCCGAATATTTAGGCCACTATTGGAGCATAACTGTCACGGTTTGCTCTGTATTTGTATTCAAATACAAAATAATATTTTGCAATTCATAGCTGGAAAGAAATGCCATGAAATGTTTTATTTTCTGGTTTTAATCATTTCTTGCCAGTATGTACTACTCATTTTATTGATTTGGCCTTGATTGTGATGGCTTGCCGAGGATAATTGTCAATTTCTATGGAGCATCAAATTCCATAGATGCTTCTTTGGGATATCTTTCCCTAGAAGTATATCTAACATTGTCTTTAAATATTAATTTGTCATATAAATCTCCTTAAAATTTGATTCGTCGAATAGCAAAGCAATTGTTAACTGATATTTTTATCCATGCAAGGTGTTTAAGTAGACGAATAATTTAAAAACATTAAATTAAATCTCTTTTTTATCTCTCGGATTCCCCTCGTTTTCGTTCTCTTGACCCCTCTCTCTCTCAATCGAACACAAGAATCTCCTCCTTAAAGATAACCTGAATCTATTTTAGCAAAGCCTACCATTCAAATCCATCCCAAAAATTGGGACCATCTCATCGAAAATGGAATGATTAAGGTTTTCTTTGCTACCAAGTGGGCTGTCCAATTACAATTTGCTACCAAAAATTACACGTTTATGGTCTCGTAAAGAAAGAATTGGAAATGAGGCCAAGGGTGTACTCTCCCTTGTAAGTCATTAGAACCTTAGTTGAAGATTACAAAGCATGATAATGCGGGAGTTCAAATTGTACCTTAAAAGAGAGCATCAAAATACAACAATTATAACCATTCATATGAATGTGTCATTACTGTGACAAATACTCGAGTAAAAAGAATATATTACAAGTCTGACATATTGCTCTCTCAAAATGGAAGGTTGTAATGTGGATGCAGACGCAGAGGGAATCAGCTTGTGCATTTACGTATTCAAATTGAAAATTTAAATGTTTCAAAGTTCAGGTAAATAAATCATTTTGTTTTGCTCCCATTGTTGACAATGCAAAGCCTCAGATCACATGCTTCTAGAATCTCCTGTCGAATGACTTTGTATGTCTAGAAGATGATGCGGAATTATTTCCAGGAAAGCCCCCAGTCTTTGTCACAGTGGAGGCACTGTAGAGCAAGAAGCAGACATGAATGGTGCGTATATTTATGAGTAGCATTTTATGGACAAAATAATAAAACGGCACACTGACAATATTACCTATTATTTCTTGGCACCGAAATTTTCTTCATGGCTGCAATATTTTTCACTTCTCGGCTGGTCAAAAGCAATAAAGCAAGAATTTAAAAAAAAAAAAAATTGAACAATTATTTTTGGTTTAACTCATCTAAAAAATGTGAAATGTTTTGGCCAGTAAACCAAGGCCCCAGTAAAAACACAAATGTACAAAAGGCTTCAAAGTTTCTTTCTTTTCTTTCTTCTTTCTTTAAATGAGAAAATTGATTACATGATAACTTGCTGCAGCCAGACATACATACATGGTTCAAATTTAAGTTACTTCAAAAACATTACAAAGTATAAAGGTATACTTCAATATTAAAAGACACTTTTTCTTCTCTTTTCTTTTTTTTAAAATGTGAAAGAATTGATTTTTTTCTTAGTCTCTATCTAACTTGTTACGTGTTATAGCTTACTAATCCACTGCTATATATGGAAGAATTAGAATTAGTAGCATTTAATATCATCATCATAAAATTAGAAAACACAAAGTTTCATACTCAACTCAACTCAACTCAACTAAGCCTTTATACCAAAAATTTGGGGTCGGCTATATGGATTCGCTTTTTCCACTCTGAACGATTTTGGGTTAAATCCTCAGAAATGTGTAATGCTTCTAAGTCATGCTGTACTACTCTCCTCCAAGTCAATTTAGGTCTACCCCTTTTTTTCTTTCTATCCTCTAGCCTAATGTGTTCTACTTGTCTAACTGGAGCCTCCGTATGTCTATGCTTCACATGACCAAACCACCTCAATCTCCCTTCTCTCAACTTATCTTCAATTGACACCACTCCTATATTTTCTCTAATACTTTCATTACGGACTTTATCTAGTCTAGTATGACCACTCATCCACCTTAACATTCTCATCTCTGCAACTCTTATCTTAGATGCATACGACTCTTTCAGTGCCCAACACTCACTACCCTCTAGGATAGCGGGTCGTATGTCTGTACGGTAAAATTTTCCTTTTAATTTATTGGAAATCTTACGATCACATAAAACTCCCGTGGCACGTCTCCACTTCAACCATCCGGCTTTAATCCTATGACTAACATCCTCCTCACATCCCCCATCTACTTGAAGGACTGAGCCTAGATATTTAAAGTGATTACTTTGGGACAGTGCCACTCCATTCAAACTAACGCCTTCCCTATCACCAGTTTGGCCTTCACTGAACTTGCAATGCATGTATTCTGTCTTCGTTCTACTTAACTTAAAACCCTTTGACTCTAGAGTACTTCTCCAAAGTTCTAGCTTCCTATTGACTCCTCGTGTCTCATCTATCAGAACAATATCATCCGCAAACATCATGCACCAAGGAATACTCTCTTGTATATGTTTCGTCAGTTCATCTAAAACTAATGTAAAAAGGTAAGGGCTTATGGCTGATCCTTGGTGTAATCCAATTGAGATCGGAAAATCTCTTGTCTCCTCCCACTGTGCGCACAATAGTAGTTGCTCCTTCATACATATCTTTCAATACTTGTATGTACCTAATAGATACCCTCTTTTGTTCTAACGCATTCCATAAGACCTCTTTTGGAACACTATCATAAGCCTTCTCCAAATCAATAAAAACCATGTGTAGATCTTTCTTCACATCTCTATATTTCTCCATCAAGCTTCTAATGAGAAAGATCGCTTCCATAGTTGAACGACCGGGCATGAAACCAAATTGATTGAGAGAGATAGAAGTATCATGACGTAGTCGATGCTCCACAACTCTCTCCCACAACTTCATAGTATGGCTCATGAGTTTAATTCCCCTATAGTTTGAGCAACTCTGTATGTCTCCCTTATTTTTAAAAATAGGTACTAAAATACTCTTCCTCCATTCATCAGGCATTTTCTTTGAGTTTAGAATCTTATTAAATAATTTAGTTAACCATGCCACTCCCATATCTCCCAAATACTTCCATACTTCAATTGGTATTTCATCGGGTCCACAGGCTTTACCTACTTTCATTCTCTTAAGTGCTTCCTTTACTTCTAAAGATCTAATCCTTCTAGTATAATTTACATTCTTTTCTATTGTTCTATAATCTATATTCACGCTATTTCCATTTTGACTATTATTAAAGAGATCATTAAAATAATTTCTTCATCTTTCTTTAATGTCCTCATCTTTCACCAACACTTTTCCTTTTTTATCCTTAATGCACCTAACTTGATTGAGATCTTGACATTTCCTTTCTCTACTCCTTGCTAATCTCTAAATATCTTTCTCCCTTCTTTAGTTCCAAGTTTCTCATATAACTTTTCAAAGGCACATGCTCTTGCTTGGCTAATCGCCTTTTTGCCTCTTTCTTTGCTATCTTGTACTGTTCATATGCCTCATTATTATCACATTTAGGTAATTTCTTATACCATTCCCTTTTTCTCTTCACTGCCTTTTATACTTCCTCATTCCACCACCATCTCTCTTTTGAGGGTGGTCCATGTCCTTTAGACTCCCCAAGTACTTTTCTAGCTACTTCTCTAATCTTTGATGCCATCTGTATCCACATATCATTGGCCTCCATATCTAGCTTCCATACTTCGGACTCAAGAAGCTCATTTTTGAACTTCACTTGCTTTACTCCTTTGAACTCCCACCACTTTGTTCGAGCTACACTATTTCTTCTGACCTTACTTGAATTGTTCCTAAACTTGACATCCAAGACCACCAACCTATGTTGACTTGTTAAAGCCTCCTGGAATGACCTTGCAATCCTTGCATAGAGCTCTATTTGTCTTCCTGGTTAAGAGGAAGTCGATTTGGCTTCTATGTTGCCCACTTTTGAAAGTCACTAAATGTGACTCTCTTTTTATAAAGTAGGTATTTGCTAGTATTAGGTCGTATGCCATAGCAAAATCCAGGATGCTTTTTCCCTCCTCATTTCGACTGCCAAAACCAAAACCTCCATGAACATTCTCATAACCTTGCCTATCACTTCCTACATGTCCATTCAAATCTCCACCAATGAAAACATTCTCTTCATTCGGTATGCTTTGCATTAAATCATCCATATCTTCCCAAAACCTTTGTTTACTCTCACTGTCTAGTCCTATTTGTGGGGCATAAGCACTAACTATATTTATTGTTTCTCCGTCTAGTACTAGCTTTACTAGTATAATTCTATCTCCTACTCTTTTCACAGCTACTACTGCGTCTTTCAATGTCCTGTCTATGATTATACCCATTCCGTTCTTGTTTCTCTCCTTTCCGGTAAACCACAATTTATACCCTGAATTACCCACTTCCTTACTTTTCTCTCCTACCCATTTAGTCTCCTGAATGCAAGCAATATTCACCCTTCTCCTTTCCAAGGTATCCACAAGCTCCATTAATTTTCCTGTAAGTGATCCAACATTCCAAGTACCAACCCTGATCCTCCTCCTATCCTGCTCCTTCCTAATTGGTCTCCTTCTATGATATCTTTTATTATTTTCTATGTCTATCTTGTGTTCTGTTCCACTATTTATTCTATTATCTGTCTTATGGACTAACTTCTTTACCTACACTAGTCCATGATGTGGGAACCCTTGCTCACTTAACACCACACCCGGGCGCCGGCATGGCGCGTCGCTTTCGGTGAACGCCCTACACCCTTGCATATTTATCACTACACCCGGGTTCCGATGTAGCGCGTCGTTAGTAGAGGACGCCCCAACGTTTATATCATTTGAATCCATATCATAGGGTGTGACGAAATTTTTACGCTGGTTGTCACCTACCGCAACCCTCCTCCTTTATCCGGGCTTGGGACCGGCTAAGCACAAACTACTTAGGCGGAGTTAAAACACAAAGTTTCATGATTTCCTAAAATTAGCATGCATAAGAAATGTTACCTCTTAAGAAATTCTATTTTTGATTTCTTCATCAAGTTGCTCTTCACATTGGAAAGATTGTATCCAGGTCCACTTCCTTAAGACAAATATTCAAAGTGATACCGACAAAGCATACAAATTTGTAATACATCCTCTACAGTTTCAGCGCCTCTGCAAAAGGGCTGCAAGTTAAATTAGAAGAGAACAGGGAAAGATTACCTCCATAAAAGTTTCTTTTACTGCCTGAAGGTGGAACCTTTGTGCAAAGACGAATTTGCTTACTTTGTTTTTCTACAAAAATTGAACATGGGTTAAGAATTTTGATTATTTATAAATCATAGCAGCTAATGCTACGCCAGAGTTCACACCTAATCCCATTTACGACATTAGAGTTCCTAATAGTGGCTGCTAAAAACTCGTTATCTGAAACTTGGTGGCCTTTAATGACTCCACAATATAAATCATATATGTGAAAGTATCATAAGTAACGAGGAAGAATACAAAGTAAAATTTAGAAATATGCTTTACAAATCATAACAATATGCAATGAAACATAAATATGCCAAGTAAAAGAAGAACATACTAGTATCTTCCTTTTTGTATGATTGCCGAAGTCGAGCAACTGCTTCATCCTCCTGCTTAGCAATAACCTTCAGTTTTGCCTACAAAAATTTCACCCCTGTTAGAACGAATATTTTGTAAGGAAATGATGTTTCATTACATGAGCTGCAAAACAAAGAAATAAATAAATCCATGTCAAGAAACATAAAAGTGGTCCACTTCAAAGAAAATTTTAAAAATATTATATATATTTGCATTTGTGTATGTATGGATAAATGTTCAGAACAATAGTAACTTAAGGGATAAAAAGAGGTACCTCATATAGGTCTCTCCAGCGAAAGGAAGCTTTGCACCTGCTCATCCTCTCTATTGCAAGATTAGCATTTGCCTCGCCAAACTGCAGCTCATAGAATCTCTTCCATAGCTTATCAGTTACTGGGCTAAGATCTCGCCCCTATATCAATTAACCAAAAATTATATATATATGAATAATTCTAAACAAAATGCAAAACATAATAAAAAATGATGTAAACCATCTTACTACTGTGCTTTTCTCTACATGCATCAACTGGTCCAATGAACAATGTGGTAAAATGCGATCAAGGATAAGTAAATCTGTTTCCCCAACGTCTCCTAAGTACCTCACATGACTTATTGCCACATTAACACAAAGATCAACCAATGTAGGAGCCTTCCTCTTTCTTTCAGGCATATTACTTGACCTCTCTTCCTCGAAATATGCCCTTGTTAAGGCTAGTAGAAACAAGGTACAGTCCAGTCAATAACAAATACATACCAACTTAACCAAGATCACTAATCCAATCCAATTAACCAATGATCGATGACTAGCTAAAAAAAAATAATAATAAGTCCTAAAAGGATGAATCCAATAATCCAATTAAGTTTTTTTACCATTAAATATAAAGACGTGTTTCTGGGTAGAAATTAAATCTACAAGAAGCTGGGATTTTCAATTTGTTATGAAAATGAAACAAGAAACACTGCAATGTTATAACCATTTTCTTCAGTTTTCTCAGCAACCAAACATACTATTCACATTCATACAAATTAAAATTCTCAAATTATTTTCCACTCATATCATTGCCACTCGCATGCATGTGAAAATGCACAAAGAAATCAATAAATCTCCTCTAAAACAAAATTACAGATAAATCGCCTCTAAAAGACACCATCAAATCGATACTTCCATAACATGACGAAACATAAATGAATAGATAATATATCGGAGCTTACGGAGTGATCGATCGGAGATGGAAAGAGACGGTTCCGATTCTGACAACGAACGGAAATCTTCTTATTTTTCCTTATTTCTTTTCTTTCTAATGTGCGCGCCATTTGCTAACGTGCACCGTTTCCTATGTGTCAAGGGACAGCTCGTTGGGAATTTACGCAGGCGTATCTATAGTGAAGACAAGGGATAGGATATTGTCGTGTTTGCTAACGTGACCGGTGGGATACAGAGCACACGGTTTGATTGGCGGGTAAATTCGTGCTCAGTTAACTTTAACGACCACAGAAAAAAGTTTTACCTTTTGCTGTCCCACAGAATCAATTTTACTTCTGCTGTATCCAATCCATTAGGCACTTTACATTAATTAAGGCTTAATAAAATATAAATAACCTCAATTTTATATTTTTCTGATTTTAGTCCAAGTTGTAATATTATAAAATAATTTTATACAGTACACACACACATATATATATATATATATATATATATATATATGTGTGTGTGTATCTTATGTAGCTATAAAATAAAGAAAGAACAGAACAACAATTTCGAACAAAAATTTCTTTAGCATCCACAAACTTCAACCTAACAAAGCATTAACATACACAAGACAGACCCAACTCCCTTTCATGGATTAATGCCTCTGCAACGTACTTTGGACAAATATGGACCAAACATTTCAAAAATGAATATAGTAAGGGTCTATCAAATAATAACTTGCATCAGGAACAACTCATTCTGAGAATTACCCTCACTGGAGCAATAATGTTGCTAAACCTAGGTGAGGTTACATCAAGCTATACCAACAGATACTTCCATCAAATTTGTTATTATACTGAATGACCCATTGCATTTGCACAAGGTTTAAGCCTCCTCAAAAGGAGTAGAGATGACTGATGCTAGCATACATCTTCTGCTACCAGTGGAGGGACAAATCTGTAACCTTGAAGAGTTTGCTCAAAGATATGACCAACCTTGAGTAATTTTGCCTGAAAGGTGAAAGCATGATAACAAAAAAACTAATGATCAAAAATCTGTCTACTATCTAATTCATGACAATGGAGAACAAAGAAGAGAAAAAGAATTGCTGTATTTCCTCAAACAGGAATCTGCAAATTGTTTACATCCTTTGCAACGATACAATATATTCATATGTTAATTTATAAGCTAGTTGATGATGGTGTGTACATTTTTTATGGTTGACAAAGGGGAAAACCAAGCCAGATCAATGCTTCCTCTTGTTTTGAATATGCTTTCAGGAGTCTTGACTCGATACCATTGTTTACAAGCAACATCAATGATTAACCAAGACTAGACAAAGCCAGCAGAAATAAATAGATTATTATCAATGAGCAGCAGCTCTACAACCCAAGAATACAGAAGCACCAAGTTGCAGTTCATAAACCAACTCACAATTAACCCAAACTATAACATATTGCAGCAGAAGTTTCGTAAAATACAATTTTACCAGGTATTTCTGGATGGAGTTGCAGAAACATACCATACTTGATCCAATCTGCAATTAATACTTTCTTATGAGTTTTTTCTAATAGCCCATATCCTTCTCAGGATTTTCTTACAGGGAAATCACCAAAAACCCCTAGTACTCCTTTTTTTTAAATCAATTATGTCAAAAATAATGTAGTTTAGGCCAAAAAACAGTCTTTTGGTCTATAAAATTACTAAAGTGTTAAATTATAGAAAACTCTAAGGACAAAAGTGTTTGATTTTGAAAAGAAGAGGAACAAAATATAAGGTCAAGCCTCACAGAACTTTTATCTATTTATCATTATACTTCAAAGTGATTTATTCTTCCAAACATCAGCTAACAACCATGCTAGGTTGCAACCCATTTCTTTTAGTAAAGCTTTTCAAACTGGAGTTAAAGGTGAACCAGAGGAGTTTCTCCAACAGCATCACTACAAAGAATGAGATGTTGATACCTCATCAAATGCAGCTCCAATCATTTGAAAACCAACAGGAAGTCCTGCAGGCCCCTCTTCAACAAATCCACATGGCAAAACCAATGCAGGTAACCCTGCCAAGTTAACGTTGACCTGTACCAAGGATACAATTGCTAAATGAGAAAAGAAAAATAAGATCAGGTTGATACTAAACAAGAAGCAGCAGAACTGTAAAAAAATTAGATCACAAATTCGCAAAAATTGAAACAAAATTGATGTTAACATTGCAATAGTTCTAGGAATCTTGGGCAAATTTTTTAAGCAATATTCTTGTTAAATTAAATAATAAATTTATTTAGCTACCATACACATTTCAGACTGCTAAAGTTTTCATCTTTCACAAAGCAATCCTGGATGAAGTCAGGAAAATCTCTATTCTATTGTTGTTTTATTTCATGATCCTTTACTGATTCCAAATGTAAGGAACCACTCTGGTGCATCTTCTGCGTTTCACGCCTCCTACAGTCAAGCAATGACCTGATTTTCTTTCTTCTTTATTATTCTTACAAAGAGCAGCACATAATTAACCACATAAAAATTTTTTAAAGTCACTAACAGCAAGCATAAATTTCGTAAATATTTCAGCATGGCAAAACCGGCTTTTTAATGTTTAAGATCCCTCACTCTCTCTCCCTTTCCAAATCTAAAATACAATTTTTCTATTTTCCTCAGCCAATCTTTAACTCGTGGCATATTGTTCAAGGTTGAAAAATCAAATACAGATCAGAATCCAAAGCATCCATAGAGGTAAAACAATAGTGGAGGGAGGCGGGTGCAATTAGGCAGAAAGAAGATAAAGAAGCACAAATTTGCTTACGGTCATTATGTCACCAGCATACATTGCCAACGGATCATTTTTCTTTTCACCTGTAAACATTAAATTAGTTGGATATTTACTTTTAAACTGAGACTATCAAGGTGCACAAAGTCAAAACAAGTAGCCCAAACATACCAATCTTATAAGCAGCAGAAGGAGCAGCAGGAGAAATTAGGATGTCATTTGCATCTAATGCAGCCTTGAAGCTTCTCTGGATTAAAGTCCTCACCTAAAACACTATTAAAATCATAAATTTCTTCTTGAAGATCTTAAAAGCTCTTGAAATTTTTATTGATTTTTAGAAAAAATAAGAATCCTATACTAAATTACTAAATATTCTGTGTTACAAAATTAGATGCTCGAATCATAGAAGTAGCCAAACATATTCCAAGTCACTTGTCCAAATTTGTCAACGGAAATTCAAAAGTCAAGAAATTCAAGAACTCTACAGAATCATGGTGTTAAACCCACTGAACACATCAAGACTCCTGGTAACCACATTCATCCTCTTTAAGGTATGGACTAGGTGCATCACACATCCACCTTTTAAACTCATGTTACCTGTTGAGCACGCTTATAATATGCATCATAATAACCAGCTGAAAGGGCATATGTTCCCATCAAAATTCTCATTTTGACCTGCAAACATGCATAGAAACTTTAGGGTTCCTAACAGGTACAACTTAAACTAGATTTTTCTTCTCAACTAACTTATAATTTTAGCCTTGAGGTTATCCATGATAATAGAAGATGGCAATGAAACTCTTGCAACATTTTAGATGATTTTTCATTTCAGATCTACATAATTTAAGCAAGACAATAGTACCTCAGGACCAAATCCTTTTGCTCGAGAATCCCCATAAAGCAGATTTAACTCATCAGCAACAGCTTGCTTTCCATACCTGGAAGTCAAGCAGAAGATGATAGCTTACATGTTAATGTTTTTGCATGTGTCATTGCATATGAACAAGCATTATAAAGACAGAAACATGAAGAGGGAGGAAGGCAATAAACCCTGGTTGAAAGCACATTCTTTTTGTTGTGGGCAGAGTTTTAAAATTAAATGATGATGAATTGTCTATAAACCCAATAGGTATTTCTTATTTTATGAGAATAAATATTGTAAAGCCACAAAAGGCATAGAATTCTCGAAAGAGAAAGAGAGAGAGAGAGAGAGAGAGAGAGAGAGAGAGAGAGAGAGAGAGAGAGAGACTATAGGAGAAAGACCCTTGAAGTGAAGCCCTGAAAATTCCCAAAGTTTACAAGCAATGTAACAAAATCTACGGGCCAAGATGCTCATCATTAATTTAGACATTTTAGCTTAATTATCTTTCATCTAAACTCCAGATGGCATAAGCCACCTGTATCAGCATGTTTCTCTTTCTCTTTCTCTATTTCGCTCTCTCTCTCTTTCAACTGCAATAATCAAGTCACTTGAAGGCAAAGCAACAACACCTAAGGTCACATTGATGCTAATTTTGAGCATTTAGCTTTATTCTCTTAGCTCAAGTACATGAATCATCCAAATTTGCTTCTCTATCATTGGCAATCCCAAAAAAATTTCATAAAATTAATATAGCAAAGTGATCAAACTCAAGCAAACAAATAAATAAAAAGAGTTATTAGCCCATTATAGGCATCAAAATAAAATTTAAATGAGATAATCTGTTAGAAATTCACCTGACACCATCATAACGTGATAAGTTGGAAGATGATTCTGAAGACGCAAGAATATAGTAAGCTGGTAAACCAAGGGAGAAAGATGGCAATGATACCTGTAAATGAACATTTTAAAGTCAATGGAGGAGAACAACTGTAATTTATAGGAAAATCCATAGATAAAAAAAAAAGGGTTGAAGTGTTGAACAAAGAAAGCTTAAGATTTGAACCTCTGTCACAGTGCATCCTAATTCTTCTAGGTGCGATGCAGCGCCACTGATTGCAGATTTTACCCCATTATCAACACCATCATCAAGAGTTTCACGTATAAGACCAACCCTCAATCCTTTCAATGGTCTAGATTCCACAAGATTCGCAGAAGTGAACTGAGTTGTGAAATCAGGAACCTCCTGAAGAGACACTCTAATTATAACAAAATAAGAAACCAGAAGGCTTTAAACCCAGAAAATCAATACAAACAATTAACAATACTA
The DNA here is from genome assembly GCF_030052815.1 of Hevea brasiliensis. Taxonomy (NCBI): domain Eukaryota; kingdom Viridiplantae; phylum Streptophyta; class Magnoliopsida; order Malpighiales; family Euphorbiaceae; genus Hevea; species Hevea brasiliensis. The sequence goes on along the minus strand of NC_079501.1, from coordinate 18,041,298 downwards.
AACTATAAGTTGCTCATTGCAGTTGCTAATTGCACTGAAGTGCTTAAATTTCACAGTAATCCTTTTAACAAGTATAGTAACACAGCAATGGAGATGTCAACTTTTCCCAGTTGGCGCGTTAACTATTTAACATCCAATGGATTGACCAATTAATCAAACCCCCCAAAACAAAAATACATGTAAATTTTGGTCACTTCCTTTTCCATACACATCGGAATCAAAAGCTAGGACTCTAGGTTATAAGATAAGATTATAATTTGTCAAGAAAACATGGAAAGACTGTCCTTAAAATTAAGCCATCTATAGATGAGGGTAGATGATTTCCATACCCTTTTACTGCTAGTGGCATCATATCTATCATGACCAGAAATTGCATGAAGAAGCATTCCAGTATCAGCGACTGATGTACCAAAGCATCCAATAACATCAAGTGATGAAGCATAAGCCATAAGTCCAAATCTTGACACACGCCCATAGGTTGGCTTCAATCCTACAACACCACAAAATGATGCTGGCTGTCTTACGCTTCCACCAGTATCACTTCCCAGTGATACTACGCATTGCCGAGCAGAAACAGCTGCAGCTGATCCTCCTGATGATCCCCCAGGTACCCGAGACAGATCCCAAGGGTTTGAGGTCACCTAATGAATGAAAACATGCATCACCTGAGTAAACCAACTCTAGTTACCAGCATGAAATGTTACTCACCAGCTAAAAATCAACTCCAGGTGCATTTGTGCTCAGAGTGAAATAAAATTAACATCTTTAGAATTATATATGGCAGCTTGGAACATTCATGTTAATGGAGACTAAACATTGAGTGACATGCAATTGTACTTTTAACTCAAAGTCTCAAAATAATTAAGAAAAAAAAATCCCAGATATAACTTGAAAGCATAGCTGAAGCTAAAGGACAAATATACATAGAGCAGCGAATTGTGGTTGTTTTGCCAAACCAACATAATAGTGATGCACATTATTCAAATGCAAAGGCGGAATTTTTTTACTTCGGAAAATTTTGATCAATTGAACTAGAGAGGATATCAAACAATATCAAAATTCAGTTAAACCACAACAATAGATTTTTGGTTTAACCACTTCAAGATAGTAGTAAAGAAAAACTTGCACTTGCTAAAAGGGTTCCATGATTTATCATATAAATGATAATCACAACAAGGAGAACAACAAAAATTGAAGTAAAAACCACAATATTTACTCCAAAATTAAAGAAATAAAAAAATAAACTCGACCCTCAAACCTGAAAAGCAGAACCTTCAGTGGTACTTCCCATGCCAAATTCATCCAAATTAGTCTTTCCCACCAAAATGGCACCCTTCTCCTTCATTCTCCTGACCGCCGTTGCATCATACGGCGCTCGATAATTCTCCAAAATACGGGACCCACCGGTGGACGGCATATCGGACGTACATATATTATCCTTGACCCCAACAAGCACCCCAGCAAGAGGACCCACATCCTCACCCTTGTCAATCTTGTCGTCGATCTCTTGGGCCTGTTTTAACACGTTGTCGGAGATGTGTAGGAAGCATTTGAGCTGAGGCTCAGTGAGCCTGAGGCGGGTTAAATAGGACTCGGCGAGTTGGGTTGCGGTTAGGTGGCGAGAGAGAAGGGAGTGACGGATGCTGAGGATTTGGGAGGATTGTGGGGATTGGTCTGCGACGGCGGAAGTGGCAAGTGGCAGTGAGGTTGAGGATGATGAAGAAAGAGCAAAGGTGAGACAGCGGGGTTTAATGGAGGGAAGGTGGAAAGAGAAGCGAGAGAGAGAGCGAGGAGGCTGTAGTGTGGATAGCATTTTTGTTTCTTTTGCTTCTCTCTGAGAGGTGGAGACCGGAGGGGGGTGGTTCTAGTGTGGATAGCACTTACGCTCTTACAATGTATCAACGTGTTCTGCTTTAATAAAAAACCGAACTGAAACCATGAATCAAGCCGCTCCTTTCTTTCTTTCTTCTTCCTCCTTTTTTTTTTTTTTAATGAATCTGATTTATTATTTTAACATTTATATAATTAAAATTTATTAAATTTATTTTTAATTAGTTTTTAGTATTATTTAATTAATATATTTTAAAAAATATATGTTACGACCTGATCTATGGGCCAGACCGGTACTAGAATCTGAACCAGCTTAAAGCCCCCGAGATCCATAGTAAGCCTAATTATTCTTCAACCCAACTCTAAGGTCCATTTGGACCTAAATTCAAGAATTCAAATGGAGAATCCGGCCATAAAATGGACTATTTAACGAGGAGTTTTTTACTCGCTCGACCTCTAAACACAATATATAATAAATTGGGAAGCTCAGCTCACCCTCCACATAATCAAAATATCATAACTCAAATGAAAGTTCAGCTCCCTCATCCAATCCTATCATACATACAATTAAAAATTTTACAGGTCTAACATAACTTTTATAATACAGACCCAAAATAAAAATAAGTACTTCTAACACATGCGAAATCTAAAATTTAACTCAATTGTACAAAATACATTAAATACTATCAATGGACCTGCAAAGAAGAAGAGCAGGTTAGCCACAATAAATAATCCTCCTGTAGCCTGAAAAAATATGTAACACCCCTGATTTTTTATATATTATTATTGGGCTTCGTGTAGGTATCCTCAATTCGCGGAAATTCGACAGTTGTCCGGATCTGTGAATTGAAAAGTCTCCGAATTGGATCGAGGTTTTGGCTACCCCACCATTGTCAGGCATCCCGAGCGCGTTCCCGAAGTCGGAATCGGCAAAGGTAAACCCGAACCTTGCTTTTTCGTAATTTTCTAGTGCTTAAATAGGATTAAAAATTCATAAAATATTCGTGGTAGCTTAGAAAATTACGATTCTTTTTGCAATAGCTTAGTAATATTGCTAAGGACCGCGGGGCAAAGTTTTATAATTTTTAGAGCTTGTTTGGGCAATTTTTGCAAAAATGATCAATTATAAGGACTAAATTGAAATTTTTCCATATTGTGATGAATGATTGATTTGATGGGCCCAGGATGGGCTGTGTGATGTGATTGAGTTGTGGATATATGGATTGTGAATATAGAAGTGCGTTTTTTAGCCCTTTTGCAGGTTGGGTAGGTCCTAGGTACAGGGGAGACTCTGCCGGATTTTCGGCACGACTTAGGACGTACTTGATCTTTTTCTTTGTTTGTATTGAGTCAAATTTATTAAATAGATGTAATATAATTGTCAGGTGAGCCGGGACAGCCTTTTTCCTCCGCCCAGCCGCCACAGTGATTGTCGTCAAGTTTGTGAGTAAAATATTAATTTTAACTGTAATTTCGATATTATTATATGTTCAGCATGCCCATGCATCACTTATATGCATATATTTAAGTAGTTAAACTCTAGGCACGAATTATGTTGCATTGATAACTGTTAATGTGCCATGAGTGTTGTTGTGGTAATTTGGAGCAGTGTGCGTGCGTTGGCGTGCGTGTGATGTGGTGTGGACTATGGATAGGACGGGTAGACACGGCTTGAGTTCTTCGCTGGGACCCGGTCCTTCGGGGTAGACACGGCTTGAGTTCTTCGCTGGGACCCCGATTTGGTATTTAAGTGGAAGTCCGAGCTGAGTTCTTCGCTGGCACCAGATTGGATTTAAGAGAGCTGTATAGGGGATCAGCTCCCATATACTATGAATGATGTTACAGGGTGTGTGAGTGCTCCAAATTACCTTTTTGATGCTATGATGTGAATATGATGTTAATGTTGGATTTCACTCTAATTGTTTCATTACTTTCAGATAGTTTTAGATATTATATTTAAGATTGATATTTTACTCTCTGAGTCGACGCTCCTCTGTTCAAAAATTTTCTGAGCCACAGGAGGAGTTATTTTCTGAGCAACCTGTTTTCTTCCTCGCAGTTTAACGTCAATTATTCAATTGTTTTACTATCTTTTCTAAATTAAAAATCTAGAACTCCGCATGTGTTAGAAATAGTGTGAACCTTGGTAGAGGTTGTGTGAACTTAAATTTTTAAGATTAATAAATGAAGATTTGTATGGTATTTAAACAGTTTGTAAATGAGGTAAAGGTTGAGCTGGCTCCACGATTTTAGTTCTGAAAATTTACAGGCTAAGTTGGCTCAAATGAAATTTTAATGATTTGATTTAAATTATTTTATATGCATATTGGGCCTAAATTGTGGACCTGGTTATGGATTTGAGGAATAGTTATGCTTACTACGGGCCTCGGGGCTTTAAGGTGCCCAGTCCTAGTCTTGGGCCCATAGGTTGGGTCGTGACAAATGTGGTATCGAGCTTAGGCTCCAGATTCTTAGGAATGTTTGTCTAAAATGTTGGGAAGAGTCTACTAGGAGTCACATGCGGAGTATAGGATTTCTTTTCTGTAATTCTTTGTTTCTAGATTCTACGTTATACCTCGGAAATATAAGATTACCTCGATTAGTGTCTTGATTTTCGTGGAGTACAGAAATGTGAAATAGAGTTAGTAGACATGTGAGATCTATCATGAGGATACGTACTCCAAGAAATGTTATATTTTTATGGGTTTAAATGGTGTGCCCATTTCGTAAGACACGAGTACATAAAAGTGAGTCTTAAAAATACAGTTGCCTAGATAAGGATGAGGATACCACTCTTGCGTCATCGGTAGATGACCCAATGTAATAAGTTTGTGATAATAGAAGATTCAGAGAGATAAGAAATTAGGAGACCTAGTCCGTCAGACGTATCGTAGTAACTATACAATGTTCTCGATGTCCGCTCTGTAGTCGCAGATTACTGATCGACATGAGATTATTGTGTAGAGCTGCGTGCATCCCGTGGTGCTCCATAATGAGGGTGTTTGAGATGGCTTCTGCTTTGGTACAGTTATGCGAGCAGTAGTTCTATATTTGCAGAGGAGTTGGGAACTCTGCTAAGAGTCTAGAGTTAGAATATTGAAAGGTCACGGTTGGGTGATAACTAGAGTCGGTGACTCGATTACTGACATGAGCTAGAGTTACATCAAGAGTTGCCATCGGACTGCAGGTTTGGACTAGTTGCAAAGTAAAGGTGACACTTATAGAGTGAGAATAGTATACCTTGTGTGTATCAAGATGGAATAAAGTACAACTCTACTACCTAGAGAAGGTCGAAACTATGAATTGATGATTTATAGAGCTATGATATGATAAAAGAGTCATTAACTTGACATGGTTCGGCAAGGTGGTAGATGTAGTACCTTTGTTGCGACAAGTTAGGATATAGTCCTATCTTTCAATGGATCAAGGTTATTAAGATAATGATGACTTATGGAATAGTGTCCCAGATGGGACTGTAGAGTGTGGTAGAGAGTAGTTGGCTCGGGTATCCTGGAAAGGATACAAGTTCCATTATAGGAATCATATATAATCAGATCACGATGGATGTAAATCCTTTGAATTGGATGACGGGTTTGGGTGCCCGAAATCTTAAGTTTTGGAATTGAGTAAACATGGAAAATAATAATAATAATAATAGTGTTAAGAGTAATAAATTAGCGAAGATAAATCACAGAAGGCCAATGGATAAAGAAAGTGCAGAATGAAAGTTTGGACAATTGATTGCAGATGCAATATAATCTAAATGCTAGTGGAAGTACTAGCTAGAGTGGTCAAAGGACCAAATCAGTAGCAGACATATGATAACGCGATAGAGACTCTGAAGATATAGTTAGCAAGTACAATATTATGTTAGGAAAAGAATGGAACCAGGGATAGAATAGTCAAGTTCTATTTTGGGTAAGACAAAGGAAATAAATGAAAGGACAACCTAAAGAGCGCATAATAAAAGAAACAAAGTTAAGATATAGGATAGGCTAAGTGTTATTCTTGGCAAGGAGAATGACAAGGATGGAAAACCCAAAATGGGATCACATTAGTGAGAAAAGTGATGGAGGTATGGAATACAATAATAATGAGTAAATGTTAGAAGGTGTGCGATGGTATTGCGGACTACCTAAATAGGTAGAGAAAGAGAAGTTAGTAAGCAGTAAGTTGAATAAAAGTCAGTCTAAGGGATCAAATTAATGACCCTAGATAAGGGTGGAATTAGTGTTGAAAGAATTTATTAGTGAGAGAAATCTTTCAGGAATCAACAAAAGTTAAGGGCACAATAAAAACGATGATAGATATGAATCATAGGTCGAGTATAAGTAAAGTTAATAAATTATAAAATATTATGTCAAGAAGGAAAATTGTACGGTAAAGGGTTCATGCAGATGATACCTTATAGGTAGAGCATAATTGTGCTAGGAGATGATGAAATTTGGAGAGAAAGACCAAGAAACTTAGGTGAAACGTTATAATATGACAATCGGGTGTAGTTGAATATACGAGGATATTTTCTTTCTTTTCAAGTTTAGCTTGTGCTTTTGGTTCTAGAAGGTTATATAAGGAACAGAAACTGAGTCAAGGAGACCTAGTTATTGAGAGTTTAGTAGGCACAAATTCATACATAATTTCCTGATATGAGAATGACAGTAAGTGCATACCTAGTATTAAGTATGAAAGGACGAACAGAGTAATGACAGAGTTAAATTGAGTTAGCTACTAAGGCTTGCAAACTTTTAAACTATGAGTGGAGGAAGTACTATTTATGGTTGAGATTCAATAGATGAAATTGTTGATGGGTAATTTGAGGTTGAAGTTTAGAAAGCTATGGGCGGATATATGATTATATTAAGGAGAATGAACACGTGAAGTATCTTGTTTGGAATTAAGGCATGACACATATTTCCTACAGTAGTGTTAGTTCGGATGGAACTTATAGTTTATGGGGCTCATATTCATCCAGATAAGCAATTTCCTACTAAGGTGATAGGGAATGATAATGTTCGATAGTTAAGTTGGAAAAAGGGATACAAGAAAAAAAAATTTCTATGGGTAATTATAAGTGTTACATAAGGTGAAGAATGTCTTTGGTAGGAGTAAATCATAGGGTTAGAATTCTTGAAGTAATGAAACTAGTATTCAAGATAAGACTAAGAAATAAAAAGAAAGTTAAAGTTGATGATGGGATAGACATCTTTGAAGGAAAAGGTGTAAGGATGAGATAGGACTAAAATTAAGGAATAAGTACAGAGTTGAAATGATACCAACAATACCAAAAATAGGAAAAGGGAAGTGGATAAGATGCAAAGGACAGAAGAGAGCTCGATAGAGTCGGTTATAATGATGAGGATAAGGAGTGTCTAACCACCGCCCGTGTTAACACTACCTATGAGCGGTGAAGGATACACCGTGTTTGTGATGCCTCTAGAGTTGGCCTAGGGTGTGTTTTGATGCGGAATGGAAAAGTAGTGGCTTATGCTTCAAGGCAGAAGAGGCATGAGCGAACTACCCCACCCATGATTTGGAAATGGCGTGTAATCTTTGCACTAAAAATGGAGACACTACTGTATGGTGAAGCGTCGAGATATACACCGACCATAAGAGTTTGAAGTACATCTTCCAACAGAGGATTTAAACTTGAGACAGAGGAGATGGATGGAGCTTACGAAGACTATGATTGCCCCATCCAGTACCACCACAGGAAGGCCAATGTAGTAGCAGATGCTTTAGCGAGAAAATCTTCCGCGCTTTGGCGCACATTTCAGAGAAGAGAGATTCGGGAGGTACATGAGTTGATGGATCAAGGTTTAATCCTAGATCTTTCGATGATGGGTATTGTTAGCTCACTTTTCGGTGAGGCCGGACTTGAGGGACAGAGTTAGAGTTTCCCGGCCAGAGACCAACAATTGATGAAGATCATAGAAAGAGTACGGTGATGGTGGTGAGTTTGGATTTGCCAATGATGGCGCCCTAGTGCAAGGTTCTAGAATATGTGTGCCCGATGTGGACAATCTCAGGAATGAAATCATGCAAGAGGCACACTACACAAGATCCACCTGTGTTCCACCAAGATGTACCATGATGTGAAAGATAGCTCGTGGAATGGCATGAAGAGAGACATTGCAGACTTTGTGTCCAAGTGCTTGACTTGTCAGAAGGTGAAGTTTGAACACCAGAGACCGTCAGGGAAGCTGCAAGAGCTCCCTATCCCAGAATGGAAGTGGGAAATGATCACTATGGATTTTGTGACTGGGTTGCCTCGTACCACGCGAGGATATGATTCGATATGGGTAATTATAGATCGCTTGACCAAATCAGCTCACTTATTACCTGTGAAGACTACATATTCTGTGGCACAGTATGCCCGACTCTACATTCGAGAAATAGTCAGATTGCATGGAGTTGGCCCATAATATCCAGGGCCCCTCACTTCGGTTTTGGAGAAAGTTGCAGGAGGCACTTGGCACACATTGAACTTCAAGACGGCTTTCCACCCTCGCAGACGGACGAAGGACGATCCAAACATCGAAGACATGCTTCGCATGAGTGTTTTGGATTTTGGAGGTCAATGGGATGAGCGGCTAGCTTTAGTGGAGTTTGCCTACAACAACGATTATCACTCCAAAGATAGGATGGCACCCTATGAGGCACTATATGGAAGAAAGTGTAGGTCTCTCTATGTTGGACAGAAATGGGGAAGCGAAAGTGCATGATGTAGACCTAGTGCAAGACACTTGAGGTAGTTCTTTTAATCGAGAACGATCGAGGACAACTTTGATGAGAGAAAAGTTATGCACCCAGACGGAGGGATGTGGAGTTTGCGCGACTATGTATTCTAAGGTATCTCCAATGAAGGAGTCATGAGATTCGGAAGAAGGGCAAGTTGGCACCTCAAGATATCGGACATTTTGAGGTTACGGATAGAGTTGGAGCGATTGCCTACCGGTTGGAGCTACCACCCAACCTCTCTCACGTTCATCCCGTGTTTCACATCTCCATGCTCAGAAATACATTCCCGATCCTTCTCATGTCTTTATGCCGATGTGATAGAGCTAAAAGAAAATTTGACATTTGAGGAGCGACTGTAGCCATAGTGGACTACCAAGTGAGACAGTGAGATCAAAACAGATCCCTATGGTTAAGGTTTTGTGGAGGAGTCGATCGGTGGAAGAGTGCACTGAAGTCGAACGGGACATGCGTAGCAAGTACTTATTTGTTCAATGTATAATCATGTGCTTTATTCGCTTGTGTAAAATTCGAGGACGAATTTTCTGTAAGGGGAAGAATGTAACACCCCGATTTTTATATATTATTATTGGGCTTCGTGTAGGTATCCTCAATTCGCGGAAATTCGGGTTGTCCGGATCTGTGAATTTCCGGCATGCACTGGAAAAGTCTCGAATTGGATCGAGGTTTTGGCTACCCCACCATTGTCGGGCATCCCGGCGCGTTCAAGTCGGAATCGGCAAAGGTAAACCCAACCTTGCTTTTTCGTAATTTTCTAGTGCTTAAATAGGATTAAAAATTCATAAAATATTCGTGGTAGCTTAGAAAATTACGATTCTTTTGCAATAGCTTAGTAATATTGCTAAGGACCATGAGGCAAAGTTTTATAATTTTTAGAGCTTGTTTGGGCAATTATTGCAAAAATGATCAATTATAAGGACTAAATTGAAAATTTTCCATAATGTGATGAAGGATTGATGTGATGGGCCCAGGATGGGGTGTGAGATGTGATTGAGTTGTGGATATATGGATTGTGGATATAGAAGTGCGTTTTTAGCCCTTTTGCGGGTTGGGTAGGTCCTAGGTACAGGAGACTGATTTTCTACGACTTAGGACGTGCTTGATCTTTTCTTTGTTTGTATTGAGTCAAATTTATTAAATAGATGTAATATAATTGTCGTGAGCTGACACCTTTTCCTCCGCCGCCACAGTGATTGTCGTCAAGTTTGTGAGTAAAATATTAATTTTAACTGTAATTTCGATATTATTATATGTTCAGCATGCCCATGCATCACTTATATGCATATATTTAAGTAGTTAAACTCTAGGCACGAATTATGTTGCATTGATAACTGTTAATGTGCCATGAGTGTTGTTGTGGTAATTTGGAGCAGCGGTGTCGTGCGTTGGCGTGCGTGTGATGTGGTGTGGACTATGGATAGGACGGGTAGACACGGCTTGAGTTCTTCGACCCGGTCCTTGGGTAGACACTTGAGTTCTTCAGGACCCGATTTGGTATTTAAGTGGAAGTCCGAGTGAGTTCTTGCACCAGATTGGATTTAAGAGAGCTGTATAGGGGATCAGCTCCCATATACTATGAATGATGTTACAGGGTGTGTGAGTGCTCCAAATTACCTTTTTGATGCTATGATGTGAATATGATGTTAATGTTGCATTTCACTCTACAGGTTGCATTAGTTTCAGATAGTTATAGAGATTATAGTTAAGATTGATATTTTACTCTCTGAGTCGAACGCTCACTCCTGTTCAAAAATTTTTACAGGCCACAGGAGGAGTTATTTTACAGAGCAACCTGTTTTCTTCCTCGCAGGTTTAACGTCAATTATTTAATTGTTTTACTATCTTTTCTAAATTAAAAATCTAGAACTCCGCATGTGTTAGAAATAGTGTGGACCTTGGTAGAGGTTGTGTGAACTTAAATTTTTAAGATTAATAAATGAAGATTTGTATGGTATTTAAACAGTTTGTAAATGAGGTAACAGGGTTGAGCTGGGCTCCCCTGATTTTAGTTTCTGAAAATTTATGGGCTAAGTTGGCTCGAAATGAAATTTTAACAGTTTGATTTAAATTATTTTATATGCATATTGGGCCTAAATTGTGGGTCTGGTTATGGATTTGAGGAATAGTTAGGCTTACTACGGGCCTCGGGGGCTTTAAGCTGGCCCAGGTCCTAGTGCCGGTCCGGCCCATAGGTTGGGTCGTGACAAAATAGATGAACAGGAGTGAGCGTTCGACTTAGAAAACAAAATATCAATTTTAACTATAATCTCTATAACAATCTGAAACTAATGCACCCTGTGAAGTGAAATGGAACATCATCATAATTTTCATATCATAACAACAAAAAAGAAATTTGGAGCGCTCACACACCCAATACTGTCAAACAATACATATATGAGAGCTGATCCCCTATACAACCCTCTTAATCCAACCTCTGCCAGCGAGTGTCCCTCAAGCAGGATTTTCGCTTAATAAACCAAATGTGGGGTCCCAGCTAGTGTCTCTCAAGCCTTGTCTACCCCCGAAAGACCGAGTCCCAGCGAGTGTCTCTCAAGTCATGTCTACCCGTCCTTTCCATATCCAATACCATACCACACGCATGCCACGCACACACACTGCTCCAGACTACCACAAACAATATCTATGGCACTTCAACAATTGTGAATGCAATATAAAACGTGTCTAGTGTTTAACTACATAGATACATATTTATAAGTGATGCATGAGCATGTTTGAACATATAATAATATTGAAATTACAATTAAAATTAATATTTTACTCACAGACTTAACCGAAGTCACTGTGGTGGCTGGGCGGAGGAGGAAGGCTGTCCCGGCTCACCTGACAATTTTATTATAATTATTTAATACATTTGACTAAATACAAACTAAGAAAAGACCAAAGATATTTTAAGTCATGTCGAAAATCTGGCAGATTCCGCCCTATACCTAGGACCTACCCAACCTGCAAAATGGCTTAAAACGCACTTCTATATCTACAAAACACACACCCACAATTCAATCACATTACATAGCCCTTCTTTGACCCATCCAAACAGTCAAAAATCATAATATGAAAAATTACAGTTTAGTCCTTATAATTAACTCTTTTGTAAATACTACACAAATAAGCTCTAAAAATTCTAAAACTTTGTCCCGCGGTCCTTAGCAATATTATTAAGCTAATGCAAAAGGAATTATAATTTTCTAAGCTACACGAATATTTTATGAATTTTTAATCCAATTCAAGCACTAAATAATTAGAAAAAAGTAAAGCTCGAGTTTACCTATGCCGATTCCGACCTCGGTGGGGTAGCTAAAATTTCGACCCAATTTCAGGATTTTTTCGGTAGCTTGTCTGCCTGGCCCGAAATTTACAGATTTGGGCAACCATTGAATTTCCTTGAATTGAAGGTACCTACACGAAGCCTACAACACGGGGGTTAGTATATAATTTTTATGAAATTTTCTAAGCTCATTTAGTGCTCGAAAAAATACTACGAAGTTTCATAGGACCCATCGAAAAACGGTATCAGAAAATTTTGAAATTGGTATTGCCGCTAAGCTCTCAACGAGTGGAGCACTCCGGTACTCTCAGTTTTCTCGTGGGGTTCACGGTTTGCGAGAAATTTAGCCCAAACATCGAAATGGGCTAAAACTTCCCAGACAAAAATTGGGCAAACCACGTGGGTAGATGGATTTTGACACAAGACTCGGTCCGATTGGTGGCTGGATCGGCCAGAATTGGCTCTAGAAGACGAAACCATGCGCTGCGAGTTGGGGCTTCTTCGGGCGCGTTTTTTCGGCTCCTCAGGCGACGGTCGGCGAGGGGGATAGGCTGGGGCAGCGCGCCGGCGAGCTGGGAAGGCTAGGGCGGCGGTGGCCCGGCGAGAGGAGGAGAGAGGAGAGAGAAAATGGGAGAGAAAGAAGGAGTGTCAGGCGTGCACGCCGAAGGAAGAAGAAAAAGAAGTGGTCAGTCCGATTCTATTGGTCCGATCCGGTCCGGTTCGATTCGGTTGGTTCGATTCAGATACAAAATTTTGAAATTTTACTCTGCATTGGGACAAAAAACGAGGCCCCAAAACTCCAAAAAAATTCTAAAAAACTCAGAAAAATTCGTAAAGTCCAAATATATTTTTGGTTTTACCACGTGGTCTTTAAATTAATTTTTAAAAATCATCAAAGTTTTATATTTTCAGAAAATCGAACTCGATTTCTAAAATTCGTAAAATTTCAAATAATTTTATAAAATTTAAATAAAATAAAATATTAATATTTATCCACAAAATAATAAATTTAAAAATTAGAGGTGTTACAGTTTAATAATAATTCTAAATCAGTTCCAAGAGTTTTAGTTTAGTAAAGGGGAGTTTTTTCCTCTCATAATTACAACAAATTTGATTTTAAGTATTATATAAATTATATTATTTTTAAAAATTTATTAATTATAAATATTTTGTCTCTAAATTGATTTTTTATATTAATGAGTTATTTATAATTATAAGAAATAATTGATAATTATAAAAATATTAATAATTAAACTAATTCAAATTTTCACTGTTATATGATAAAATTTTTTTATATATATAATAACTATATTAAAATTTATATTTTTAATTATTATATATTGTGTACAATAAACTATGTCTATTTTAATAATAAGAAAGAGAATCAACCTAAATCTATTAAGTGAAGTTTAATAGTTAACTGAATCCATACTTATTAATGACTCTTGGTTTATTAAGATTTTACAAATTTTTAATGGAAAAATATTTTATACAATCTTATATGTCATCGTTGTTTATGATTTTTATATTATATTTATTAATTATATTATTATTTCATTGAAAATTTATTTCGTCAATTAATTTTTTTTTACGCATGTTTAATAGATTTAGTCATTAATCACACTTTTTTTTAATTATTATTAGGAGCCATATCATTCATATGGCATTAAATTTATTTATAATTTGTGATTTTTAATTTAGTAAATAAAATTTAGTTATTTATATATATAAAATAAAAAAATAATTTTTAAAATTTATTATATAGTATTATTTTTTTTATAATATCATCACATGACTAATACATAAACACAAGTGATATTTTATTTCATAATATTACTTACATGGTTAATACAAATTTAGATATATATATATATATATATATATATATATATATATATATATATATATATATATTATAAAATTTTTATTAAAAAATTTAAGAAATAAAAATAATAAATATAAAATTTAAAATAATTAATAAAAAATTTAAAATATTATACTATTTTTATATATTAAATTAAAAAATATATAAATTAAATCTATTAAAGAGATTGGATTGATTTGAAGCCATTTGCATGTGTTAGGCATAGGTTAGTGTTATTCAGCACAAAGAGTACGATAAATAAAAAGAAATTACTATTAATATTATGAGTAATATAATAAGAATAAAGGAATAAAAATATTATTTTAATTAAAAAAGGAGTTAATGAAAGGTGCATTGCTTAGACCAAACGACAACAGATGAACAGAAAACAAACTCACCCTGTCTCTGTTTATCTGATCTGCATTTGGATCTGAAAATTGCAATAATTTGAGGTCGTCTTCCTAGAAAAATCAAGATTCAGGTCCAAGTCAAAATTCATGGGTGAAAAGTGATCAGCAGCTTTTACGTTATCTGCAGATAATCGAGCAAAAGTGCGAGAAATGGCGGCCGTCGCAGTTCACCAGTTCGCCCCGTGCATAACTTGCCACGCTTGGAGTCCTGATCACTCTAGTAACTAACTTTCTTCTTCCTCTTTTTATGTTTTATAAATGATATTCTTTCTTTTTCTGTTTGATTTCTTGGAAAATGTAGGAAAAAGAAATCGAATTTGTATTTGATTAAGCACTGATTTTGGACCTCTTTTATGTTTGTTCGAATAAAGATTCCTGTTGGTACATTTTTCATGTTCATTGGTTGTCTTAGGGTCCATTTTGATAGGTATGCATCAAAAAATTGAATTTGGATTGGTGTCTCAAGTGAAACATCATCAAACACCACATAAAGCCATTCAAATACTCATCCTTTCCAAATCCCAATTTATCGAAATGACAACTTGTGTATTAATAAAAATGATTTTCTTGAGTAGTGATATTTTTATATTTCTCCATTCAATTTGCAGTGATTGCACTTTGTCCCAATAATAATGAAGTTCACATTTATAGATCCTCCCAAGACAAATGGGAGAGGGTACATGTCCTCCAAAAGGTACTTGTTCTTTTTCAATTTTTATTTTATGTGTACATCCACTTAATTTACTGTTTTGGCATTATGAAATTATCATTTTGTTGCATGCACAGTTTGAATTGTCACAGACTCTTTGGCTGTTTGGATACTCACTTAGAACAGTATATTGGGAAAAAATAGTTTTCTCTTGATGTCTAAATTACTTTGGGGGTGAGCCTTGGTGCAAAATTATGGTTAATTTGTTTTCACTTGGAGGCCATTGGTTCAAATCATGGAAGGTCTCATTGCAATGCAAGGGGAAGGCTACATATATCCTAACCTCCCTCAAACTCACAATGGAATGCCTCATGCATTGGACATTGGAATACCTTCTGTGTCCCTTATTTTCAGTTTCTTATTCGTTTTTTCTGTTGTAATGCCTGGATAGTCTGAATATTACCATGTGTTGTGTGATTCTTTTTTTCAATCTGAATATTACCATGGATTCAATAATACCTTTCTTGTTTGTTCATTTGGATAAATATTTTGCTTCAATTTTATGTTAAGTTTTCCTGAAACCCATTTAACTTTTTTTCTTTACCATTAAGTTTCAACACTTGCATACTTTTGTGGTGTGTGCCTGTTTTAGATTTAGTGGCTGCTTTCCTTTCCTTATCTAATTGTGGGACAGTGTATGCATCTATCTTAGCTATATTTATCTCCTAAGCTTCTGCCATTCATTTTTGGTCTCAGCATGATCAAATTGTCTCTGGGATAGATTGGAGTCCAAGATCAAACAGAATTGTTACTGCATCTCATGATCGAAATTCGTAAGTGCCTACTTGTTTGATTTCCTTATAGTTATTTTTTAGCAAAAATGAAAAAAAAAAGTTTTAGCATTAATTTTGGAAATCTCTCTCTCGTCCCCTCTTTCTCACTTGTGCCTACTTGCACTAACATGAGAGTGAGACTACTGTTACTAAATATGTTTATTTTCTCTTTTTCAATGTCTTCTTGTTTGCTGAATGCATTGTTTCCTTTCAAGATATGTATGGAACCGAGAAGGGCCAGAATGGGTACCAACCCTTGTTATCCTCAGGCTTAACCGTGCTGCACTTTGTGTGCAGTGGAGTCCAAGAGGTACTGAAAAAAAATAGTTGTTTGAGTTAAGGTTTTCATTTTGCCTTTTGCGACCAAGGTTTCTACATGTAACTAGTTACTAACCTTTCTTGAAGCATTGTGGCCTCATGTCAATTTTTGATGTTGCTTAATTGCTTTATACATGAAGTCAAATTTAGAGCTGGCAACCTTAATTGCAAATTTATTTGTAGATCAAAGTTTGGTGGAATTTGTATTTATGTTTAATAAGGTCAATTAATTTGATAATTGATGTGTCTTCTGTGTCGTCGGTTCTCTCTTGTGATTCCTACAATTCTGTATCATTTTGATAAAACCTATAGATATATATGCACCGAGATGACCCCAAAAAAAAATCTAAAATGAAAATGGAAATTTTACTTATTCACTTGTTTTATTTGTCTGAGAAATGCTATGGACTTCATGCCTATCTTTCTTCATTTTGTGATCTAATACTAGTGTGTGCCGTATTATGGAGAAATATATGTTACTAACATTGGTATTTGTGTGTTTATATTGAACGTTTCCTATATCTAGGCTCTAGTAGTTGTATTGGTGATACCTAGCAGTCATGGTGAATCTTAACACCAACTTCCACATTATTGTTTATAGAGTATGCCTTTTGTGTTCTTATGGACAATGCCTAGGTTTCTTTGTGTTATTATTATAACTGCAAAAGCAATGTGGTTGCAAGCAGGATTTATTGTTTTCTTGTTCTATTCCCAGAGAATAAGTTTGCTGTTGGAAGTGGAGCTAAAACAGTGTGTATATGCTATTATGAGCAAGACAACAACTGGTAATTACTAAATAATTTCTATCTTTTTCTACCTATTTTTGGGTTTATATTGTTTTGGCTTTTTGACTATGATTACTCATATATTTGCTTGAATTCTGTTAGGGAAGAAATTCTTGTACTTTAGCCTGTATACTCTTGTGCAACTCGAAGCTAGGGTTATTAATGTTATGCAGTTTGTCTCCTGGTCCAAATTTTATTATGTGAACATACCTGAAAATATTTATGTTGTTGACGTCCAGGAGTTGCATTAAATGGTCAATTAATTTCTATATCCTTTATTTCTCTGTCTCTGCTTTAATTGTTGAGAAAAGTTTTCATCATTTTGGTATTACCTACTTAAATTGTTTAAAGTGACATTAGCTCATTTTAATCTGCATTAAACATTTTGATTATACATAATTATATCATGAAGGTAATTTGTAAAAACTTCTTATTTTGGTTGATCTTTGTTTGCTTAATTGTGCACTTCTACAGGTGGGTTAGCAAACTTATCAGGAAGAGACATGATTCCTCTGTCACAAGTGTTGCTTGGCACCCTAATAATGTTAGTGCTTTCTCTGCTTGTTTTGTAAAGCTGTAAAGAAGTTAGTGCATTCCTTGGATCTTTACTCAAACCAATTCTTATTAATTGCAATATCTGTTTGCATGTATTAGACCTGGTTTTGGCAAAGGTTAGATTGTGCCTTAAATTAATGACTCAACATGTTCTCAAAGAAGAGAGAATGAATTTTCAAAATACTGCTTGACATTTTGCAAGCATCTGAACCCTTTTTGAGAGCAATAGGGAAGCAATAAAAGGATATGAAGCAGTACTGGAGATGGGGTTTTCTTCCCTTGGCTATGGCATAACAAATTGGATTTCTTGATCCCTGTGTGTATTTAAGTAACAATCCAATGGTTGTAGGGATATCAAATGTAAAGAAGAAATAGGTGATATAGCTACCTGCAGAGGTTTTTCTTTTATGATGCAGGGAATCAACATAAAGAAGGTGACTATTAGTGGTGATTAGTAGCAGCATTTTTCATGGAATGGAAGCAAAATTTACATTAGTAGAACAACTTGATGTATGCCTAAGAGACAGAGAGAAAGAGAGAGAGTAATGATGTGTTTATATATATATATAGTGAGGTGTAAGGAGCTAGAGGCACCAGCCCTAGCTTGTGTGCACACACGCACATATAATCTCTTGCTCTCTCAAAGTTTTTTTTTATTTTTTTTATTTTAACTACAGATCCTTCTTGCAACAACATCTACTGATGGAAAATGTCGAGTTTTTTCCACCTTCATAAAAGGTGTTGATACAAGGTATGTTTAACATAATTTTGGAGCATTGTTACTTTATTCATTCTTGTGTTCTATTTCACATTGTCTAAGCACTTATCTATTTGTGATTTCCTTTACCCATGGCCAGGGACTCAAAAGCAGGCTCTTCTTCAGACTCCAAATTTGGAGAGGTTTGATTTTTTACTGTTTTCTTTTCCAAGTTTGTATGGTGGTCTGGTTGTTGGAGGCAATTTGTTTAAGTTGATATGTTTCTCTTGTTTCTTGTGCATCTTTTGTTGCATTGGATTTTTTTGGCAAATTTAAGCCATCCAGTCCACTGATTATCTAATGGACGTGTGATCTTGACTTCCTCAGGGAAGTACATTATTTGCAAATTTTGCCTCGTAAAAAATGTTGTGGTTGTTATTATTCATGTGATAGGAAGAGGTTTAGTCTTTTTCTTGGTCTTAGTTTTGAGGCAATTTAAGTGTGAAATTAATTGAAGGCTTTTCCAATAGTGGGAGTTTTTTTATTTTTATATTTTTAATTTATTATCCTTGATGTGATGTCCTGTTTTGCAGAAAGTATGGGTCTATAATGTTTTGAGAGGAAAAGGAAAAAGGCAATAGGACGCCATAATCAATCCATGCCAATGCCATGAAATGGAAATGCTTATGTATCAGTTTTCAAGTATAACATGCTAGTCACCAACTAGCCATATTTCCTCTCTGCTGGACTTGATGTGAAAATTCATGCAACTGTTATAAAATGTGTCGGGGGCTGCATGTTTAATATTGCAAGCTTTTTTCTGTCTAGTACTAAATTCTGTATTTAAGAAATTTTCTTCTATTCTTGACTTTGTTTTTTTTTGGCAAGGCACACAAAAAATGTCATGCAAAAATTATAAATGCTTGATTTGTTTTGGCAGGAAACCTAAGGCTATAAAGATTTTAATGTGAACCTTTGTTATTGCATTTAGAATTGCAATTATGCACTTTGTGAGCTTTTTGTAATTTTTCCTTCATCTGAATTGTTTGATCCCTAATTAGATTGTAATATTTTGATATATATTTGTTTCATCCTTCTGTCATTTTATTGATGCTGCATGGCATTAACTTTTTTTCATGCTAATTTTCTGTTGAAACAGCAAATTATTCAGCTTGATCTCTCATTTTCCTGGGCATTTGGTGTCAAGTGGTCACCAAGTGGCAATACATTAGCTTATGTAGGTCAGAAATGTCTCTCTGCTGTATATCACTTGCAAAGTTAAAGCTTTTGGCGTCACAGGCTTCCATGCATTATTAGCAGTCATAAGTTTTATTCACTATATCAAATTAAATTCCATTCGGCAGAAAATGTTATTTAAATTTGTATACTTTGCACTTTGAAAATTGACTTTTAACTAGCTTTCATTGCCAGAATTAATAAGAACATCGCTTATGCTTGATTTGAATGTGCTTATTCATCTATATTAAGTTTCTAGCATATAAACTTTAGAGGCATCAAATATATTGAAATTTAATTGGAGCTGGCTATTCCTTGTGTATCTGCCATTTTTCTGTTTTACAGGTCATAATTCTATGATTTACTTTGTTGATGATGTTGGTCCTTCCCCACTGGCCCAAAATGTTGCATTTCGCGACTTACCTCTTCGTGATGTGGGTCAGCGTCCACTCTTATTATTCTTCTAAGTTTTTAGTTATTTTCTCAACCATTTGTGACTAACTTCATGTTCATCCATGAACCATGGATTATGTATTACTTGTTTCCAGGTCTTATTTGTTTCTGAGAAAATGGTCATAGGTGTGGGATTTGATTGCAATCCAATGGTTTTTGGAGCTGATGAAAGAGGAATATGGTATGTAAAACTTATAGAAGAACTATTGATTTTGTAAGCACTTGAGGTTGGGGGAGGGAGGTTACTTGAGGTTGGACTTATACTTTATCCTTTTATTTTTATTTTTCTGCATGTTAGACTTGTTTGCCAGCCTTTAGTAACAAATCATTGGTGTTCATCAAAACAATGTATTTACGATCACGTGTATGTGTAGCTTCTTAGTTGGTAATTTGTTCTCCTTTTGAAAGTTGCATTATTTCAAAGATTGCATATTTGCATTCTGTTTCATATAGTGTTGATGTTGGATGATTGGTGCTTTTCTTGTATAGAACAGTTTTCCTATAGTTCTGATGTGTATTTGTAAGCATTCATTTGCATGTTGGATGGGGAGAACATTGGCTTGTCAGACATTGAGGGGTTCTCAGAAGTTGATAATTATTTGCCAGCTTGAGTGGCCTCTCCCATATTCATAAATATAGGGATTTTACCAAATGAGAGAACTTTTACCATGTCGACTTTGAATAAGCTAGCTAGTGATATCTTGAGTGAGAAACTGCGAGGCCAGTGAAGTGATGTCTTTGGTTTTTTCTTAATTTCTTTTAGGAGCTTTGTCAGGTTCCTTGGTGAAAGGAAATCTTCATTTTCAGGGTCAAAGTATGGTTCACAGGTATGCTGGATTAAGATTTATGCCAAATTTGTTGCTCCCATGGAATACTTCAGTTGAACTTTTGAATTTTTTTTTTCTTTTTTTCACAATTTTCACACTGCATGGTTGTGAAATGGATTGCTATATTGTAAAAGGTATAGACAATATAAAATTTGTGCCACTTACTGAAATTTCTAAGAGCATTCCAGTTTACATAGGTATAAATAAACTAGCAAGTTGCAATAATGGATTAATGTGTATCAGAAGGTGCCACATCATAAGCTTGTTCCCAAGTTCAACTAACACAGGATATAGGGATCATGACACCTGAAGTGCTTGAAAATTATTGCTTCAATTTTACTTTGTTACAATTGAAGCCATTAAGCGCATTCTCAATGCACAAGGCTTAGAAGGACTTGCTATCTTAATGAAATCACTGCTCCAGATGAATATAAAAACATAAGTTTCCATTATGTCTTTCTTTTCTTTATTTTTTGCTTTTGACATTAGACTTTTCTTTTTGTACACTACCAGTTTTCTGAGGCATTTGGAAAATTTTATGGCCAATCAAAGACTGGTGTGAGCAATGATGGCATTGATCCTTCAAGATCACGTGGAGGCATTCATGAGAACTGCATAAAGTACTGTCACTTAAACTGCTCTGTTACTTTTCTTCCTATTCCTTGTTATTTTAATTGGTTTGCTGAAGTTATTCCTGTTTTGGTTATAAAGTTTTGTCCTCTGATATAAATCGTCCCTCCAACATGTTGGAGTGCAGGAACATTATGCTTGTAGCAGGGACTAATTTTTATTGATCACTTAAAATTTTCTATTCAATTAGCCCAAACCCAAATTCAATTCACTGATTTACACTGCCCCCATATGCACGTTCATGTGCTGTGTGGAGTGAAAACTAGTAGGATTTGGATCCTCTCATTTTTGGCTAAACATGACCTATCATGTTTGTGTAATCTTAATCCTTAGATTGAAACAAATGATTCAAAAATTAAAATGTAATTTTTGGAGAATAGGTGGTTATATGCTAAATAATGAAATCTCAATCCTTCATTTTTAATTGAAGGATTGATGATTTGTGTAAATATGATAAATCATATTTGCACGAACATGAGAGTATCTTAATCCAAAGGGGTGTGATTTAGTTGGCCATGATGTCTTTAACCACCTTTAGATTTTGTGGAGATCATTGAATAATGCTATGTTTCTTGGAGCTATAGTTGCATTGTGTCTCTTGGGGAGGAGGGCAGTTCCAGAACGCTGCGCTTCAGCACTTCAGGTGAGTGAAGAAAAATGTCAATTAGTTGTCCAAATCTGATTTACTTATATTTGCATTCATCAATTATACGCATTTTACCTTACAGGATTAGATGGGAGAGTGGTTATCTGGGCTCTGGAGAACCAGGAAGATCTATCCGAATATCTTTGAAGGATTTCATATTTTTCAAGCCCGTATCTGGGAATATCTTTGAGCAAGTATTGAATACTGGAATATGCTTTTTTATATCATCAATTGGCCAGGAGCCCTCAAACTCAGCTATGTATAAACTCACGTGGTGCCAAGATAATATTAGCTTTATATGGTCTCAAACATCTCAAGGTGATAAATCATTATACATAATTAAAATTAGGATTGGATCTTTATCCATAATTGTGTTTTTATGGAAGATTGTATTGGTCAGTAAATGATGTTTACCCAATATTTTTCTCTGGTTGGAGGATAGGGTTCTGCTTTTTGATTTCCTAAAGAAAAGGGCTACCAACCCATTTAAGTGAGGATAGACTTTTCAACGGTCAAAAGTCTTCCATAATTATGCATATCCCTCAATTATTTAAGTTTGAATCAAATGAAACAATCTGATTAAAAAAAAAAAAAAACCTTCCAAGTCAAGAAGTGCCAGCCCTGGGCAAATTTCTCAGTCAAGTCAATGGTATTTATCCTTTGATTATTTAAATATAGATTTCCTCAGGCCTTTTCTGGTATACATGCACTTCTAAACTTCTAGACCAATGGCTGAAATTTTCACCTATTTACAGTGTGCTGCATATTCACTGTTTATTAGAATTTTATTTTATTGAAAATATTGATCAGATAATTTTACTATAAAATTGACTTGTTTAAAATAAATTTTAAGATGATAAAATTTAATGAATTTTATTATTTAAAATAATTAAAATACAAATAAGTATTTTTATTTTTATTTTCTTTAAGAATATAAATATAATTTAAACTTTTGAGTGTTTTGAATTTTTAGTAGTATTTTTCATTACATGAATTGAATTTTTATGAAATTATATAATTTTAGTGTATCAATAGTATCACAGCCATCAATAATCACCAACACCAAATACTTCTGTCACTTGAGCTGCTTAATGCAGTATTTCTCATCTATTTCCATCCATGGCGCAATTGCTTTTCTTGTGTGCATGTTATCCCTCACCTCTGCAAGTAATAATAATGCCAACAACACTGACCAACTAGCTTTGCTCCAATTCAAGGCAAATATTAATGAAGACCCACTTGGAGTCTTAAACTCTTGGAATTATACCACCCACTTCTGCCTCTGGTATGGTGTTTCATGTGGCAGCAGGCACCTTAGGATCACTGTGTTGGACCTCCGATCCCTCAAGCTCTCAGTTTCCATATCCCCATTCATTGGAAACCTGAACTTTTTAGGGGAATTGTATCTCCGGAACAACTGCTTTGGTGGTGAAATCACTCCTCAGATTGGTAATGTCCGCCGCCTGCAGACATTAGCTCCGCACAATAATTCCATTGCTAGGAAAATTCCTGCCAACATAAGCTCTAATCTCATTTCTTTCAGAGTCCAAAACAATCTTCTGGAGGGAGGAATTCCTATGGAGCTTCGACTCTTGTTCAAGTTTCAGTATCTTTCTTTAGCCCACAATCATTTCGTGGGGATAATTCCTCTCAACTCAACTCAACTCAACTAAGCCTTTATTCCAAAAATTTGGGGTCGGCTATATGGATTATCTTTTTCCACTCTAAACGATTTTGGGTTAAATCCTCAGGAATGTGTAATGCTTCTAGGTCACATTGTACTACTCTCCTCCAAGTCAGTTTAGGTTTACCCCTTCTTCTCTTTCTATTCTCTAACCTAATGTGCTCTACTTGTCTAATTTGAGTCTCCGTATGTCTACGCTTCACATGTCCAAACCACCTCAATTGGCACTACTCCTACCTTTTCTCTAATACTCTCATTATAGACTTTATCTAGTCTAGTATGGCCATTCATCCACCTTAACATCTTCATCTCTGCAACTCTTATCTTAGACACATACGACTCCTTCAGTTCTCAACACTCACTACTATATAAAATTGTTATATGGTCGATCATATGGCTGTACGGTAAAATTTTCCTTTCAACTTATTGGGAATCTTGCGATCACATAAAACTCTCGTGGCACGTCTCCACTTCAATCATTCGGCTTTAATCCTATGACTAATACCCTCCTCACATCCCCCATCTACTTGAAAGACTGAGCCAAGATATTTAAAGTGATTACTTTGAGACAGTACCACTCCATCCAAACTAACTCATTCCCTTTCACCAGTTTGACATTCGCTGAACTTGCAATGCATGTATTCTGTCTTCGTTCTACTTAACTTAAAACCCTTTGACTCTAGAGTACTTCTCCAAAGTTCTAGTTTTCTATCGACTCCTTCTTGCTCTCATCTATTAGAATTATATCATCCGCAAACATCATGCACCAAGGGATACTCCCTTGTATATGTTTCATCAATTCATCTAAAACTAATGTAAGAAGGTAAGGGCTTGCGGCTAAACCTTGGTGTAATCCAACTGAGATAGGAAAATCTCTTGTATCCCCTCCCACTGTACGCACAGTAGTAGTTGTTCCTTCATACATATCTTTCAACACTTGTATGTACCTAATAGATACCCCTTTTTGTTCTAACACTCTCCATAAGACATCTCTTGGAACACTATTATAAGCCTTCTCTAAATCAATAAAAACTATGTGTAGATCTTTCTTCACATCTCTATATTTCACCATCAAGTTTCTAATGAGAAAGATCGCTTCCATAGTTGAACGACCGGGCATGAAGCCAAATTGATTGGGAGAGATAGAAGTATCATGACGTAGTCAATATTCCACAACTCTCTCCCACAACTTCATAGTATGGCTCATGAGTTTAATTCCCCTATAGTTTGAGCAACTATGTATGTCTCCCTTATTTTTAAAAATAAGTACTAAAATACTCCTCCTACATTCATCCGGCATTTTCTTTGAGTTTAGAATCTTATTAAATAATCTAGTTAACCATGCCACTCCCATATCTCCCAAACACTTTCACACTTCAATTGGTATTCCATTAAGTCCACAGGCTTTATCCACTTTCATTCTCTTAAGTGCTTCCTTTACTTCTAAAGATCTAATCCTTCTAGTATAATTCACATTCTTTTCTATTACTGTGTGGTCTATATTCACGCTATTACCATTTTGACTTGTTGTGAAAACCATACCCACACAAAATAAAGAACGCAAAATTTAACGTGGTTCAACGTAAACCCACTCCACCAACAAATTCACTATCAAGGAAAAATAATTACAACCACTAATTATTTTTCTCACTCTCAAAATCACTCAAATAAAACTCACAGAATTCAACACACCTCTCCACTTTATGGGCTCTCTGCAATACATTCCATATAATGGCCAACCAACTTTTCATATATATAGGCTACTAAAACCTAGTCCTTTTAGAACTTTAATTATTAAACTTCATAATTTAAATTCTACTAAATTTCCTAAACTAATTATACTTGCTAAATTAATTATACTTCCTAATTCCAATTGGACTTGGACTCTAACAATCTCCATCTCCAAGTCAAATGGAATTAGTCTTCACAATTTCTGTAAAAGTTAATTTTCTCTTGAGTACTTCCTTGCACTCTTGATTGTTGATGTTGCCTCTTGCTTCCACTTGCATTCTTCCAATCAATGTTCTTCCTTCTAATTTGTAGAGATTCTTTGTACCAATCTTCTCACTCTTCATGATCACAAGAGCACCTCGGCTAACTCTCATGACTCCACCATAAATCGAACACCCATAACCCAAAGAATCCAATTTACCCAAGGAAATTAAGTTCCTTTCAAATTTACGAACATATCTCACTTCATCAAACACTTTTACTTGATCACCATGCAGCTTGATTTTCACTCTTCCAATACCTTCAACTTCTATCTTGTTCCCATTGGCTAACTTCACTTTTTCTCCCTTCTTTTTTTCAATCACATCAAGCCACTCCTTCTTTGAGCAAATATGGAATGGGCAAGTAGAATCTATTAACCACTCATCTTGTAATGGATCTTTTGCCTTTTCCTTATCATCATTCACATTCAAACATTCACTATCAATATCATCATCTATTGCAATTGCAGCAGTTCCTTCTTTTTCTTTTCCGCGACTCCTTTTGAATTGTTTAAATTCTACAAGATCTTCTTTCATCTTCATACAATGGTATTGAATGTGGCCCTTCTCATAACAATAGCAGCATTCTCTATCTTCATGGTCTACTCATGGTCTTGAACTCGATCTACTATTCCTTCTCCAATTATTTCCACATGAATTGCTTCTACCATGATTAGAACCAGCAACAAAAGCCCCACCTTCATTGCTATTACCTATCTTCTTGAACTTCTCATCATCCAAGATAACTGCGGTAACCTCCTCCACCTTCAAAGTCTCCTTCCCAACTGTTAGAGCTGTTAACAAGCTTTTATAAGAGTGTGGGAGAGAGGTTAAAAGCAAGAGGGCTTTATCTTCTTCATCAATCGTCACACCAACACTAGCTAATTGGGTAATTAATTTATTAAAAATATTAAGATGATCCCTCACATCAGTA
Organism: Hevea brasiliensis; assembly: GCF_030052815.1. Taxonomy (NCBI): domain Eukaryota; kingdom Viridiplantae; phylum Streptophyta; class Magnoliopsida; order Malpighiales; family Euphorbiaceae; genus Hevea; species Hevea brasiliensis. Next base: position 18,014,914 of record NC_079501.1, on the reverse strand, counting down.
CTTTCATCCATTCTGAGTTGGTACAACTCCTTCTTCAAGTACAAATGATTTGTGAGTGATTTTGACATGTACAGACTCTCCAATTTCTTCCACAAAACAACAGGCGATGTCTCCTCTAAGACATTGTACTTCACATCTAGGGCTAACGTCAATCTAATAGTATTCACAGCCCTTTGTTGAAGTTCTTCCCATTCATCATCTTTCATGGTCGTTGGTTGCTTCTCGTTCATTGCTTTGATTAATCCTTGTTGCACAAGGACATCCTTTACGGTACTTTGCCACAAACTGAAATTATTTTTCTCATCAAACGGCTCCACCTCAAATTTTGTGCTTACCATCTTTGACATCTCAAACCACAAGTCTGATATCACTTGTTGTGAAAACCACACCCACACAAAATAAAGAACATAAAATTTAACATGGTTCAGCGTAAACCTACTCCACTAACAAATTCACTATCAAGAAAAAATAATTACAACCACTAATTATTTTTCTCACCCTCAAAATCACTCAAATAAAACTCACAGAATTCAACACACCTCTCCATTTTATGGGCTCTCTGCAATACATTCCATATAATGGCCAACCAACTATTCATATATATAGGCCACTAAAATCTAGTCCTTTTAGAACTCTAATTATTAAACTTCATAATTTAAATTCTACTAAATTTCCTAAACTAATTATACTTGCTAAATTAATTATACTTCCTAATTCCAATTGGACTTGGACTCTAACATGACTATTATTAAAGAGATCATCAAAATAATTTCTCTATCTTTCTTAAATATCCTCATCTTTCACCAACACTTTTCTTTCTTTATCTTTAATGCACCTAACTTAATTAAGATCTTGACATTTCTTTTCTCTCCTCCTTGCTAATCTATAAATATCTTTCTCCCATTTTTTAGTTCCAAGTTTCTCATATAACTTTTCAAAGGCCTGCGCTCTTACTTGACTAACTGTCTTTTTTACCTCTTTCTTTGCTACCTTGTACTGTTCATATGCCTCATTATTATCACACTTAGGTAATTTCTTATACCATTTCCTCTTTTCTCTTCACTGCCTTTTGTACTTCCTTATTCCACCACCATATCTATTTTAAGGGTGGTCCCTGTCTACTAGACTCTCCAAGCACTTTTCTAGCTACTTCTCTAATCTTTGATGCCATTTGTATCCACATACCATTGGCCTCCATATCCAGCTTCCATGCTTCGGACTCGAGAAGCTCATCTTTAAACTTCACTTGCTTTACTCCTTTAAACTCCCACCACTTTATTCGAGCTACACTATTTCTTCTAACCTTATTTGAATTGTTCATAAACTTGACATCTAAGACCACTAACCGATATTGACTTGTTAAAGCCTCTCCCGGAATGACTTTGCAATCCTTGCATAGAGCTCTATTTGTCTTCCTGATTAAAAAGAGATCAATTTGGCTTCTATGTTACCCACTTTTAAAAGTTACTAAATGTGACTTTCTTTTTATAAAATAGGTATTTGCTAGTATTAGGTCATATGCCATAGCAAAATCCAGAATGTTTTTTCCCTCTTCATTTCGGCTACCAAATCCAAAACCTCCATGAACATTCTCATAACCTTGCCTATCACTTCCTACATGTCCATTCAAATCTTTACCGATGAAAACATTCTCTTCATTCGGTATGCTTCGCATTAGATCATCCATATCTTCCCAAAACCTTTATTTACTCTCACTATCTAGTCTTATTTGTGGGGCATAAGCACTAACTACATTATTTGTTTCTCCTTCTAGCACTAGCTTCACTAGTATAATTCTATCTCCTACTCTTTTCACAACTATTACAGTATTTTTCAATGTCCTGTCTATGATTATGCCTACTCCATTCTTGTTTCTCTCCTTTTTGGTAAACCACAGTTTGTACCCTGAATTACCCACTTCCTTGCTTTTCTCTCCTACCCATTTAGTCTCCAGAATGCAAGCAATATTCACCCTTCTCCTTTCTAAGGTATCCACGAGCTCCATTAGTTTTCCTGTAAGTGATCCAACATTCCAAGTATCAACCCTGATTCTCCTCCTATCATGTTCTTTCCTAATTGATCTCTTTCTATGATATCTTTTATTGTTCTCTATGCCTATCTTGTGTTCTATTCCACTATTTGTTCTACTATCTATCCTATGGATTAACTTCTTTACCCACATTCATCCATGATATGGAAACCCTTGCTCATTTAACACCACACCAGGGCACCGGCATGGCGCATCGCTTTCGGTGAACGCCCTACACCCTTGCATATTTCTCATTACACCCGGGCTCCGATGTAGCGCGTCGTAAGTAGAGAACGCTCAACGTTTATATCATTTAAATCCATATCATAAGGGTGTGACGAAATTTTTATGCTGGTTGTCACCTACCGCAACCCTCCTTCTTTATCCGGGCTTGGGACCGACTAAGTGTAAACTATTTAAGGCGGAGTTCGTGGGGATAATTCCTCTATCCTTCGGAAATGCAACTTCCCTTCAGAGATTCTATGCCTACGAAAATACTTTGTTTGGTAATATTCCTTCTACTCTATGCCAGTTGATGAATCTTTTTATATTAGCCTAGTCTGACAATCATCTTTCTGGTAATTTCCCAACTTGCATTTTCAAAAGATATAATGAAAGAATTTTAAATAATTATTATTTTTATATGAGATAAGATTTTAATATTTTAAATTTAAAAATATTTAAATAAAAAATTAATATTTAATATAAGTTATATATATATATATAAATATATATATATAATAGGTTATTTCACATGACAATTTTTTTAAACACTTTTTTAAGCACGACGCATTTTTAAGGCTCAGATTATATATATATACATACTATTCAGTTTAGTTTCATTTTATTATTTAAAAAAAAATCAAATAGAATTGAAGAGATAGAATTTTAAAAACTGAATCAATTTATTAAAAAAAATTAATTAATTAAGGGTCATTGATGAAGACTGAAGTAAAATTGCATTGTGTCAACATATGACTAGTCATTATCCCATCTAAAACAAATTAATTAAAGGTTTTTTTTTAATTAAAATTTATAAAGAGAACTAGAATTTATAATTAAAATTTATAATTTATTATAATTAAATATAAAATTAATAATATATTATGAGCCTGATTATAATAATAATTTAAATCTTGTATGGACGATTTAATTTAAATTTCTTTTAGTACAATAGGTCAAAAATTTAAAAATTCCGATTTTTAAAATCAATTTGAGTAAAATGTGTTCATCTAACATGGCAAATCATCTGACTTATTTTATTGTAAGTCAACAAAATTCGCGTGATATATAATTAAATTAAAAAAATTAATTATAATTAAAAAAAAATACTAATCCCTAACCCCTAATCTAACGTGGTATAATTATAATCTCTAGATTAGGGATTAGGGATTTTTCTTTTGCGTTTTACCATTTTTTTTTTAAAGGTGTGGCCATAATTAAAAGTTTGGAGCTTGGAAATTCTTTAGCGTGTTTGCTGGGTTTTACTGCTCATGTCTTCTAAGTCCAGGGTCGAAGTCTTCCCCTCGGAGAAAGAGAGAGGGAGAGAGAGAGAGAGCCGCTGATAAAGGTGTGGGCCTTGGAGATAGTTTCATGTCTTTTGAGTCTTTTCCGCCTAAGTGAGGAATGGCCAACAGTGATTGTGATAGGCACTAAGAGCCTATTTGGATTAATTGTTGAATATAACTGATAGTTGGTAGCTGATAGCTGTTATTGTTAGCTGATGATAAATTATTATTGTTATTGGTGATAAAATATATGATAAATGATAGTTGTTTTATATTAAGTGTTTGGTAAAATTATATTTAGCTGTTGCTGTTAACATGTAAAATGACTAATAAGGGTATATATCATATAATTTATTTTATTATTTAAATAAATATAAAATTATAAATTTATTATATTATATTATTTATTTTATTATTAAATTAAATATATAATTATTAAATTAATATATTATATTATTTAAATAAATATATAATTATTAATCTTTTATATTATATCATTTATTTTATTATTGAAATAAGAAAATAATTATTTTTTTAAGATAATTAAATAATTTTAAAAATATAGATAAAATAATAAAATAATTATTATTGTTAATAGAAAAATTTATAATTAATTTTAAGTTTTTTGATATAAATAAATATTTTATATTTTATGTTATTAATAAAAAATATTTTAACAAAGTTGAAACATGTTAATTAAAATGTTAAAATTACAAATAAAAAAATAAAAATATTAATAATATTAATTTTTAAGTTAAATAAAAAAAGATAATATGGTCAAAATAAAAAATAAAATCATATCAGCTATCAGCTGATGAGAAACAGCTCTAAAAATAGAGCTGATACAAACTGCAGCTGATGGGTATCATATCAGCTGCACCCAACAGGTAAACTAAACACCCCCTAATTAAAGTAGAAAATACTAAGGGTGTATTCAATTTTCTAAGAAAATTTTTATTTTTATTTTTTATAAAAAAAATATGAAAAATATATTTACTTATATAAATAATAGAAAATTATTTTATAGTTAAAAATAAAAAAAATTATTAATATCTTTCATAGTTAAAAAATAATTTAAATTATTGTAGAATATATTTAAATTTTTATTTTTATTTTTAAAATTTTAATATATGTTGTTTATTTAGTTTTTAATAATATAATTAATTTTTTTATTATTTTAAATAATTTTTTTTAAATCATTATTCAATGTTAATTATAAAAAGTATCATTTTTGCTGTAAAAAAATCATTATTTTCCTTTTAGAAAATAATTTGAAAATAAATTTTTTGTAATAAAGAAAAGCAATTGAAAGTTGTTTTCAATATTTTAATTAAATTTTAAAAAATTAAAAAATTAATTTTTCGGTTTTTCATTTGTGAATATGAAACTGTTTTTTGATATTCTTAAAAAACTTTTTTCAGAAAACTATTCTACAAATGAACAAGTCTTGGGTGACCAAATGGTCCTCCACTTATAGATATGTGGACAATAAGAGGAAGAAAAATAATTAAAAAAAAAAAAGATAAAGAGGATTCACACTTTAGAAAAAATTAAAAGAAGGAAAAATTTTCTTGTTATTTTCTCTATAATTAGGACAGAAATTTAAAAAAAAAAATGTGAAGTAAAGTTGCCTTTCAAATGAAAAATCACAAAATTATCCTTTTAATTTAAGTTTTTCTTTAAGAATATATAAGATAAAATTGTAAATTTATCACAACTTTCTTTCCTTTTTTATTTTTAACTCATTTTAAATAAAAAAATAACTTTATTTTTATTTCTTTCATTTTCCTTTAATCTCAATAAAAATAAATAAAATAATAAAAAATATTATTTATTTTCCTCTCTTTATTTTCTTTTCCTTTAAAAAGTTTTTCAAACTCACTGACCTTAACATTTTGTTGCATTTGAAGGAAATGAAAAGAAAGAGGAAAAAAAATTACTTCTTTAAATTATCTTATTTGAATATTAAATAAAAAATAATAAGGGAGAGAAAAATAACAGAAATGAGGTGAAATTTTATTTCTCAATCTTTATAATCAACTCAAAATATTTTTCTTCAAAACTGTGAGAAAATGAAGAGAAATGAGTGTTATTTATAAGGGTGTGTAATTTTGATTTGATATGGTTTCAGTTCCAAACTTCAATTTTTTCATTTTTTTTAGAATCAAAACTTAACCATTAATATTAAAATAAAAAACTAACAAATTAGTATAAAAATAAATATTTATTTAAAAATTTTAATAAATAAAATCAAACTTACAATCCTCACATAAAAAAATACAAGTTAGCACTAAACATCAATAATGAGTCGTAATATTTGCATCACAAATACAAAATAATACCAAATCAGTTAGCATAGCATAAAGTCAAGTTTTATTATCACATTTTTTACTCTAAAAAACTTTAATCAACTTTCAAGTTCTAAGCATTCTTTCAATACGATGACACATTCAATTTTATATAATTAATTTCATTACTTGAAAAAGAAAGTGAGTTGAAAGAAAAAATATTATTAAAATACTAATAAAAATAATAATACAAACATATAAATAACAATACTAATATAAAAATAAATATTTTAAATATAATCCTTAATATATATTTTACATATAATCCTCAATAGGAATATTATATTATTTTCGCATATTTCTTGATTATATAATATTTAACTAGAAGATACATATATAATCAAGTATTAGAAAGTATATTATACAACTAAAAGGGAATTTAACCATAAAATTAATGATTATAAGGTGATTTAATATATTGATAAATAAAAGTAACAAAATTTAATATTAGATTATATATATAATTTTACTGAATTTATATAATATATCTAAAATATATATATGTATAAAATTAGATTTTCAATTTGGTTTGATTCTTGAAAAAGAAAAAAAATCAAAATTGAATCAAAATAATAAAATAAATTTACTCGATATGGTTCGATTTCTATAATAACGATTTTTTTTGATATCACACCCCTAGTTATTTATATTAAAATACTTAAATATCCTTTTATAATATAGTAAACAACATGAGAAATTATATTATCTTGTATTTTAATAATCTATCAAAACAACAAAATGTAATTTTTTTTTCTCTTCAATTCTTTTATTTATTTTCTCCATTTCTCATGCAGCATTAAGTATCCAAGGGGTAAATGTCTGGGGTTTATGGAGATTCTTTCGTGCATTTGCTGGGTCTTTATGTTCACATCTGTGTTGTGTGACTTGACTTGAAATTATCAAGGTCTAATTTTAAGTTTCGTGATCAAATTGACTCACAAGATGGAAAATATTTGCTCCATTGAATTTAATTCAACTTTTGAAATTCAATTTTCTTCATTTTACATTTTCAATCGCCTGTTCCCATTCATCCATCAATTCTGTCCCTTCGCTAAATCAACATCCACACTGAGCTAAGTGTATTATTCTATTTTTATCAGTTATTTACTTTTTTTTAATATAATAAGTAATTGATTTAATAGTATAAAACTTAACATTATAAGATATTTGATATTAAAAATAATAATAATCAACACCATTCACATACTATTAAATGTTGGTATCAATTCAATACTGTTAAATAATTTTAATTATGGTACTTGCTGTTTATTCTTTTTGACAAAAAGTTTTTGTGTTTTAGAAGTAAAATAATTTGCTGTTAAAATCCTTTTTTTTTTTAAATATTTATAGTGTTGATTTTAATTATAATCATCTGTTAGCTTATTTCAAATATTTGCTAATTTTATTAGAAAAAAAATTATTATTTAATCTTTATATTTTAATAAAATTAACTATTTAGTGTCTTATTTAAAAAATATATTATTTAGTTTATATATTTTATGTCTCTTAAGCTATTTAGTATATTTGTCAAATTTTTTATTAGTCAAAGGTTTAATGTCAGTAGAATTACTATTTAGTTTTTTAGTGAAACTAATTAGTTAGTGCCTGTATTTTAAAAAATATATTAGTTGGTATCTGTAATTTGGGTTTATTAATTGTTTAATTTCTCATATTATTTTTTTTTACCCAAATTACGACCGTATCCCTCTTATTTTTTTCTTATCCTTCATTATTTTTCTCTTTCCATATTTCTTCTCATTTGCACCCATACCCTTCTACCTTTTATTCTCTTTCTATTTTTCATCTTTTGATAGAAATTGGTACACGCTATACATATAAAAGATTAATTAATTCTCCTAAATTTTCAAGTAATTAAGGTAATAATATAGGAAAATTATTTTCAAATAAAGAAAATACAAAAATGATGTGGAGAGAATTGAATGAAAATAATTTAAACAATACAAAAAAAATGTAATTGCAGATTTAGTCTTTCTACAATAAATTTTCAAGTAGAAATATATTTATCAAAATATAGGGACTAACTAATTAGTTTAACTAAATTAAAAGGACTAAATATTAGTATTTTTCAAAATACAATTATCAACTAATTATTTTCACTAAAATAGAGAGATTAAATAATAGTTTAACACGCATTAACTAAAAGAAAATTTAACAAAAAAAATTAAATAATTTAATAAAAATAAAATATAAAGACTAAATAGTATATTTTTTTTAGAAATACATAAATTAAATAATTAATTTTATTAAAATATAAAACTAAACAATATTTCCCCTATAAGATATGCTCACATTTTTTTTTTTTTTACTCACACTACAAAAAACAGACACATTGCTTTAGCATTTATTAAAAAAAAAAAAAAAGACATTTAAGTGTTACCAAATATATTAATTAAACTACTAGTCAAACGTTAAACTGGTGTTATATTTTCTTCGAGTTTCAAAAAATTATTAACATCACATATATGCTTAATTAGGGGATCATTGGACAAGTTCACATGGTGCATTAAATTCTATAAATAATGGTTATTTGCATCACTGGAGACCAATCCGCACATGCAATCCAAATTAAACCCAGTAAAAATTAAGCTTTCTCACACGTATCCAATGGTGCCCTCGCTATCCTTTTCCGTACATATTATTGTTCTTGTTCTTGCTTGCAACATCTTGGCTGCCTCTGGCAATAATGAAACAGACCTGCTTGCCTTGCTCAAATTCAAGGCCAACATTAATGGCGACCCGCTAGGAGTTGTCCATTCATGGAATTCTACCCTGAACTTCTGCCATTGGCATGGTGTTACGTGTGGCCGTAGACACCAGAGGGTGACTGTGCTAGACTTGCAGTCCCTCAAGCTCTCTGGCTCCATATCACCACATGTTGGCAATTTGAGCTTTCTAAGGGAATTAAACCTCCAAAACAATAGCTTCACTCAAGCGATCCCTCCCCAAATCGGTCGTTTACACCGTCTGCAGAATTTATTTCTGCAGAACAACTCGTTTAGCGGCGAAATCCCACCTAACATATCTGGTTGTTCTAACCTTGTTACATTCCAAGTTCAATATAACCAGCTGGAAGGATCAATTCCAATGGAGCTTGGCTTCTTGTCCAAGGTTCAAATCATTGATCTGCAAAGAAACAATCTGACAGGAACCATCCCTCCATCTTTGGGGAATTTGTCATCCCTTCAAGCAATCCATGCCAGTGATAATAATTTGTTTGGGAGATTCCCTCATTCTCTAGGCCAATTAATGAATCTTACTAAATTGGATCTATCCACAAATGGGTTTTCAGGTACCATCCCACCATCCATCTTCAATCTTTCTTCGATTGTGCTTTTTAATGTAGCTTATAATCAGTTTGAAGGTAGCCTTCCCTCTGAGATAGGCAATACTTTTCCAAATATTAAAGCTCTTTCCTTCTCCTTCAATAACTTCACGGGTTCAATTCCTATTTCAATATCCAATGCTTCAAACATAGTCATACTTCAGCTAGCTAGTAATAAGCTTACTGGGAAAGTGCCTTCGGTGGGAAACCTACACAAGCTCAAAGGGTTTTCTGTTTCAAAAAACTACCTGGGTAGTGGCGAAGATGATGACCTGAGTTTTCTCCCATCCTTGACAAACGCCACAGATTTAGTAAGAATAGGAATAGAGGAGAACAATTTTGGAGGGAGGTTACCTCAACAAATCTGCAACTTCTCAAGAAACCTCTCAGAAATATATTTCCATGACAATCAAATATATGGAAAAATCCCCAGTGAAATTGAGAACCTCATCAGCTTGACAATTTTCCAATTAACTGGTAACAAACTTTCAGGCAATATTCCTTCTAATATCGGAAAGCTTCGAAACCTCAGGATATTGTATCTTTCTACCAACAATTTCTCAGGCTACATTCCATCATCTTTAGGAAACCTGACCGAGTTGCTTCAATTCAGCTTGAGAGAAAATAATCTTCATGGCAATATCCCTTCCAGCCTAGGGAAATGCCAAAAACTGCCAGCTTTCGAACTTTCTTTCAACAATCTTAGTGGTACCATACCCCCACAACTTATGAGTCTCTCCTCTTTATCTATACTTGTTGATTTGTCTTATAACCATTTGAATGGTGATCTTCCCATAGAAGTTGGAAAGTTGAGTAGCTTGGGGATTTTGGATGTTTCTAATAATATGTTGTCGGGTAAGATTCCTGAAAGTCTTGGAAGTTGCAATAGTTTAGAAGTGTTTCGCATGGATGGAAACTTTTTCCAAGGGCCCATTCCTTCATCCTTTGAATCATTGAGGGGTCTTCGAGTATTAGATCTTTCCCGTAACAATTTCTCTGGCAAAATTGTAGAGTTTCTACAAGATTTTAAGTTATTGGCAAAGTTAAATCTATCATACAATGATTTTGAAGGTGAAGTGCCACTAAACGGAGTTTTCAAGAATGCAAGTGCAACATGGATCAAGGGAAATAATAAACTTTGTGGTGGGATTCCTGAATTTCAGCTGCCTATATGCACTTTTGATCATAAGCCGAAGAAGAGAATGAAGAAAATAGTGATTTCCATAATCTCTCCACTTCTTGGAGTAACACTTGTATTTGCATGTTTCATTCTTTATCGATCAAGAAAGAAAAGAAGAGACAATAATAGATCAAGCTCTTATGAGAATACACTTTTGAAGGTGTCTTATCATAGTCTCCTAAGAGCAACAAATGAATTCTCTTCAGCAAATTTAATTGGTGCAGGTAGCTTTGGCTCTGTGTATAAAGGAATGCTTGATGAAGAGGGAAGAGCTATTCCTATTGCTGTCAAGGTATTTAACCTTCAGCGTCGAGGTGCTTCTAGGAGTTTCATGGCTGAATGTGAAGCATTGAGGAACATCAGACATCGAAATCTTGTCAAGGTATTAACAGCATGCTCAAGCATTGACCATCATGGCAATGATTTCAAGGCTTTGGTTTATGAATTCATGACCAATGGAAGTTTGGAGGAATGGTTGCATCCTACTCCCACGCCAGATGAAGCAGCAAAAACTTTGAATCTTGTTCAGAGAATAAACATTGCAATTGATATTGCCTCTGCAATAGAGTATCTCCATCTTCACTGTGAAACACCAATAATTCATTGTGATCTCAAGCCAAGTAACATTCTCCTTGATGATGAAATGATTGGGCGTGTAAGTGATTTTGGGTTAGCAAAGTTCTTTTCTGAGGAAACCCTTCAAAACAAGTCAAGTTCTTTCGGTGTAAGAGGAACAATCGGTTATACTCCTCCAGGTAAATATACTTTCTTTATATTTTATTTATTTCTTATTCTCTTTTTTATTCTTAATTTTATAAAAATATGCAAGTAAAATGCATTGATAGCTTATCTTTATTAATATCTACAATTTCACTTCTTTTTTACTAATAATACAAAAAAGTTATATATTTAACAAATTTTTGTGCATTTCTATGCATAGAGTATGGCGCGAGATGCGAAATATTAACTTACGGTGATTTATATGGTTATGGCATAATCTTATTGGAAATGTTCACAGCGAAGAGACCTACTGATAGCATATTTATGGAAGGTTTGAATCTTCATAATTTTGTCAAAATAGCTTTACCTGAAAGAGTCGCAGATATTGTAGATACAATTCTTCTTGAAGGTTCATCCATGACCCTGGGCAACTCAATTTCAAACCATAATCACAATTTTTGTAGCATTCAGAATAACATAATTCTTGAGTGCTTGATTTCAATATTTGAAATTGGGATATCTTGTTCTGTTGAGTTACCAAGAGAACGAATGAATATCAATGATGTTGTTGCTCAACTTAGTTCAACAAAAAAGAAACTTCTTAAAGCTCGAGTGCATTAAGAGAAAGGGAATACATTTGACGAAGCAGGTAATCATTTTGTCATCTATCTTCAAATCTAAGTATATATGAAGTCACACACTTATATGTATATTGCTTGCCATTTTTTTCTCTATGTTAAAAATTTAAAATGTTATGATAATTGTTATGAAGTCTTAATATCAACTTAAAATCAAAGATTTAGAACTCTAATTAATTATTCTTAATTCTTTTATTCGAAGGTGCACAAGATGACTCAAGTGGAAAGCATGCAGTACTCCTAATTGACAGAAACTAGCACAAGCATTTATGTTAATAAATAGTGAAGATGATAGTGCGACGGCAAATTGTATTTCCTATTAAGCTTTTGATTGTGTTGTTGTTTCATCTTATGGATAATAGGCCTCTACTAAGCTTTGAAATAATTTTGTATTGGATATTGTTCTTAGTTAATGTCTTTAATTAAACTATCTTTTATAATTGATTTGTGATGCATCTATTTTATATGAATAAAGTGAATTTCTTATAATCATCATATTTAAAACTAGTTCAGTCTAAGAATTAATGAAGACAGATAATTAAAGATTTAAAGTTTAGCTGGAGTTGAAACGTAATTGAATTGGCACAATGTTGATCATTGATACTGTTCAATAAGTATTAATTTTTACATCAAGTAATAACTAATAATCTTTTTATATATTGGCATTAGTATAATAATTTTTTAATATTAATATATTAATTTATATTACATACTATTTAATAATTTTAATTTATATTAAGCAATTAATTTTTTTATAAATTAATATTTCCTTAATAAATACGTACAATTTTTATAAATTAATTTGTGCATCAAATAACTATAATACTTTTCTTTCTCAATAATAATAATATGATGGGATGGGGTAAACTTAAAAGTGAGATAGGTGGCTATAGTTTAGTTATAAAATTGAAGGAGAAGTGCATATAGAAGTTGATTCCAAGTATCAGGAACACCAGGTAGACACCAATGGCTGCAATCCATATCGTTGTGGCCTCCATGGCCATAGACGGAGGGATGGCCATCTTTTCTTAGCTGTGAAAGGGCAGTGACGTTAAGCAAGTACACTGGCTTTTGTATTCCTCGCAATACTTTCTCTACAACGAGCTCTGCTGGGTGGGGACCCGCCGGATAATTTGGCCCTGAGACCGGCTGCTTTTGCCCCTCGCAGTACGTTGCTTTGTCCTCCCCCCAGTCACTTCCACTGTTTTCAAAACAACATATATAATAATAATAATAATAATAATAATAATAATAATATATGCTCTTGTAAGAAAGCTTGTTAATGTTATTACTGTTGATCTCCTTTTATTTCATGAAAAGTAATTTATATATAAATGAACATTTTTTTATAATATTAAATCATTAGCATATCACACATTCTTAAAAATTTTTATATTTTAATAAAATTATTAAAATTTTAAAAAATAATTTTAATTATTTTTTATAAAAATAACTTAATTTCTACTTTGATTAAAAAAATAACTTAATTTTATTGATAAAAATTGTAAAATTTAGAATTTTAATTTGGTTGATTGAATAAAAATTTAATAAAATATTAAAATTAGCCAAATTAAAATCAATAAATTAAATTATAATTCCACAAAAAGATTTAGCTTTCCTTAATTCCATCATTAGATAATGAAAATTAATGTAAGGTTTTGGGTAAAATTAATATGATAATGAACTTACTTGTTATGATCGGGTGAAACTCCTTGGAAGAAGACCATGGTTTTTGCAGGATGTACATTGGTGTCAACCCATTTAGCCCAAGTATTCAAAGCCTTCTCATATGCTACCAATCGATCCATGTCTTGGTACACATTGTTCCCCTCTTGGATAAAATTCCATCTAATTAACAATTGAAAAAAAAAAACTAAATTATATACGAATACTTGACATACAATAATTATAGAAATAATAAGAGCAAAATATATATGTACGGTTGTTTTCTTCCAGTGTGAAGCCACCAATGCCAAGTATTGAATATCAAAACATCAATTCCTTTCCATAACTTTCCACCTTCAATGGAATCCAGTTTCAGAACAGCACCTTTACTTGTATTCACTGTGTCTACTAGAAATGCATTGCGTGAAAACATCACTTTTGTTTTGTATTCCTGCAAAATAAGATATTTAACATTTAGATATATTAATTATAGGATAAATTACATAAAAATATATATTTTGTGTGGTAAAAATATGATTTAGGTTACTTGCATGCATTAATCCAGATTTATTATACTTAAACTCTAAAAATCACCTACATTACTGAAAAGTGACAAAATTTAAATATTATGTACATTAAATAAAAAATATAACTAAATGAAAAATGAAAATTCAAACATGCAATAGATTTAAATTCATATATAATAGGTAAATAATATATATTTAATCACTGAATTAAATAAGACTAGATGATTATCGTATTGTTAGCATTTGAGCAATGAATATTTCAATGACAATGATTTTTATCATGTAAAAAATATTACGTAAACATGCATGTAAAATTATAAAAATGTAGGATTGAAGAGGGAATGATATTCTCACCGGGAATGTGAAGGTGGAGAGGCCTCCGGTCCTCACGGAGGTGTAGCTAGCATTAGGAACAGACACATGAAGCATACACGTGAGCGATTGCCATTGGTTCAAACTTAGCGAATCTCCTACGAACATTATTCTTTTCCGTTTCACTTTTGATAAGAAATCTCTGCCGTTGAATCTACGTCAATGCCACCGCACAGCAAATTCAGACACAAATATGAATTAGCTCAACTTAATAAATAAAATAAAATAAATATTTTTCTCTATATGAAGACTAATGTTTAAGCATTTAAAATCAAGAGATTTTAAATTTAATTCTCACTATTATTTAGTTATTATTTTATTTATATTTAATTGGATTAATTATAAAAAAATTAGAGGAATTATTAAATATTTTTTTTTAAATTTGCTTCAAAATGCACTTTAATAGTTTAATGTTTATTTTGTACTACAAAACTTAAAGGGTTGAAATTTTTATAACCTTTTTCTCTTTATAAATTTATATTATAACAAAAAATTTTAAAAGTGTTTAATAAAACTCATGATTTATCTATTTTGTTTCCATGTATCCAAGTATCTATCAATCTCTCTCTCTCCTCCCATGGTAGAGCTCAGATTTTTTCTCCCTTTTTATTTCAATTTTTTTTTTAATTTTAAATTTTATATAAAAAGAAGAATCATCCTAATTTGAATATTGGTTTTACTTATTGAAAAAAAATTAATTTAATCTATTTTTAATTTTTTATTTAATTTAATTTAAAAAATTCAATTAGCTTAAAAATCAAGAAAATTAAAAATTTGAGCACTTAATTTTTTTAGCTTAACTAAAAAAAATTAAGAAATTTAGTTTCAAAATTAAGAAACTGCACTTCTTAATGAAATATATATAAGAAAGTATCCCTTGGTGCATTGTAACACCTCTAATTTTTAAATTTATTATTTTGTAGGTAAATATTAATATTTTATTTTATTTAAATTTTAGGAAATTATTTGAAATTTTTCGGATTTTAGAAATCGGGTTCGATTTTCCGAAAATATAAAACTTTGATGATTTTTAAAAATTAATTTAAAGACAACGTGTCAAAACTAAAAATATATTTGAACTATACGAATTTTTCTGAGTTTTCTAGAATTTTTTTGAAATTTTTGGGCCTCGTTTTTTGTCCCAAGGCAGAGTAAAAATTCAAAATTTTGTATCTTAAATTGGACTGACCGAATCGAACCAGATCGGACCGATCGAATCAGACCGGCCAGCTCTTTTTCTTCTTCCTTCTGCCGTGCGCCCGACACTTCTCCTTCCTCTCCTGTTTTCTCTCTCCTCTCACCTCCTCTAGCCGGTGCGCCGCCACCCCAACCCTCCCCACTCGCCGGTGCGCCGCCCCAGCACCTCCCCACCGCCGGTCAACGCTCCAGGCAGCCAGAAAACGCATGCGAAGTCCCCCCCTGCGCGCACACGTCACTTCGCTTTTCTGGCCAAAATTCGCCCGATCCGGCTACCGATCGGACAGGGTCTTGTGTCAAAACTCTTCTACACCTCGAGAGCTTTCCATAGACAACGAGAACACCAAAATCCATTAAGCGATTTGCCCAATTTTTGCCCAGGAAGTTTTAGCCCATTTCGACTTTTGGGCTAAATTTCTAGCAAACCGTGAACCCCACGAGAAAATCGAGAGTACCGGAGTGGTCCACTCATCAAGGGGGTATTGTTGGCCCATTTTTCAGTGAGGCTAAACTTGCGAGACAGAGTCAGAGTTTCCCAGCACAGAGACCAGCAATTGATGCATATTATAGAAAGAGTACAGCAGGGTGCCCTTATGCAAGGTTCCAGGATATGTGTGCTCGACGTGGACAATCTCAGAAATGAAATCATGCGAGAGGCACACTGTACAATGTCCACCCAGGCTATACCAAGATGTACAATGATATGAAAGATAGCTATTGGTGGAATGGCATGAAGAGAGACATAGCAAACTTTGTGTCCAAGTGCTTGACTTGTCAGAAGGTGAAGTTTGAACACCAAAGGCCGTTAGGGAAGCTGCAAGAGCTTAGAAAATTCATAGTGCTTTTCCGAGCACTAAATGAGCTTAGAAAATTCTGTGAAAATTATATACTAACCCCTGTGTTGTGGGCTTCGTGTAGGTACTTTCAATTCAAGAAAATTCAATGGTTGTCCGGGTCTGTAAATTTCGGGCCAGGCAGACAGGCTACCGAAAAAGTCTTAGAATTAAGTTGAGATTTTGGCTAGCCCACCATTGTCAGATGTCCCGAGCGTGTTCCCAAGGTCAGAATCGGCATAGGTAAACCCGAACCTTGCTTTTTCTTAATTATCTTGTGCTTGAATTAGATTAAAAATTCATAAAATACTCGTGGTAGCTTAGAAAATTATAATTCCTTTTGCATTAGCTTAGTAATAATGCTAAGGACCGCGGGGCAAAGTCTTAGAATTTTTAGAGCTCATTTGGGTAGTTTTTGCAAAAGGGTTAATTATAAGGACTAAACTGTAATTTTCAATATTCTGATTGTTGACTATTTGGATGGGCCCAGGAGGGGCTGTGTGATGTGATTGAGTTGTGAGTGTGTGGTTTGTGGATATAGAAGTGTGTTTTAAGCCCTTTTGTAGGTTGAGTAAGTCCTAGGTATAGGGGAGACTCTGCCTGATTTTCGGCACGACTTATGACATTTTTTGTCTTTTCTTAGTTTGTATTGAGTCAAATGTATTAAATAATTGTAATAAAATTATTAGGTGAGCTAGGACAGCCTTCCTCCTCCGCCCAACCGCCGCAATGACTTCGGTTAAGTCTGTGAGTAAAATATTAACTTTAATTGTAATTTCGATATTATTATATGTTTAAGCATGCCCATGCATCACTTATAAATATGTATTTATGTAGTTAAATACTAGGCATATTTTATGTTGCATTCATAATTGTTGAAGTGCCATGGATGTTGTTTGTGGTAATTTGGAGCAGTGTGTGTGCGTGGCGTGCGTGTGGTATGGTATTGGATATGGGCAGGACAGGTAGACACGGCTTGAGAGACACTCGCTGGGACCAGATCCTTCGGGATAGACACAGCTTGAGAGACACTCGCTGGGACCCCGCATTTGGTTTATTAAGCGAAAGTCCAGCTTGAGAAACACTCGCTGGCAGAGGTTGGATTAAGAGGGCTGTATAGGGGATCAGCTCCCATATACGTATTGTTTGATAGTGTTGGGTGTGTGAGTGCTCCAAATTGCCTTTTTACTGTTATGATATGAAAATATTGACAATATTGCATTTCACTCTACAGGGTGCATTAGCTTTAGATAGCTATAGAGATTATGGTTAAAATTGATATTTTACTCTCTGAGTCGAATGCTCACTCTTGTTCATCTATTTTTTCCAGGCTACAAGAGTATTATTTGTTGTGGCTAACTTGCTCTTCTTCTTCGCAGGTCCATTGATAGCATTTAATGTATTCTGTATAATTGAGTTAAATTTTTAGACTCTGCATGTGTTAAAAGTACTTATTTTATTTTGGACCTGTATTATAAAAGTTATGTTGGACCTGTAAGATTATTAATTGTGTGCATGATGGGATTGGATGAGGGAGCTAAGCTTTCATTTAAGTTATGACCTTTTTATTATGTGGAGGGTGAGCTGAGCTCCCCAATTTATTATATATTGTGTTTACAGGTCGGGCGAGTCAAAAAATCCCCGTTAAATGATCCATTTTGTGGCCGAACTCTATCTAATTGAACTCTTGAAATTGGGCCCAAATGGGCCTTAGAGTTGGGTTGAGAAATAGTTAGGCTTACTACGGGCCTCAGAGGCTTTAGGCTGGCCCAAGTCCTAGTGCCGGTCCGGCCCATAGGTTGGGTCGTGACATGCATGATGTTTGCGGATGATATAGTTCTGTTAGATGAGACGTAAGAAAGAGTCAATAGAAAGCTAGAGTTTTGGAGAAGTACTTTAGAGTCAAAGGGTTTTAAGTTAAGTAGAATGAATACATAATACATGCATTGCAAGTTTAGTGAAGATCGAACTGGTGATAGGGAATAAGTTAATTTGGATAGAGTGATACTGTCCCAAAGTAATCATTTTAAATATCTCGGCTCAGTCCTTCAAGTAGATGGGGGACGTGAGGAGGATGTTAGTCATAGGATTATAGCTGGATGGTTGAAGTGGAGATGTACCACGAGAGTTTTATGTGATCGTAAAATTTTCAATAAGTTGAAAGGAAAATTTTACCGTACAGTCATACGACCGGCCATTTTATATGGTAGTGAGTGTTAGGCACTGAAGGAGTCGCACGTGTCTAAGATAAGAGTTGCGGAGATGAGAATATTAAAGTAGATGAGTGGCCATACTATACTAGATAAAGTCCATAATGAGAATATTAGAGAAAAAGTAAAAGTGGTGCCTTGAGGATAAGTTGAGAGAATGGAGACTGAGGTGGTTTAGTCATGTGAAGTGTAGACATACGGAGGCTCCAATTAGACAAGTATAGCACATTATGGTAGAGGATAGAAAGAAAAAAAGGGGTAGACCTAAACTGACTTAGAGGACAGTAGTACAACAATACCTAGAAACATTACACATTTCCGATGATTTAATCCAAAATCGTTTAGAGTAGATAAAGAGAATCCATATAGCCGACCCCAAATTTTCGGAATAAAGGCTTAGTTGAGAGTTGAGAGAGATAATTCATATTTTTAATTTTAATTTGAGATATAATAATAACTAATCATTTTGTTGCATGAATTATTTATTTTTTATTTTGTTAACATAACTTAATATATATTTTTTATATTTCATATTTTTATAGTTATATTATAAAACTTTAATTAATTATAATTTTATTTTAAGTGCTAATAAATAAATAAGTTGATTAATAGATTATGTAAAAAAGTTAATTAATAGATTATTTTTATTATTTCTAAATTAGTTTATGTATACCAATAGAATGATAAACAAAGTTAAAAAAAAAAAAAATTGCCACATTACAGTTATAGAAGTATCACTCTTAAAATTTGCAGACCTTAAACATAAGAAATATTTTTAAAAATAAATTTTTAAATTTTATAAATAAATTTTAAAAAATAATTCATATTTTTTTAATATAATAAAAATTTTAATTAAAAAATTATTGATTTTTAGAATATATAACATAATAAGTGGAGTTTTATAATATCTAAAATTATAAACTTAATAATTTTAAAATTCTTAAAAGATGTAGTGAAAGAATTTTAAATAATTATTATTTTTATATGAGATAAAATTTTAATATTTCAAATTTTAAAACTTCATTCTCCATATTAGAGACTAGGGATTTTTCCTTTGCGTTTTGCCATTTTTTTTCAAAAGGTGTGGCCATAATTAAAAGTTTGGAGGTTGGAAATTCTTTGGCGGGTTTGCTGCGTCTGACTGCTCATGTCTTCTCTTAATATGATAAGACTAAGTCCAAGTTCAAAGTCTTCTAAGAGGGTGTTTAGTTTACTTGTTGGGTGCAGCTGATAGCTGATGAACACCCAAACAGGTAAATTATAGTGTTTGGCAAGTTTAAAAAAATAGAGCTGATAGCTGATGTACAACTGATATGATACCCATCAGCTGCAGATTGTATCAACTCTATTTTTAGAGCTGTTTCTCATCCGCTGATAACTGATTTGGTTTTATTTTTTATTTTGACCATATTATCCTTTTTTATTTATTTTGAAAATTAATATTATTTTAACTTTGTTAAAATATTTTTTATTAATAACATAAAATATAAAATATTTATTTATATCTAAAAACTTAAAATTAATTATAAATTTTTCTATTAACAATAATAATTATTTTATTATTTTATCTATATTTTTAAAATTATTTAATTATCTTAAAAAATAATTATTTTTTTATTTCAATAATAAAATAAATGATATAATATAATAGATTAATAATTATATATTTATTTAAATAATATAATATATTAATTTAATAATTATATATTTAATTTAATAATAAAATAAATAAT
The DNA here is from genome assembly GCF_030052815.1 of Hevea brasiliensis. NCBI lineage: Eukaryota > Viridiplantae > Streptophyta > Magnoliopsida > Malpighiales > Euphorbiaceae > Hevea > Hevea brasiliensis. Next base: position 17,994,611 of record NC_079501.1, on the reverse strand, counting down.
ATAATGTAATAAATTTATAATTTTATATTTATTTAGAAATTAAATAAATTATATGATATATACCCTTATTAGTTATTTCACATATTAACAGCAACAGCTAATATAATTTTAGCAAATACTTAACATAAAACAGCTATCATCAACTAACAGTAATAGCTATTAGTTATATTTAACAGTTAAACCAAACAGACCCTAAGTCCTGTAAAAGTCTGGCCAGTTGAGAGAGAGAGAGAGAGAGAGAGAGAGAGCCACTGATATAGGCATGGGCTTTGAAGATAGTTTCATGTCTTTTGAGTCTTTCTGTTCACACCTGTGTGTGTCTTTGATGGGAGAAATTACGCCATACCATAAAATTACTCCTTTGACGGGTCTTTCACGACTGGAATGCTGTAAAGATCTGGCCAAAGTAAGGGATGGGCACTAGGAAATATTAAGGGGCTGTTCAGCGATGAAAAACAGTTTTCTTTTCGCGTTTTCAATTTTCTAAGAAAATTATTATTTTTATTTTTTATAAAAAAATATGAAAAATATATTTACTTATATAAATAATAGAAAAATATTTTATAGTTAAAAATTAAAAAAATTATTAATATCTTTCATTGTTAAAAAATAATTTAAATTATTGTGGAATATATTTAAAATTTTATTTTTATTTTTAATATATGTTTTTTATTTAGTTTTTAATAATAAAATTAATTTTTTATTATTGTAAATATTTTTTTTAAATAATTATTCAATTTTAATTATAAAAAGTATATTTTTGTTATGAAAAAATAATTATTTTCCTTTTAGAAAATAATTTGAAAATAAAATTTTTGCAATAAAGAAAAACAATTGAAAGTTGTTTTCCATATTTTAATTAAATTTTAGAAAATTAAAAAATTAAATTTTTCATTTTTCATTTAAAAAATTGACACTTGTGAATATGAAAACATTTTTCAAAAAACTATTCTACAAGTGAACAGGCCTTAGGTGACCAAATAGTCTCCTCTTTCAGATATGTGGACAATGAGAGGAAGAAAAATAATTTTAAAAAAAAAATAAAGAAGATTCACACTTTTCTTATTTAGAAAAAATTAAAAGAAGCAAAAATTTTCTTGTTATTTTTTCTCTAATTAAGACAGAAATTAAAAAAAAAATGTGAAGAAAAGTTGCTTTTAACATGAAAAATCACAAAATTATCTTTTTAATTTAATTTTTTTTAAGAATATATAAAATAAAATTATGAATTTATCACAACTTTCTTTCCTCTTTTTATTTTTAACTCATTTAAAATAAAAAAAATAACTTTATTTTATTTTTATTTCTTTTATTTTTCTTTTATCTCAATAAAAATACATAAAATAATAAAAAAATATTATTTATTTTCCTTCCTTTATTTTCTTTTCCCTTTAAAAAGTTTTTCAAACTCATTGACCTTAACATTTTGATGCATTGGAGAAAATGAAAAGAAAGAGGTAAAAAATTGTTTCTTTAAATTATCTTATTTGAATATTAAATAAGAAAGAGCAAGGGAGAGAAAAATAAAAGAAATGAGGTGAAACTTTATTTCTCAACTCTTTATAATTAACTTAAAATATTTTCTTTTAAATTTATGAAAATTTGAGAGAAACGCTTGTTATTTATAGAGGTATGCAGTTTCAATTTGATATGATTTCAGTTTCAAACTTCAATTTTTTTTATTTTTTTAGAATTGAAATCGAATCATTAATATCAAACTAACAAGCTAACAGAAAAATGAAGACTTATTTAAAAAAATTAATAAGTAAAATCAAATTTACAATCCTCACATAAAAAATAAAAGTTAGCACTAAACATTAATAATAAGCCGTATAATATTTGCATCACAAATATAAAATAATACCAAATCAGTAAGCATAGCATAAAGTCAAATTTTATTGCCACATTTTTTACTCTAAAAAACTACAATCACTTTCAAGTTCTAAGCATTCTTTCAATATGATAATACCTTCATTTTCATATAATTAATTTCATTACAAAAAAAAAAAGTGAGTTTAAAGAAAAATATTATTAAAATACCAACAAAAATAATAATTCAAACATATAAATAACAATACTAATATAAAAATATATTTTACATATAATTCTTAATAAGTATATTATATTATTTTCACCTATTTATTGATTATATAATATTTAACTAGAAGATACATATATAATTAAGTATTAGAAAATATATTATATGACTAAAAGGTAATTTAACCATATAATTAATTATTATAAAGTGATTTAATGCATTGATAATTAAAAGGAATAAAATTTAATATTAGATTATAGATATAATTCTACTCAACTTATATAATATTTCTAAAAAATCATAATATATATAATCAGATTTTCAATTTGGTTTGATTCTTAATAAAAAATAAGAATCGAATCAAAATAGTAAAATAAATTTTACTTGGTATAGTTTGATTTTTATAATAACGATTCTTTTTCGATGTCACACCCCTAATTATTTATATTAAAATACTTAAATGTCTTCTTAAAATATAATAGACATAAAAAATAAAGTGTAACATTAAGATTGAGCTTCACATACTAACATTTTTGGCTCCTGAAACTCGATTATCCAAACGGTAGAATGATGTAAAATCTTAGAATTCATGCTAATCTTAGAATCATGCATAAGCATCAAATGTTAATAATAATTTTGTATAAAAGTTATATTAATTAAGCCAATAAGATTTTTTCAATGTTTCAGTTAATTAAAGAATTTGATTACTACTAATCATCATTTTTAGTGGACGATCAGTAAATTACACTATAATTTCTTAATAAGGCTAGTGGTATGCCTTAGCCTGTACTAATATATTCTCCTCACTTAATTTTTTTAAATAAAATAAAAAATATATTTTTTATTATACCTTGACATTTTTTTTACTTTATTTTAAGGTAGAAAATATTAAGGGTGTATTCAATTTTCGAAGAAAATTTTTATTTTTATTTTTTATAAAAAAAATATGAAAAATATATTTACTTATATAAATAATAGAAAATTATTTTATAGTTAAAAAAAAATTATTAATATCTTTCATAGTTACAAAAATAATTTAAATTATTGTAGAATATATTTAAATTTTTATTTTTATTTTTAAAATTTTAATATATGTTGTTTATTTAGTTTTTAATAATATAATTAATTTTTTTTATTATTGTAAATAATTTTTTTAAATAATTATTCAATGTTAATTATAAAAAGTATCATTTTTGTTGTAAAGAAATCATTATTTCCTTTTAGAAAATAATTTGAAAATAAAATTTTTGTAATAAAGAAAAGCAATTGAAAGTTGTTTTCAATATTTTAATTAAATTTTAAAAAATTAAAAAATTAATTTTTCGGTTTTTCATTTGTGAATATGAAACTGTTTTTTGGATATTCTTAAAAAACTTTTTTCAGAAAACTATTCTACAACTGAACAAGTCTTGGGTGACCAAATGGTCCTCCACTTATAGATATGTGGACAATAAGAGGAAGAAAAATAATTAAAAAAAAAAAAAAGATAAAGAGGATTCACACTTTAGAAAAAAAATTAAAAGAAGGAAAAATTTTCTTGTTATTTTCTCTATAATTAGGACAGAAATTTAAAAAAAAAAATGTGAAGTAAAGTTGCCTTTCAAATGAAAAATCACAAAATTATCCTTTTAATTTAAGTTTTTCTTTAAGAATATATAAGATAAAATTGTAAATTTATCACAACTTTCTTTCCTTTTTTATTTTTAAATCATTTTAAATAAAAAATAACTTTATTTTTATTTATTTTATTTTCCTTTAATCTCAATAAAAATAAATAAAATAATGAAAAATATTATTTATTTTCCTCTCTTTATTTTCTTTTCCTTTAAAAAGTTTTTCAAACTCACTGACCTTAACATTTTGTTGCATTTGAAGGAAATGAAAAGAAAGAGGAAAAAAAATTACTTCTTTAAATTATCTTATTTGAATATTAAATAAAAAATAAGGGAGAGAAAAATAACAGAAATGAGGTGAAATTTTATTTCTCAATCTTTATAATCAACTCAAAATATTTTTCTTCAAAACTGTGAGAAAATGAAGAGAAATGAGTGTTATTTATAAGGGTGTGTAATTTTAATTTGATATGGTTTCAGTTTCAAACTTCAATTTTTTCTTTTTTTTTAGAATCAAAACTTAACCATTAATATTAAAATAAAAAACTAACAAATTAGTATAAAAATAAATATTTATTTAAAAAAATTAATAAATAAATTCAAACTTACAATCCTCACGTAAAAAAAATACAAGTTAGCACTAAACATTAATAATGAGTCATATAATATTTGCATCACAAATACAAAATAATACCAAATCAGTGAGCATAGCATAAAGTCAAGTTTTATTGTTTTACTCTAAAAAACTTTAATCAACTTTCAAGTTCTAAGCATTCTTTCAATACGATGACTGATGCGTCCCAACCGCAAGTGCACGGGTCGTACAAGTAGTATAGAAAAATATCGATCCCACGAGGAGTTGTGTTAATGATTGAATTTTTGATATAAAAGTTGATTAAATTGAAGTATTTATGAAATTAAAATAATGAATTAATGGGTAATGGAGTATGAAATCTAAATGTGCAAATTTAATATTCTATTCAACAATGTATTAATTAAACTAAAATTGCATCAAATAGAAATAAGCAAGTTCAAATATGGCAATATTTAAAATGGCAAATGATTAAATTCGATTAGAAATTAACAATGGTAAAAAGATGATTCCGGAGTTCGGGATTTCATATTCGAGCTATTTTGGGATTTTAAATTGATTGTCCAATCTTATGAAACTTATGAGTTTTAAGGAGATTAATTCTTAAATCCTTTGAATTCCCTTTCGAGTGAGACAAAGAGTGCCTTAATCAAACTAATCCTACTTTCGTGGAGTTAGAATTAATTAAGACCCATTAAGTTCCTTAATTAATCTGTGAACCCTCTTAATCCTTAGCCTATTTCTAGGTCTAAGTTAATTAAGTCCAATTTCTTGATTATCTATCACAAGGCCTTCTCCTTTCGGTGCTTCAACCATGGATTAAGAACATTACTCAATGGGATCCTACATTAAGCATGTCATTAAGCATACAAGAAATGAATAAAACTCATTAAGACCACAAAATATGGATTACCCAATCAAAATCCACAAAATATCTCAAATATTACAACCCTTACTCCAGAATCAAAAGTAAACTACTCACTATCCATAATGCTTACAAGATATGATGAGTTTAAATGGAAATAAAGCTTTAATCTAAGCTAAGAAGTAAGGAATTAAACACTAGAAATGTAGAAAAGTGTAAAGAAAGAAAGAAATCTGCAAATCTTAGTTGAAAATGGTGTGGAAGGTGAAAATGACTCTTCAAATTCTGCTCAGCCTCCTCTTCTTCTTCTTTGCTCCTTGCCCCCCTCTAAAATGGGAAAATGAGACTATATATAGCATTTTTCTGACATGGAGCCCTAAAATAGTATGTTCTAGGAGGAATACATTAAGGGAATCTTCTGCCAGCTCATTAATGAACTCTTTATGGGACTGCATAAGTGGATGCATAAGTTATGCGATTCCTTATGCGATTCCGATTCTGGGTCACTTATGCGAAGCTGCATGACTTGGTGCATAGGTTATGCACAATTTCGTGAATCTGCATAAGGGAGGTGAGAATGTGCATAAGCTATGCAGTCTCCTTATGCACATTTCGGCTGGTTCTGGAACAGTGTTCTTCCTCCTTATGCAGAACTGCATAGCTTATGCGGCAAGTTATGCACAGTTTGGTCAATGCATATTTCAGCTTGAAAACTTGTTTTTGGCATCTTTTTGCTGTAGAAGACACTCCTCAATGGCAAAATTCTCTTTAGTCCTTCAAAAACACCATTTTTCCTACAAAACAAAGTAAAAATTACAAATTAGTGCAAAATTGACAACTATGAAAAACTAACTAATTAACTAATGAAATTAGCTAAAAATGACTAATAACCAAATAAAATGATTGTGAAATTAGACCTAAATGACTATGCAAAATATGTGCATCAAATACCCCCAAACTCAGGCTTTTGCTTGTCCTCAAGCAAACTTTAAAATGTGATGCAAAGTTTTTAGGGGTGCCTTATCCAAGGAGTTATGAAAATTACCAATTAAAGTAACTTAATACACCTTTAGCCATACCAACAATCCATATACCCATCCCTCAAAATGCAAAGAATCTAATGCTTATCCAAACTTTCACCGCTTAGCCATCAAGTCAATTATCATTCAAAATCCCCAAACCAACCAATCAAAAGAGAGAGTCATGCTCAAAAGGAATTCTAGAACAATCAATAGTCAAAGTGTCTCCATATGGAATGATGGAATTGAATGAATGAATGAATAATTTTCCAATCCCATAGGCAAATTCCCTACTCCTATCTCCACTAATGTAGCTAGTACTATCAAGAGATCAAAGGTCTTTTTAGGGATGTAATGGGGCCATGGGGTTCAAAATGAGGCTAAGAAGAAAGATGGGTAAAAAGTATTCAAAGCATGAGAATATTTTCAATTTTTAAACATAAGGTACACTTCTTATTTTATTATAATTTTTTTTCTTTTTCTTCTTTTTTTCTTTTTTTTTTTTTTTGTATATATGGAGGAGAGAAGTACACAATGAGAATTGTCAAGTGCTAGCATAGTTTACAAAACACATAAAAATGGAGGGACATTTTGATACTTTAGACTTGTATTTTGCATTTTCTTTTGATGATTGTCCCTAAAAATGCCACCCCCAAACTCATTTCTTTTAATACTTTGGGTGGATTTCTTTCATTTTGAATGGCAATAGTGAAAAGCACATATACTAGCACTTTTACAAGATGACAAGCACTTCTTCTCTTTTTTTTTTTTGTATATTTTTTTCTTTTTTTTTTTTATTTTTATTTTTAGAAAGTGTACCTAATATTCAATATTATTCTCATGAAAAGGGTTGGAGTGTTTGGTTCATTGGCTAGGTAGCAATAAGGGATTCAAGAAAATTAGGGATAAAAAGGCTCAAAAGGGGTTTGCAAGGGTAATTTTAATTAAGAAAAGGGTCAAAGGTTTAAAATGAGAAGGTTTAAATCAAAGAATGCCTAATCATCTCTCTTTTCAAGTATAAGCTGATATTTCGCCTTGAAAGGTTTAGAAAATTTGTTCTAGGATTGGTGAGACATCATTTGACTACCTTATATCCAATAACTCCCTCTAAACACTCCAATCTCTAAATGACTAGTTGGGTGGCTTTTTGGCTAAGAAGATATAGGCAAGGGATAGACACTTCAAAACCTTGCACCTTTTAGGAACTTTCAATCCACAAACCCAACTAAAAGGTGAGTCAAATCACTCTCATAGGCACATTTTCAATACTCAAGGGATTTGGCAAAAGATTTTAATGCATGGTGTATGATTCCTAAAATGAGTAATGCATGAACTAAATGGAGGAAGCCTATTTGTATGCAATTTGTACAATTTCTAAGTGATGTATAATGTGTGTGTAAATGTGTAATGAATATGTATGTATGGATGTATATGTAAAATATTTACAATATATGTAAATGAAATGGGATGAGATGCTCTTATACTCAAAATGTGAAAAATAAAGCTAAAAATCAAAATGTGCACCCCCAAACTCAAAATTAGACATTGTCCTCAATGTCTCAAACAGTAGATATCCAAAACTCAAAGCAAATAATATTGACCAGGAATTGTAAAAATTAAGAACAAAAAGAAAGAGTTACCTGGTATGAGAGTTCAAGTTAAAGGGATGCATAAGAAGCTGCACAGGTTATGCATAGTTAAGTGCTGTCCAGAACATGTGCATAGGTAAGGTGCATAAGCCATGCGGTGCTGCATAAGAGGCAATAGATGTTGCATAGGCTATGCAGGACAGTTGCATAAGGAAAATACAACTCGTGCAGCTGTATAGCGTAAAGAGTTGCACAGGCTATGCAAAGGTGATGCATGAGGAAATTCATAGCTGTGCAGTGTATACAAAAGCTGCTGCATGGGAATTGGTAAGGGGAAATGTACAACCAGCAGTAAAAGTATGGAAATATAGACAAAGTATGGGCAAATATGTACAAAAAGGCAATAAGTGCAATAAAAGTAAAGAAGACTAATGTAATAGCTATCCAATAAAACTTCAAAAGAAACAGAATTTAAAAGAAACTAATTCAGAACAAACAAACAAAATCCAAAACAAACTATAAATGTTTGAACATATTTACAAAGAAAAGGTCCTACAATATTGAACAAAAGTAAACTAAACACTAATCTACGTCTATTGTTTTTCCTTTGTCCAAGGATGTTGCTAAGGGGCTGGTGGCTGCTGCCGGCTGTCGAAATGATGGTGCAGGAGGAGGTGATGGAGGTGGGGGTGGCATGCCCAGAAAGATCATGAGTTGCTTCACCATCTCCTTCAGTTCTTTCTGTTTGTCCCTGGTTTCCATGACAAGGTCAAATAGTTGATCATGACGATCCTTTAGTGTATCAAGACCACTGTCAAGCTTCCTATCCACAAAGTAGATATCATCACTAAGCCTGTCAAGGTAGGTGAATAAGGCTTTAGTGTTGAATGCAGGAGGTGCTGTGGATGAGGTAGGTTCAGCTGTAGGAGGAATGGGCTGAGCAGAGGCTGCTGGGATGTCCTGAGTAGGCTGAGGGGGTGGGGTAGGTGTAGTAGGGTGCTGTGGGACTGGTGTGAAAGGTTGGGTTTCTGGTTGTGCAATAGGCTCAGTTTCTACTGCAGGGTGGCCAGTGTCAAGCTATTACTTTAAGAAGTGGAAAAGTTATAAATGATGAGAAGAGTGAAAACAGTGAGAAGAGAGAAAATGGAAAAGGGACTGATGAGAGTGAAAAACAAGAGAGTGCAGAAAAATGTAAGGAGAAATTTGAAGAAAAGGAAGAGAAATATATACCTCCTGAGCCATACAAGCCACAACTTCCCTTTCCACAAAGATTTCACAAAGCCAAGCTTGATAGGCAATTTGGGAAGTTCTTAGAGGTTTTGAAGAAACTTTACATAAATGTGCCTTTTGTTGATGCTCTTTCACAAATGCCCTCTTATGCAAAATTCTTGAAAGAAATTCTCTCAAACAAGAGGAAACTTGAAGATGATGAAACTGTAGCTTTGACAGAAGAATGTAGTGCTATCCTCCAAAGGAAACTTCCTCCAAAGCTTAAGGATCCAGGGAGTTTTTCAATTCCATGCCACATTGGAGAGTCTTGTTCTACAAAAGCTCTATGTGATTTAGGGGCCAGTGTTAGCCTTATGCCCCTTTCTATCTATGAGAAGCTCAACATGGGAGATCTAAAGCCAACCCACATTTCTCTTCAGTTAGCTGACAGAACAATCAAGTATCCTGAAGGGATTTTGGAAAATGTGCCCCTGAAGGTTGGAAAGTTCTATATACCTGTTGACTTTGTCATCTTGGACATGGAGGAAGATTCTAATATTCCAATTATATTGGGGAGACCCTTTCTAGCTACAGCAGGAGCATTGATTGATGTGAAAGGAGAAAAGCTTACTCTTAGGGTTGGTGAAGAGCAATTAATTTTCAATATTAATAACTCTATGAAGAAGCATCATTCTGAAGCTGATACTTGCTTGAGAGTTGATATTATTGATGAGCTGGTTGAAGAACACTTCAGAAAGAAATATCCAGAAGATCCACTTGAAAATTGTTTGGTTCATGGAGGAGGCATAGACTATGACAACCCTCATGTAGCTGCATATACTCAACACTTAGAGGGAAGTCCACCATTCATTTCTGCTCCAGTTTTTCAACTCACACAAAAGGAAAAAGCAGAATTTAAGCAATCATCATTCAAGGAAGAAGATGCACCTAAGGTAGAACTTAAGCAACTTCCTTCTCAGCTCAGGTATGAATTTCTTGGCACTAATAACACTTATCCAGTAATTGTAAATGCAAACTTGAGTACTTTAGAAGCTGATAAGTTGTTAAGAGTGTTGAGAAAATTTAGGAAAGTTTTGGGATACACCATAGATGACATTAAGGGAATAAGCCCACATTTTTGCATGCATAGAATCAGTTTGGAAGAAAATTGTAAACCATCTATTGAACATCAGAGGAGGTTGAACCCAAATATGAAAGAAGTTGTTAAAAAGGAAATTTTGAAGTTGCTTGATGCAGGGATCATATATCCCATCTCAGACAGTACTTGGGTGAGCCCAGTACATGTTGTCCCAAAAAAGGGTGGAATGACAGTGGTCAAAAATGAAAATAATGAATTAATTCCCACTAGAACGGTGACTAGTTGGCGAATGTGCATAGATTACAGAAAATTAAATGTTGCCACTAGAAAAGATCACTTTCCACTTCCCTTCATTGATCAGATGTTGGAAAGACTAGCTAGGCATTCTTACTTTTGCTATTTAGATGGATATTCAGGTTTTTTTCAAATCCCTATCCATCCAAATGATCAAGAGAAAACCACTTTTACTTGTCCATATGGAACCTTTGCTTATAGAAGGATGCCATTTGGGTTGTGTAATGCACCAGCCACTTTTCAGAGGTGCATGATGGCAATCTTCTCAGATTTCATTGAAGACATAATGGAGGTTTTTATGGACGATTTTTACGCTTATGGATCTTCTTTTGATATATGCTTGGCTAACCTTTCTAAAATTTTGCAGATGTGCGAATCGACCTTGTGTTAAAGCGGGAATAGTGTCATTTCATGGTTCAGGAAGGGATAGTGCTTGGACATTTGGTGTCTAACAGAGGAATAGAGGTTGATAAAGCCAAAGTTGAAGTGATAGAGAAGATGGCTCCTCCTACCAATGTCAAGGGAATTCGAAGTTTCCTAGGACACGCCGGTTCTCTGACGCTTTATTAAGGATTTTTCTAAAATAGCTAAACCTTTGTCTAATTTTTTTAGTAATGAGACAGGTTTTGATTTTGACCATGAGTGTTTGGATGCCTTTTGCGAGTTGAAGCAAGCTCTCATCACGCACCAATAATGCAACCACCGATTGGAGCCTACCTTTTGAAATTATGTGTGATGCTAGCAACTATGCAATTGGCTGTTCTTGGTCAAAGAAAGGACAAAAGGCTTATGCTATTTATTATGCTAGTAGAACAACTGGATGAGGCTCAAACAAATTATGCAACAACCGAAAAGGAATTTTTGGCAATTGTCTTTGCATTGGAAAAGTTCGGACCTTACATTATTGACTCAAAGGTGGTTATATTTTCAGATCATGCACCATCGTATTTGCTCAGTAAAGGAGGCCAAACCGAGGCTCATTAGGTGGATCGATGCTACAAGAATTTGATTTGGAGATTAGAGATAAGAAAGGAGCTGAAAATGTAGTTGCTGACAATCTTAGTAGGTTGAAATTGGATGGTGAAGAATTGGATGAAATCCCTATTGATGAGTTTTTCTTGGATGACCAACTTTTCTCTCTTGTTGCTAAACTACCTTGGTATGCAGACTTTGTGAATTATCTATCTTGTGGAGTTTTACCTCTAGGTATGACATGGCAACAAAAGAAAAAGTTTCTGCATGAAGTGAAGTTTTATAGATGGGATGATCCTTTACTCTTTAGGAGATGTTGTGATGGTCTAATTAGAAGATGTATTCCTGAAGAGGAAGTCCAGAGTATTTTGCATCATTGCCATGCTTCTGATTATGGAGGTCATTTTGGCATCTCTAAGACAGCTAGTAAAATTTTGCAAGCTGGTTTCTTTTGGCCAAATCTTTTTAAGGATGTGAGGAAATTTGTGTTGAATTGTGATAAATGTCAAAGGAGTGGAAATTTGTCAAAAAGAGATCAAATGCCCCTAAATAATATTCTTGAAGTGGAATTATTTGATGTTTGGGGAATAGATTTTATGGGGCCATTCCCTCCTTCATATGGTAATAGATACATCTTAGTTGGGGTTGACTATGTGTCAAAGTGGGTGGAAGCTATTGCAACTCCAACTAATGATGCTAGAGTGGTAGTGAAATTTTTGAAGAAATTTGTCTTGAGCAGATTTGGAGCTCCTAGGGCTATAATTAGTGATGGGGGTTCCCATTTTTGTAATAAGCAATTTGAGAGCTTAATGAGGAAGTATGGTGTAGTGCACAAGATAGCTACCCCATACCATCCTCAAACTTCAGACAAGTTGAAATTTCTAACAGAGAGCTCAAGCATATTTTGGAGAAAAGCGATGAACAATTCTAGGAAAGATTGGTCTATCAAACTAGATGATGCTTTATGGGCATATAGGACTGCCTACAAAACCCCTATAGGAACTACTCCCTTTAGGTTGGTGTATGGTAAGTCTTGTCATTTACCTGTGGAGCTGGAACATAGAGCATATTGGGCCATTCAGACCTTGAATTTTGATCTTAAACAAGCTGGTGAGAATAGGTTGTTACAACTTAATGAGCTTGAGGAATTGAGGATGGATGCTTATGAAAGTGCTCGTATTTACAAAGAAAGAACTAAAGTTTGGCATGATAAGCATCTGAGGAAAAAGGAATTCAAAGAAGGTGATTCAGTTTTGTTGTTCAACTCAAGATTGAAATTGTTCCCTGGAAAACTCAAGTCAAGGTGGACTGGTCCATATAGAGTTTCTAAGGTTTTCCCTTATGGAGCAATAGAAATTTGGAGTGAAAAATCAGAATTTTAAGGTCAATGGGCATAGATTGAAGCATTACATAACTGGAGACCCAATACTAGGAGCAAGTGTTACAAGCTCTCCAATCCCTCACCTCTTTTCAAGAAAATTCATGAAGAGTCCACTAAGGACTATAAATTAGCCCTCTTGGGAGGCATCCCAAGTCCTTTTATTTTGCTTTTGTTGATTTACTTTCATTTTCATTAATTTTGTTTTTATCTTAAATCTCCCCAAATTAAAATTTTGACATTGTTAAATCTTGTCCCTTGTAGATGTAATTCAATGAAGAAAAGGTGAACTGTTGGGGAAGTAATTCTTAACTTGAAAAATTTTGTCCTTCAAAAGAACTGATAAGCTTTTGCTGCATAATCTGTGCAGGAGCTGCAATCTAGTTCATGCAGAGGAAAAATAAAATCTGCAGCAAAAAAAGGGTGTCTGCAGCAAATGGCTTGTATTTTTGATGAGGTTGGATGTATATCAATGGAGAAAGGTTGGTGAACTGCTGAAATTGCTATCTGGTTTATGCAGAGCAGAAAAATAGAATCTGCAGCAGATCACTTGTGTTTTTGGTGAGGTTTGGTGGGTAATTTTCTAATATTTGTGCTTATAATGATATTATGGTGGTTAGTTGGTCATTTTTGCAGTTTCGAGCTCCTTTGGGGTTGTAGGATTCAAGGTAGAAATGTTGCATTTTCTTGGCAAATCTTGGAGACTTCATTTCATCATTTGTGGTTAGATGCAACTTCATGCAAATTTTATGGAGTTTTATGTGCTAAATGTTGATTTGCAGAATTTGTCTTAAAATGGCATAGTTCTCAAAGGTCTTTTATGTAGGATCCATTTTTACATGCTTGTGTGATGCACTTTTGATGAACTTTGAATATATTGATGTGTTTTTGATGAAAATTTCTCATGGTTTGTGCTTCATAGAATTATATTTCATCATTCCAGGGTATTTTTCACACTTGCAATTCATGTTCTATTGCATTCTTGATCTTGTTGAATTGTGCATAAGCAACTGCATAACTTATGCAATCCTGCATAACCAAAATTCTTGCCATTTTTCACCTTTATTGCAAGTGCATAAGGAGAGTGCATGGCTTATGCAACTCTGCATAACCTCATTTTGTCAAATTTCATATCTGTTAAAACTTGCATAAGGTGAGTGCATGACTTATGCACTTCTGCATAACTTCAAATCCTTCATTTTCTCTCTCTGCCGAAGTTTGCATAAGGTGAGTGCATGACTTATGCACTTCTGCATAACCAAAAATCCAAAACTCCAATTCTGCCGAAGGGTGCATAAGCAGAGTGCATAACCTATGCACTTCTGCATGACCAGAAACCCAGAAAAATCAATCTTGCCGAGGGGTGCATAAGGAAGGTGCATAAGTTATGCACTTCCGCATAACCAAGAACTCCAAAAATACAACCTTGCCGAGACCTGCATAAGCAATGTGCATAACCTATGCACTTCTGCATAACCAGAAATCAGAAAATCCCAAAAGTTGCCGAGACCTGCATAAGCAATGTGCATAGCCTATGCACTTCTGCATAACCAAAATTCTGAATTTCAAAACCTACCGCAGAGTGCATAAGCAGAGTGCATAGCTTATGCACATCTGCATGACCACCAACCAAAATTCCAAAAATTGCCGAACAGTGCATAAGCAGAGTGCATAACCTATGCACTTCTGCATGACCCGATTTTCTGAAACACCACTTCTGCCGAGAGATGCATAAGGGGAGTGCATAACTTATGCACTCCCGCATGACTTCGCTCCTCACCATTTCAGGGTCACCGAGACATGCATAAGGACAGTGCATAACCTATGCACTTGTGCATAAGCATTTCTCTGAAATTTAAATCCTTTTGAAACATGTACAAAAGAGTGCACAGGTTATGCATAAATCATTTTCCCCTTATGCAGTCTCCTACAAACCCGATTCAAATTCATTTTCGGCAAAGAAAATTCCCACCACCTCCACTTCCCGACTCTTCACCCCCACGACCGCCCTTCAACCTTCATTCTTTCCGGCATTCTCGCCGTCTCTCTCCCATCTTCTCCACCAGCGCTCTCATCACGAAAACCCTAAATCCCCCTACATTTTCATTTCCCCCTATCTCTTCCCCAATCGGCAATGGATTCCCCTCCACATTCCCGCCCCGCCTCCCCTCTCGAAGTCTCTCCATTGTCTTCGATACACCCCACTTCCAATCCTCCACCACAAACGACACCCCCACCACCTCCACCAACCACATACAATCGAAGACAATGGAGAGACTTCGAGAGGGGAGGCGGGGCGGGAATGTGGAGGGGAATCCATTGCCGATTGGGGAAGAGATAGGGGGAAATGAAAATGTAGGGGGATTTAGGGTTTTCGTGATGAGAGCGCTGGTGGAGAAGATGGGAGAGAGACGGCGAGAATGCCGGAAAGAATGAAGGTTGAAGGGCGGTCGTGGGGGTGAAGAGTCGGGAAGTGGAGGTGGTGGGAATTTTCTTTGCCGAAAATGAATTTGAATCGGGTTTGTAGGAGACTGCATAAGGGGAAAATGATTTATGCATAACCTGTGCACTCTTTTGTACATGTTTCAAAAGGATTTAAATTTCAGAGAAATGCTTATGCACAAGTGCATAGGTTATGCAATCGCCCTTATGCATGTCTCTGACTGAAATGGTGAGGAGCGAGTCATGCGGGAGTGCATAAGTTATGCACTCCTTATGCATCTCTCGGCAGTGGTGTTTCGTAAATCGGTCATGCGTATGCATAGGTTATGCACTCGCTTATGCACCGCTCGCAATTTTTGGAATTTTGGTTGGTGGTCATGCAGATGTGCATAAGCTATGCACTCGCTTATGCACTCGCGTAGGTTTTGAAATTAATTTTGGTTATGCGTATGCATAGGCTATGCACATTGCTTATGCAGTCTCGCAACTTTTGGGATTTTCGATTGGTTATGCGTATGCATAGGTTATGCACATTGCTTATGCGGTCTCGGCAAGGTTGTATTTTTGGAGTTCTTGGTTATGCGGAAGTGCATAACTTATGCACCTTCCTTATGCACCCTCTAAGATTGATTTTTCTGGTTTCTGGTCATGCGTATGCATAGGTTATGCACTCGCTTATGCACCCTTCGCAGTGGAGTTTTGGATTTTTGGTTATGCGTATGCATAAGTCATGCACTCACCTTATGCAAACTTCGGCAGAGAGAGAAAATGAAGGATTTGAAGTTATGCAGAAGTGCATAAGTCATGCACTCACCTTATGCAAGTTTTAACAGATATGAAATTTGACAAAATGAGGTTATGCAGAGTTGCATAAGCTATGCACTCTCCTTATGCACTTGCAATAAAGGTGAAAAATGGCAAGAATTTTGGTTATGCAGGATTGCATAAGTTATGCAGTTGCTTATGCACAATTCAACAAGATCAAGAATGCAATAGAACATGAATTGCAAGTGTGAAAAATACCCTGGAATGATGAAATATAATTCTATGAAGCACAAACCATGAGAAATTTTCATCAAAAACACATCAATATATTCAAAGTTCATCAAAAGTGCATCACACAAGCATGTAAAAATGGATCCTACATAAAAGACCTTTGAGAACTATGCCATTTTAAGACAAATTCTGCAAATCAACATTTAGCACATAAAACTCCATAAAATTTGCATGAAGTTGCATCTAACCACAAATGATGAAATGAAGTCTCCAAGATTTGCCAAGAAAATGCAACATTTCTACCTTGAATCCTACAACCCCAAAGGAGCTCGAAACTGCAAAAATGACCAACTAACCACCATAATATCATTATAAGCACAAATATTAGAAAATTACCCACCCAACCTCACCAAAAACACAAGTGATCTGCTGCAGATTCTATTTTTCTGCTCTGCATAAACCAGATAGCAATTTCAGCAGTTCACCAACCTTTCTCCATTGATATACATCCAACCTCATCAAAAATACAAGCCATTTGCTGCAGACACCCTTTTTGTCAGCAGATTTTATTTTCCTCTGCATGAACTAGATTGTAGCTCTGCACAGTTATGCAAAGAATAGCTTATCAGTTCTTTTGAAGGACAAAATTTTTCAAGTTAAGAATTACTTCCCCAACAGTTCACCAGCCTTTCTTCATTGAATTACATCTACAAGGGACAAGATTTAACAATGTCAAAATTTTAATTTGGGGAGATTTAAGATAAAAACAAAATTAATGAAAATGAAAGTAAATCAACAAAAGCAAAATAAAAGGACTTGGGATGCCTCCCAAGAGGGCTAATTTATAGTCCTTAGCTGGACTCTTCATGAATTTTACTGAAAAGAGGTGAGGGATTGGAGAGCTTGTAACAGCTTGCTCCTAGTATTGGGTCTCCAGTTATGTAATGCTTCAATCTATGCCCATTGACCTTAAAATTCCCAGATTTTTCACTCCAAATTTCTATTGCTCCATAAGGGAAAACCTTAGAAACTCTATATGGACCAGTCCACCTTGACTTGAGTTTTCCAGGGAACAATTTCAATCTTGAGTTGAACAACAAAACTGAATCACCTTCTTTGAATTCCTTTTTCCTCAGATGCTTATCATGCCAAACTTTAGTTCTTTCTTTGTAAATACGAGCACTTTCATAAGCATCCATCCTCAATTCCTCAAGCTCATTAAGTTGTAACAACCTATTCTCACCAGCTTGCTTAAGATCAAAATTCAAGGTCTGAATGGCCCAATATGCTCTATGTTCCAGCTCCACAGGTAAATGACAAGACTTACCATACACCAACCTAAAGGGAGTAGTTCCTATAGGGATTTTGTAGGCAGTCCTATATGCCCATAAAGCATCATCTAGTTTGATAGACCAATCTTTCCTAGAATTGTTCACTGTTTTCTCCAAAATATGCTTGAGCTCTCTGTTAGAAATTTCAACTTGTCCTGAAGTTTGAGGATGGTATGGGGTAGCTATCTTGTGCACTACACCATACTTCCTCATTAAGCTCTCAAATTGCTTATTACAAAAATGGGAACCCCCATCACTAATTATAGCCCTAGGAGCTCCAAATCTGCTCAAGACAAATTTCTTCAAAAATTTCACTACCACTCTAGCATCATTAGTTGGAGTTGCAATAGCTTCCACCCACTTTGACACATAGTCAACCCCAACTAAGATGTATCTATTACCATATGAAGGAGGGAATGGCCCCATAAAATCTATTCCCAAACATCAAATAATTCCACTTCAAGAATATTATTTAGGGGCATTTGATCTCTTTTTGACAAATTTCCACTCCTTTGACATTTATCACAATTCAACACAAATTTCCTCACATCCTTAAAAAGATTTGGCCAAAAGAAACCAGCTTGCAAAATTTTACTAGCTGTCTTAGAGATGCCAAAATGACCTCCATAATCAGAAGCATGGCAATGATGCAAAATACTCTGGACTTCCTCTTCAGGAATACATCTTCTAATTAGACCATCACAACATCTCCTAAAGAGTAAAGGATCATCCCATCTATAAAACTTCACTTCATGCAGAAACTTTTTCTTTTGTTGCCATGTCATACCTAGAGGTAAAACTCCACAAGATAGATAATTCACAAAGTCTGCATACCAAGGTAGTTTAGCAACAAGAGAGAAAAGTTGGTCATCCAAGAAAAACTCATCAATAGGGATTTCATCCAATTCTTCACCATCCAATTTCAACCTACTAAGATTGTCAGCAACTACATTTTCAGCTCCTTTCTTATCTCTAATCTCCAAATCAAATTCTTGTAGCATCAGAATCCACCTAATGAGCCTCGGTTTGGCCTCCTTTTTACGGAGCAAATACCTGATGGCTGCATGATCTGAAAATATAACCACCTTTGAGTCAATAATGTAAGGTCTGAACTTTTCCAATGCAAAGACAATTGCCAAAAATTCCTTTTCAGTTGTTGCATAATTTGTTTGAGCCTCATCCAAAGGTTCTACTAGCATAATAAATAGCATAAGCCTTTTGTCCTTTCTTTGACCAAGAATGCCCCAATTGCATAGTTGCTAGCATCACACATAATTTCAAAAGGTAGGCTCCAATCAGGTGGTTGCATGATTGGTGCAGTGATGAGAGCTTGCTTCAACCTGCAAAAGGCATCCAAACACTCTTGGTCAAATTCAAATGGTGTGTCATTACTTAACAAATTAGACAAAGGTTTAGCTATTTTAGAAAAATCCTTAATAAAGCGTCAGAGAACCCGCGTGTCCTAGGAAACTTCGAATTCCCTTGACATTGGTAGGAGCCATCTTCTATCACTTCAACTTTGGCTTTATCAACCTCTATTCCTCTGTTAGACACCAAATGTCCAAGCACTATCCCTTCTGAACCATGAAATGACACTTTTCCCGATTTAACACAAGGTCAGATTCCACATCGCAAAATTTTAGAAAGGTTAGCCAAGCATATATCAAAAGAAGATCCATAAACAGAAAAATCGCCCATAAAAACCTCCATTATGTCTTCAATGAAATCGAGAAGATTGCCATCATGCACCTCTGAAAAGTGGTGGTGCATTACACAACCCAAATGGCATCCTTCTATAAGCAAAGGTTCCATATGGACAAGTAAAAGTGGTTTTCTCTTGATCATTTGGATGGATAGGGATTTGAAAAAAACCTGAATATCCATCTATATAGCAAAAGTAAGAATGCCTAGCTAGACTTTCCAACATCTGATCCAGTAAGGGAATTGGAAAGTGATCGTTTCTAGTGGCAACATTTAATTTTCTCAGAATCTATGCACATTCGCCAACTAGTCACCGTCTAGTGGGAATTAATTCATTATTTTCATTTTTGACCACCGCTATTCCACCCTTTTGGGACAACATGTACTGGCTCACCCAAGCATCGTCTCGAGATGGGATATATGATCCTCGCATCAAGCAACTTCAATATTTCCTTTTTAACAAC
The DNA here is from genome assembly GCF_030052815.1 of Hevea brasiliensis. Classification (NCBI taxonomy): domain Eukaryota; kingdom Viridiplantae; phylum Streptophyta; class Magnoliopsida; order Malpighiales; family Euphorbiaceae; genus Hevea; species Hevea brasiliensis. The sequence continues at coordinate 17,975,009 of NC_079501.1, read as the reverse complement.
TTCTTTCATATTTGGGTTCAACCTCCTTTGATGTTCAATAGATGGTTTACAATTTTCTTCCAAAATGATTCTATGCATGCAAAAGTGTGGGCTTATTCCCTTAATGTCATCTATGGTGTATCCCAAAACTTTCCTAAATTTTCTCAACACTCTTAACAACTTATCAGCTTCTAAAGTACTCAAGTTTGCATTTACAATTACTGGATAAGTGTTATTAGTGCCAAGAAATTCATACCTGAGCTGAGAAGGAAGTTGCTTAAGTTCTACCTTAGGTGCATCTTCTTCCTTGAATGATGGTTGCTTAAATTCGACTTTTTCCTTTTGTGTGAGTTGAAAAACTGGAGCAGAAATGAATGGTGGACTTCCCTCTAAGTGTTGAGTATATGCAGCTACATGAGGGTTGTCATAGTCTATGCCTCCTCCATGAACCAAACAATTTTCAAGTGGATCTTCTGGATATTTCTTTCTGAAGTGTTCTTCAACCAGCTCATCAATAATATCAACTCTCAAGCAAGTATCAGCTTCAGAATGATGCTTCTTCATAGAGTTATTAATATTGAAAATTAATTGCTCTTCACCAACCCTAAGAGTAAGCTTTTCTCCTTTCACATCAATCAATGCTCCTGCTGTAGCTAGAAGGGTCTCCCCAATATAATTGGAATATTAGAATCTTCCTCCATGTCCAAGATGACAAAGTCAACAGGTATATAGAACTTTCCAACCTTCAGGGGCACATTTTCCAAAATCCCTTCAGGATACTTGATTGTTCTGTCAGCTAACTGAAGAGAAATGTGGGTTGGCTTTAGATCTCCCATGTTGAGCTTCTCATAGATAGAAAGGGGCATAAGGCTAACACTGCCCCTAAATCACATAGAGCTTTTGTAGAACAAGACTCTCCAATGTGGCATGGAATTGAAAACTCCTGGATCCTTAAGCTTTGGAGGAAGTTTCCTTTGGAGGATAGCACTACATTCTTCTCACAAAGCTACAGCTTCATCATCTTCAAGTTTCCTCTTGTTTGAGAGAATTTCTTTCAAGAATTTGGCATAAGAGGGCATTTGTGAAAGAGCATCAACAAAAGGCACATTTATGTAAAGTTTCTTCAAAACCTCTAAGAACTTCCCAAATTGCCTATCAAGCTTGGCTTTGTGAAATCTTTGTGGAAAGGGAAGTTGTGGCTTGTATGGCTCAGGAGGTATATATTTCTCTTCCTTTTCTTCAAATTTCTCCTTACATTTTTCTGCACTCTCTTGTTTTTCACTCTCATCACTTTCTTTCCATTTTCTCTCTTCTCACTGCTTTCACTCTTCTCATCATTTATAACTTTTCCACTTCTTAAAGTAATAGCTTGACATCGCTTCTCTTGGATTTTCTGGTTAACTTGGAAGCTTTCCAAAAGATTTGGCACTTGAGGAAGATGCTTGTTGTGCAATCTGATTTTTCAGCATTCTGTTATGTGTTTGCATCTGTTCCAGCCTTGTTTTCATCTCCTCATCATGCTTATTTTGGTTGGCAAGAATCTGTTGCAATAAAGCTTCAGTGGTGGAATTTCGTTCTTGCTGTTTTGGTGGAGGGTTCATATTTTTCTGCTGAAAATTAGGCAATGGTTGCCTATTTTGCTGATATGGAACTTGACTCTGCTGTTGTGGTTGAAAATTCTGATTTTGAACTTGACCTTGCTGATTGCCCCATGAAAAGTTGGGATGATTCCTCCAATTTGGATTGTAAGTTTGAGAATAAGGATTCCCCATTTGCTTGTTTCCATAGTTACCAACATATGCTGCTTGTTCTCCATAATCTACTCCACAGCTGGTAGTTTCCTCTGCATAAGCCACTTGTTGTGAACTTCCAGCTAATGATGATGAACTAACCAACATACTCAAATCTTCCATCTTCTTAGCAAGGACATTTGTAAGTGCATCGAACTTTGCATTAATCATGTTGAATGGATCAAGATCATACATCCCAGCAGCTTGCCTTTTCTGAGTTGGAGCTGGTCCTCTTGGACTACTCCAAAGATGAGTATTCTTTGCAATTTTCTCCAATAGCTCATAAGCTTCATCTTCATGCTTAATAATAAATTCTCCTCCTGTTTGAGCATCAATAATTCCTCTGATTGCAGGAGTGACATTTGTGTAGAAATTCTGATTTATCATCCATTTTGGAATGGCATGATGTGGGCATAATCTTTCCAATTCCTTCCATCTCATCCATGACTCATAAAGAGTTTCATCTTCTCTTGGTCTGAAAGCTGTCATTTGATTCCTCAACTCTTGAGTTTTTCCAGGTGGAAAATATTGTGCAAGAAATGCATCAGTTAGTTGCTCCCAATTTGTAATGGAGTTGTGAGGTAAAGAATCAAGCCAATCCAATGCTCTATCTTTCAAAGAGAATGGGAATAGCTTCAATCTTGCTGCATCATCGACACTCCAGTTGTTTTTGCATGTCGCAAATCATAGCAAACTTCTTCAGGTGTGTGTGTGGATTTTCAGAAGGATGTCCTCCAAATTGAGAGTTTTGGATCATTTGAAGAACTCCAAAATCCATCTTGTAACTGTTTGCATCAATCCTTGGTCTTGCTATGCTCTCTCTCAAGTCATCAAAACGAGGAAAAGCATGATCCATCATAATTCCCCTAGGCACGTTTTCATTAACAACTTCTTCCCAGTGGGCTTCATTTTCATTGTTTTGACAATATCCAAGATTACCAACACCAATTCTAATTCTTTCATCAGCCATTTCGCTTCTAATTTAGTTTCTCTCAATGCTTCCTTCCTTCTTCTGGTTTCTTTCTTGTTGGCCTTACAAAATTTCTCAATTTCAGGATTAAACAGTAAGGTTGTGTCACTTGAGCTTCTAGCTCTTCTCATAAAAGATTAAAGTACCTGAAAAAGAACAAACAAACACAAAATGAAAAGATAACAAAGATAAAACTAAAAACAACTAAAATGATCAAGAATTCAATCTTAAACAAACAACTCCCCGGCAACGGCGCCAAAAACTTGATGCGTCCCAACCGCAAGTGCACGGGTCGTACAAGTAGTATAGAAAAATATCGATCCCACGAGGAGTTGTGTTAATGATTGAATTTTTGATATAAAAGTTGATTAAATTGAAGTATTTATGAAATTAAAATAATGAATTAATGGGTAATGGAGTATGAAATCTAAATGTGCAAATTTAATATTCTATTCAACAATGTATTAATTAAACTAAAATTGCATCAAATAGAAATAAGCAAGTTCAAATATGGCAATATTTAAAATGGCAAATGATTAAATTCGATTAGAAATTAACAATGGTAAAAAGATGATTCCGGAGTTCGGGATTTCATATTCGAGCTATTTTGGGATTTTAAATTGATTGTCCAATCTTATGAAACTTATGAGTTTTAAGGAGATTAATTCTTAAATCCTTTGAATTCCCTTTCGAGTGAGACAAAGAGTGTCTTAATCAAACTAATCCTACTTTCGTGGAGTTAGAATTAATTAAGACCCATTAAGTTCTTTAATTAATCTGTGAATCCTCTTAATCCTTAGCCTATTTCTAGGTCTAAGTTAATTAAGTCCAATTTCTTGATTATCTATCACAAGGCCTTCTCCTTTCGGTGCTTCAACCATGGATTAAGAACATTACTCAATGGGATCCTACATTAAGCATGTAATTAAGCATACAAGAAATGAATAAAACTCATTAAGACCACAAAATATGGATTACCCAATCAAAATCCACAAAATATCTCAAATATTACAACCCTTACTCCATAATCAAAAGTAAACTACTCACTATCCATAATGCTTACAAGATATGATGAGTTTAAATGGAAATAAAGCTTTAATCTAAGCTAAGAAGTAAGGAATTAAACACTAGAAATGTAGAAAAGTGTAAAGAAAGAAAGAAATCTGCAAATCTTAGTTGAAAATGGTGTGGAAGGTGAAAATGACTCTTCAAATTCTGCACCTCCTTTCCTTTTCTCCTCCTTTGCTCCCCTCTAAAATGGGAAAATGAGACTATATATAGCATTTTTCCGACATGGAGCCCTAAAATAGTATGTTCTAGGAGGAATTATTTGAGGGAATCTTCCGCCACTCATTAATGAACTCTTCATGGGATCAGCATAAGTGGATCGCATAAGTTATGCACCCTTATGCGATTTCTACTGATTCTGGGTCACTTATGCGGTCGCATGACTTAGTGCATAGGTTATGCACAATTTCGTGAATGTGCATAAGGGAGGTGAGAATGTGCATAAGCTATGCGGTCTCCTTATGCACATTTCTACTGGTTCTCGAACAGTTGATCTTCCTCCTTATGCAGATCGCATAGCTTATGCGACAAGTTATGCACGCTTTGGTCAATGCATATTTCACTTGAAAACTTGTTTTTGGCATCTTTGGTCGTAGAAGACATCCTCAATGGCAAAATTCTCTTTAGTCCTTCAAAAACACCATTTTTCCTACAAAACAAAGTAAAAATACAAATTAGTGCAAAATTGACAATTATGAAAAACTAACTAATTAACTAATGAAATTAGCTAAAAATGACTAATAATCAAGTAAAATGGTTATGAAATTAGACCTAAATGATTATGCAAAATGTGTGCATCAATCTGCAAAGAAACAATCTGACAGGAACCATCCCTCCATCTGTGGGGAATTTGTCATCCCTTCAAGTAATCTATGCCAGTGATAATAATTTCTTTGGGAGATTCCCTCATTCTCTAGGCCAATTAATGAATCTTACTATATGGGATCTATCCACAAATGGGTTTTCAGGTACCATCCCACCATCCATCTTCAATCTTTCTTTGATTGTGCTTTTTGATGTAGCTTATAATCAGTTTGAAGGTAGCCTTCCCTCTGAGATAGGCAATACTTTTCCAAATATTAAATTTCTTTTCATCTCCTTCAATAACTTCACGGGTTCAATTCCTATTTCAATATCCAATGCTTCAAACATAGTCAGACTTCAGCTAGGTGGTAATAAGCTTACTGGGAAAGTGCCTTCCGTGGGAAACCTACACAAGCTCGAAGGGTTTTCTGTTTCAAAAAACTACCTGGGTAGTGGCGAAGATGATGACCTAAGTTTTCTCCCATCCTTGACAAACGCCACAGATTTAGTAAGATTAGGAATAGAGGAGAACAATTTTGCAGGGAGGTTACCTCAACAAATCTGCAACTTCTCAAGAAACCTCTCAAAAATATATTTCAATGACAATCAAATATATGGAAAAATCCCCAGTGGAATTGAGAACCTCATCAGCTTGACAATTTTCCAATTAAGTGGTAACAAACTTTCAGGCAATATTCCTTCTAATATTGGAAAGCTTCGAAACCTCAGGATATTGTATTTTTTTACCAACAATTTCTCAGGCTACATTCCATCATCTTTAGGAAACCTGACCGAGTTGCTTCAATTCAGCTTGAGAGAAAATAATCTTCATGGCAATATCCCTTCCAGCCTAGGGAAATGCCAAAAACTGCTAGCTTTCGAACTTTCTTTCAACAATATTAGTGGTACCATACCCCCACAACTTATGAGTCTCTCCTCTTTATCTATACTTGTTGATTTGTCTTATAACCATTTGAATGGTGATCTTCCCATAGAAGTTGGAAAGTTGGGTAGCTTGGGGGTTTTGGATGTTTCTAATAATATGTTGTCGGGTAAGATTCCTGAAAGTCTTGGAAGTTGCAATAGTTTAGAAGTGTTGCTCATGGATGGAAACTTTTTCCAAGGGCCCATTCCTTCATCCTTTGAATCATTGAGGGGTCTTCGAGTATTAGATCTTTCCCGTAACAATTTGTCTGGCAAAATTGCAGAGTTTCTGCAAGATTTTAAGTTATTGGCAAAGTTAAATCTATCATACAATGATTTTGAAGGTGAAGTGCCACTAAACGGAGTTTTCAAGAATGCAAGTGCAACATGGATCAAGGGAAATAATAAACTTTGTGGTGGGATTCCTGAATTTCAGCTGCCTATATGCACTTTTGATCATAAGTCAAGAAGAGAATGAAGACAATAGTGATTTCAATAATCTCTCCACTTCTTGGAGTAACACTTGTATTTGCATGTTTCATTCTTTATCGATCAAGAAAGAAAAGAAGAGACAATAATAGATCAAGCTCTTATGAGAATACACTTTTGAAGGTGTCTTATCATAGTCTCCTAAGAGCAACAAATGAATTCTCTTCAGAAATTTAATTGGTGCAGTAGCTTTGGCTCTGTGTATAAAGGAATGCTTGATGAAGAGGGAAGAGCTATTCCTATTGTCAAGGTATTTAACCTTCGTCGAGGTGCTTCTAGGAGTTTCATGGCTGAATGTGAAGCATTGAGGAACATCGACATCGAAATCTTGTCAAGGTATTAACAGCATGCTCAAGCATTGACCATCATGGCAATGATTTCAAGGCTTTGGTTTATGAATTCATGACCAATGGAAGTTTGGAGGAATGGTTGCATCCTACTCCCACGCCAGATGAAGCAAGAAAACTTTGAATCTTGTTCAGAGAATAAACATTGCAATTGATATTGCCTCTGCAATAGAGTATCTCCATCTTCACTGTGAAACACCAATAATTCATTGTGATCTCAAGCCAAGTAACATTCTCCTTGATGATGAAATGATTGGGCGTGTCAGTGATTTTGGGTTAGCAAAGTTCTTTTCTGAGGAAACCCTTCAAAACAAGTCAAGTTCTTTCGGTGTAAGAGGAACAATCGGTTATACTCCTCCAGGTAAATAAACTTTCTTTATATTTTATTTATTTCTTATTCTCTTTTTTATTCTTAATTTTATAAAAATATGCAAGTAAAATGCATTGATAGCTTATCTTTATTAATATCTACAATTTCACTTCTTTTTTACTAATAATACAAAAAAGTTATATATTTGACAAATTTTTGTGCATTTCTATGCATAGAGTATGGCGCGGGATGCGAAATATCAACTTACGGTGATGTATATGGTTATGGCATAATCTTATTGGAAATGTTCACAGCGAAGAAACCTACTGATAGCATATTTATGGAAGGTTCTATCAGTAGGTTTGAACCTTCATAATTTTGTCAAAATAGCTTTACCTGAAAGAGTCGCAGATATTGTAGATCCAATTCTTCTTGAAGGAAGTTCCATGACCCTAGGCAACTCAATTTCAAACCATAATCACAATTTTAGTAGCATTCAGAATAACATAATTCTTGAGTGCTTGATTTCAATATTTGAAATTGGAATATCTTGTTCTGTTGAGTTACCAAGAGAACGAATGAATATCAATGATGTTGTTGCTCAACTTAGTTCAACAAAAAAGAAACTTCTTAAAGCTCGAGTGCATTAAGAGAAAGGGAATACATTTGACGAAGCAGGTAATCATTTTGTCATCTATCTTCAAATCTAAGTATATATGAAGTCACACACATATATGTATATTGCTTGCCATTTTTTTCTCTATGTTAAAAATTTAAAATGTTATGATAATTGTTATAAAGTCTTAATATCAACTTAAAATCAAAGATTTAGAACTCTAATTAATTATTCTTAATTCTTTTATTCGAAGGTGCACAAGATGACTCAAGTGGAAAGCATGCAGTACTCCTAATTGACAGAAACTAGCACAAGCATTTATGTTAATAAATAGTGAAGATGATAGTGCGACGGCAAATTGTATTTCCTATTAAGCTTTTGATTGTGTTGTTGTTTCATCTTATGGATAATAGGCCTCTACTAAGCTTTGAAATAATTTTGTATTGGATATTGTTCTTAGTTAATGTCTTTAATTAAACTATCTTTTATAATTGATTTGTGATGCATCTATTTTATATGAATAAAGTGAATTTCTTATAATCATCATATTTAAAACTGGTTCAGTCTAAGAATTAATGAAGACAGATAATTAAAGATTTAAAGTTTAGCCGGAGTTGAAACGTAATTGAATTGGCACAATGTTGATCATTAATATTGTTCAATAAGTATTAATTTTTACATCAAGTAATAACTAATAGTCTTTTTATATATTGGCATTAGTATAATAATTTTTTAATATTAATATATTAATTTATATTACATACTATTTAATAATTTTAATTTATATTAAGCAATTAATTTTTTTATAAATTAATATTTCCTTAATAAATACGTACAATTTTTATAAATTAATTTTAATATATTATCATATACCAGAAATATATCATTTTTTTCAATTAATATTACTTAATTTTTAATGGATAATATTTTTAAAATTAACTATCCAAAAATATCAATAATAAATTTGTGCCATCAATAACAGCACTTTAGAGCTATCTATTTTATATTTTTTATCATACAGAAAGTTATCACATGTTACTAACTAATGACTATCATGTGTATAAAATGGCATCATTTGATAAAAAAAAAAATTAATAAGAAAATCAAAACTCGATTAATTTGCATGACTCATGATCGGATTTGACGAATTTTATAAATTTTAATGAGTTTTCGTAATTTTCAGTTTTTAAATACTAATAAGAAAACATCCAAACAAAATAATTCATATATATACATTAAATTGTATTTATTGATTATAAGAATAAGATACATCAAAATATAAAAGATTAATATTTTTTTTAAAATAACTTGGAGAAATTAATTTGTGCATCAAATAACTATAATACTTTTCTTTCTCAATAATAATAATATGATGGGATGGGGTAAACTTAAAAGTGAGGTAGGTGGCTATAGTTTAGTTATAAAATTGAAGGAGAAGTGCATATAGAAGTTGATTCCAAGTATCAGGAACACCAGGTAGACACCAATGGCTGCAATCCATATCGTTGTGGCCTCCATGGCCATAGACGGAGGGATGGCCATCTTTTCTTAGCTGTGAAAGGGCAGTGACGTTAAGCAAGTACACTGGCTTTTGTAAACCTCACAATACTTTCTCTACAACGAGCTCTGCTGGGTGGGGACCCGCCGGATAATTTGGCCCTGAGACTGGCTGCTTTTGCCCCTCGCAGTACCTTGCTTTGTCCTCCCCCCAGTCACTTCCACTGTTTTCAAAACAACATATATAATAATAATAATAATAATAATAATAATAATATATGCTCTTGTAAGAAAGCTTGTTAATGTTATTAGTGTTGATCTCCTGTTTATTTCATGAAAAGTAATTTATATATAAATGAAAATATTTTTTATAATATTAAATTATTAACATGTATTAATATCACACATTCATAAAAACTTTTATATTTTAATAAAATTATTAAAATTTTAAAAATAATTTTAATTATTTTTTATAAAAATAACTTAATTTCTACTTTGATTAAAAAAATAACTTAATTTTATTGATAAAAATTGTAAAATTTAGAATTTTAATTTGGTTGATTGAATAAAAATTTAATAAAGTATTAAAATTAGCCAAATTAAAATCAATAAATTAAATTGTAATTCCACAAAAAGATTTATCTTTCCTTAATTCCATCATCAGGTAATGAAAATTAATGTGAGGTTTTGGGTAAAATTAATATGATAATGAACTTACTTGTTATGATCGGGTGAAACTCCTTGGAAGAAGACCATGGTTTTTGCAGGATGTACATTGGTGTCAACCCATTTAGCCCAAGTATTCAAAGCCTTCTCATATGCTACCAATCGATCCATGTCTTGGTACACATTGTTCCCCTCTTGGATAAAATTCCATCTAATTAACAATTGAAAAAATAAACTAAATTATATACGAATACTTGACATACAATAATTATAGAAATAATAAGAGCAAAATATATATGTACGGTTGTTTTCTTCCAGTGTGAAGCCACCAATGCCAAGTATTGAATATCAAAACATCAATTCCTTTCCATAACTTTCCACCTTCAATGGAATCCAGTTTCAGAACAGCACCTTTACTTGTATTCACTGTGTCTACTAGAAATGCATTGCGTGAAAACATCACTTTTGTTTTGTATTCCTGCAAAATAAGATTTTTAACATTTAGATATATTAATTATAGGATAAATTACATAAAAATATATATTTTGTGAGGTGAAAATATGATTTAAGCTACTTACGTGCATTACTCCAGATTCATTATACTTAAACTCTAAAAATATTATATATATTGAATAAAAAATATAACTAAATGAAAAATGGAAATTCGAACATGCATTAGATTTTTTCTTTTATAATACTTTATTATTATATATTACTATAATGTTTTAAAAAAAAATTTAAAAAGTGGGAATTTAAATTCATATATAACAGATAAATAATATATTTTTAATCACTGAATTAAATAAGACTAGATGATTATCGTATTGCTAGCATTTGAGCAATGAATATTTCAATGACAATGATTTTTATCATGTAAAAAATATTACATAAGCATGCATGTAAAATTATAAAAATGTAGGATTGGAGAGGGAATGATATTCTCACCGGGAATGTGAAGGTGGAGAGGCCTCCGGTCCTCACGGAGGTATAGCTAGCATTAGGAACAGTCACATGAAGCATACACGTGAGCGATTGCCATTGGTTCAAACTTAGCGAATCTCCTACGAACATTATTCTTTTCCGTTTCACTTTTAATAAGAAATCTCTGCCGTTAAATCTACGTCAATGCCACCGCACAGCAAATTCAAACATAAATATGAATTAGCTCAACTTAATAAATAAAATAAAATAAATATTTTTCTCTATATAAAGACTAATGTTTAAGCATTTAAAATCAAGAGATTTTAAATTTAATTCTCACTATTATTTAGTTATTATTTTATTTATATTTAATTGGATTAATTATAAAAAATTAGTAGAATTATTAAATTTTTTTTTTTTTGCTTCAAAAAATGCACTTTAATAGTTTTATTTTTTTTTTGTAGTACAAACTTAAAGGGTTGGAAATTTTTATTTTTTTTTCTTTATAAATTTATAATATAACAAAAAAATTTTACAAAGTGTTTAATAAAACTCATGATTTATCTATTTTGTTTCCATGTATCCAAGTATCTATCAATCTCTCTCTCCTCCCATGGTAGAGCTCAAATTTTTTCTCCCTTTTTATTTCAATTTTTTTTTAATTTTAAATTTTATATAAAAAAGAAGAATCATCCTAATTTGAATATTGGTTTAAAGCTCAATTACATTGCAAAAAATTAATTTATTATATTTTTAATTTTTTATTTAATTTAATTTAAAAAAATTAATTTAGACTAAAAATCAAGAAAATTAAAAAATTGAGCACTTAATTTTTTTTTAGCTTAAATAAAAAAATTAAGAAACTTAGTTCCAAAATTAAGAAATTACACTTCTTAATTTTTTATTTAAATCAAGAAATTAAGAAATTTAGTCCATAAATTTTAATTTTTGAGTTAAATTAAATTTAAATTGAAACTTTTGAATTAATTTAGATAAAAAAATTAAAAAATAAATTAAATTGAACTTTCCAATAAGTATAAGGGCTAAATTGATTGGGAAAGATAGAAGTATCATGACGTAGTCGATGTTCCACAACTCTCTCCCACAACTTCATAGTATGGCTCATGAGTTTAATTCTCCTATAGTTTGAGCAACTATGTATGTCTCCCTTATTTTTAAAAATAGGTACTAAAATACTCCTCCTCCATTCATCCGGCATTTTCTTTGAGTTTAGAATCTTATTAAATAATTTAGTTAACCATGCCACTCCCATATCTCCCAAACACTTTCACACTTCAATTGGTATTCCATTGAGTCCACAGGTTTTATTCACTTTCATTCTCTTAAGTACTTCCTTTACTTCTAAAGATCTAATCCTTCTAGAATAATTCACATTATTTTCTATTACTGTGTGGTCTATATTCACGCTATTACTATTTTGACTTGTTGTGAAAATCACACCCACACAAAATAAAGAACACAAAATTTAACGTGGTTTAGCGTAAACCTACTCCACCAATAAATTCACAATCAAGGAAAAATAATTACAACCACTGATTATTTGTCTCACTTTTAAAATCACTCAAATAAAACTCACAGAATTCAACACACCTCTCCACTTTATGGGCTCTCTACAATACATTCCATATAATGGCCAACCAACTATTCATATATATAGGCCACTAAAATCTAGTCTTTTTAGAACTCTAATTATTAAACTTCATAATTTAAATTTTACTAAATTTCCTAAACTAATTATACTTGCTAAATTAATTATACTTCCTAATTTCAATTGGACTTAGACTCTAACAATCTCCACCTCCAAGTCAAATGGAATTAGTCTTCACAATTTCTGCAAAAATCAATTTTCTCTTGGGTACTTCCTTGCACTCTTGATTGTTGATGTTGCCTCTTGCTTCCACTTACATTCTTTCAATTAATGTTCTTCCTTCCAATTTGTAGAGATTCTTTATACCAATCTTCTCACCCTTCATGATCACAAGAGCACCTCGGCTAACTCTCATGACTCCACCATGAATCGAACACCCATAACCCAAAGAATCTAATTTACCCAAGGAAATTAAGTTCCTTTCAAATTTAGGAACATATCTCACTTCATCGAACACTTTTACTTGATCACCATGCAGCTTGATTTTCACTCTTCCAATACCTTCAACTTCTATCTTGTTCCCATTAGCTAACTTCACTTTTTCTCCCTTCTTTTTTTCAATCACATCAAACCACTCATTCTTTGAGCAAATATGGAATGGGCAAGTAGAATCCATTAACCACTCATCTTGTAATGGATCTTTTGCCTTTTCCTTATCATCATCCACATTCAAACATTCACTATCAATATCATCATCCATTGCAATTGCAGCAGTTCCTTCTTTTTCTTTTCCGCGACTCCTTTTGAATTGTTTAAATTCTACAAGATCTTCCTTCATCTTCATACAATGGTATTGAATGTGGCCCTTCTCATGACAATAGTAGCATTCTCTATCTTCATGGTCTACTCGTGGTCTTGAACTCGATCTACTATTCCTTCTCCAAATATTATATATATTGAATAAAAAATATAACTAAATGAAAAATGGAAATTCGAACATGCATTAGATTTTTTCTTTTATAATACTTTATTATTATATATTACTATAATGTTTTAAAAAAAAATTAAAAAGTGGGAATTTAAATCCATATATAACAGGTAAATAATATATTTTTAATCACTGAATTAAATAAGACTAGATGATTATCATATTGTTAGCATTTGAGCAATGAATATTTCAATGACAATGATTTTTATCATGTAAAAAATATTACGTAAGCATGCATGTAAAATTATAAAAATGTAGGATTGGCAAGGGAATGATATTCTCACCGGGAATGTGAAGGTGGAGAGGCCTTCGGTCCTCACGGAGGTATAGCTAGCATTAGGAACAGCTACATGAAGCATACACGTGAGCGATTGCCATTGGTTCAAACTTAGCGAATCTCCTACGAACATTATTCTTTTCCGTTTCACTTTTGATAAGAAATCTCTGCCGTTAAATCTATGTCAATGCCACCGCACAGCAAATTCAGACACAAATATGAATTAGCTCAACTTAATAAATAAAATAAAATAAATATTTTTCTCTATATGAAGACTAATGTTTAAGCATTTAAAATCAAGAGATTTTAAATTTAATTCTCACAATTTTAATAAAACTCATGATTTATCTATTTTGTTTCCATGTATCCAAGTATCTATCAATCTCTCTCTCCTCCCATGGTAGAGCTCAAATTTTTTCTCCCTTTTTATTTCAATTTTTTTTATTAATTTTAAATTTTATATAAAAAAGAAGAATCATCCTAATTTGAATATTGGTTTAAAGCTCAATTACACCTCTATATTTATTGAAAAAAATTAATTTAGTATATTTTTTATTTTTTTATTTAATTTAATTTAAAAAAATTAATTTAACCCAAAAATCAAGAAAATTAAAAAATTGAGCACTTAATTTTTTTAGCTTAAATAAAAAAATCAAGAAATTTAGTTTCAAAATTAAGAAATTGCACTACTTAATTTTTTATTTAAATCAAGAAATTAAGAAATTTAGTCTATAAATTTTAATTATTGAGTTAAATTAATTTTAAATTGAAACTTTTGAATTAATTTAGATAAAAAATTAAAAAATAAATTAAATTAAACTTTCCAATAAGTATAAGGGCTAAATTAACCATTTTGCCTTTGAATATTTAATCTTTTGCATACATCATGTAACGTATTTTTTTTTTATAATTAATCAAATAGTTTATAGCACACTTTAATTTTTCATGTACTTTTTAAATTAAAATATTACATTAATCAGCTAGTTATTTATCAAATTAAAATAATATGAATTTAGAGTTTTTTTTTTATAAAAAAATTGAAAATGTTGATTTTTATAAAATTTTTCAAAAGCATTGATGTGTGAAAGGAACAAATCAACAAATCATTTTGTCTTTGTAATTAAGTTGACAAGTTGCTCTTGCAATAAGTCCAAAGAGAATGGGAGAATACCAGCTGCATTTTGGACCCATCAAGATTCTGAGTTTGGTTAAATTTTGGACTCTTCATGTGCCATCACTAACAAGTAATCATACCCCAAAAGAATCCAATATATCTCTCATTTCATTTATCATAACAACAATAGGCTTCAAATTAGACACTCCAAGAACTTCTAAATTAAATAAATCTTATATATATGCTTTAATAATTGCAATTTTTTCTCTTAATATATATATATATATATATATATATATATATATATATATATATATATATACTTTAAATTACAAGATGCAATAAATGATTTTTTTAAAGAAATTTAGATGTATTTCATCTAATATAAACTATAAATTAATCTCATCAAATTAAATTAATGTTTTATTTTTATATTTATTTTTTAATTATATTTTATATATTTTTTAATATTTGTACTTTTAGGAATTTTATTTTTTATTTTTAATTTTATTTATTCTTTTATAGATTCAAATTTTTATGCTTTGTATAATAATTAATAATTTAATTTGTACATTTAATTTTAATTATTCTATTATTTAAATATAAATTAACATATTTAAAAAATATTTTATTTCTTCAATTAATTACTTCATATCTTCCTTTTATAACTTATTTTATTTATATCAAAATTATATTAACTAAAAAAATATATATTCTAAATTTATAACAAAGAAAAGAAAATAATATTAAAAATATATAACTTTTCAAAGGCCTGCGCTCTTGCTTGACTAACTGCCTTTTTTACCTCTTTCTTTGCTATCTTGTACTGTTCATATGCCTCATTATTATCACACTTAGGTAATTTCTTATACCATTTCCTCTTTGTCTTCACTGCCTTTTGTACTTCCTCATTCCACCACCATATATCTTTTAAGGGTGGTTCCTGTCCACTAGACTCTCCAAGTACTTTTCTAGCTACTTCTCTAATCTTTGATGCCATTTGTATCCACATAACATTGGCCTCCATATCCAGCTTTCATGCTTCGGACTCGAGAAGCTCATCTTTAAACTTCACTTGCTTTACTCCTTTAAACTCCCACCACTTTATTCGAGCTATACTATTTCTTCTAACCTTATTTGAATTGTTCATAAACTTGACATCTAAGACCACTAACCGATATTGACTTGTTAAAGCCTCTCCCGGAATGACCTTGCAATCCTTGCATAGAGCTCTATTTGTCTTTCTGATTAAGAAGAGGTCAAATTGGCTTCTATGTTACCCACTTTTGAAAGTCACTAAATGTGACTTTCTTTAAAGTAGGTATTTGCTAGTACTAGGTCATATGCCATAGCAAAATCCAGAATGCTTTTTCTCTCTTCATTTCGGCTACCAAATCCAAAACCTCCATGAACATTCTCATAACCTTGCCTATCACTTCCTACATGTCCATTCAAATCATTACCGATGAAAACAATCTCTTCATTCGGTATGCTTTGCATTAGATCATCCATATATTCACAAAACTTTTGTTTACTCTCACTATCTAGTCTTATTTGTAGGGCATAAGCACTAACTACATTTATTGTTTCTCCTTCTAGCACTAGCTTCACTAGTATAATTCTATCTCCTACTCTTTTCACAACTATTACAGCATCTTTTAACGTCCTGTCTATGATTATGCCTACTCTGTTCTTGTTTCTCTCCTTTCCGGTAAATCACAGTTTGTACTCTGAATTACCCACTTTCTTGCTTTTCTCTCCTACCCATTTAGTCTCCTGAATGTAAGCAATATTCACCTTTCTCCTTTCTAAGGTATCCACGAGCTCCATTAGTTTTCCTGTAAGTGATCCAATATTCCAAGTACCAACCCTGATTCTCCTCCTATCATGTTCTTTCCTAATTGATCTCTTTCTATGATATCTTTTATTGTTCTCTATGCCTATCTTGTGTTCTATTCCACTATTTGTTCTACTATCTGTCCTATGGATTAACTTCTTTACCCACACTCATCCATGATATGGAAACCCTTGCTCATTTAACACCACACCAGGGCATCGCTTTTGGTGAATGCCCTACACCCTTGCATATTTCTCACTACACCAGGGCTCCGATGTAGCGTGTCATAAGTAGAAAACGCTCAACATTTATATCATTTAAATCCATATCATAAGGGTGTGACGAAATTTTTATGCTGATTGTCACCTACCATAACCCTCCTTCTTTATCCAAGCTTGGGACCGACTAAGTGTAAACTATTTAAGGCGGAGTTCATGGGGATAATTCCTCTATCCTTCGGAAATGCAACTTCCCTTCAGAGATTCTATGCCTACGAAAATACTTTGTTTGGTAACATTCCTGCTGCTCTATGCCAGTTGATGAATCTTTTTATATTAGCCTTGTCTGACAATCATCTTTCTGGTAATTTCCCAACTTGCATTTTCAAAAGATATAATGAAAGAATTTTAAATAATTATTATTTTTATATGAGATAAGATTTTAATATTTTAAATTTAAAAATATTTAAATAAAAAATTAATATTTAATATAATAAGTTATATATATATATAATAGGTTATTTCACATGACAATTTTTTTAAACACTTTTAAGCACGACACATTTTTAAGGCTGAGATTATATATATATATACTATTCAGTTTAGTTTCATTTTATTATTTAAAAAAAATCAAATAGAATTGAAGAGATAGAATTTTAAAAACTGAATCAATTTATTAAAAAAAATTAATTAATTAAGGGCCATTGATGAAGACTGAAGTAAAATTGCATTGTGTCAACATATGACTAGTCATTATCCCATCTAAAACAAATTAATTAAAGGTTTTTTTTTAATTAAAATTTATAAAGAGAACTAGAATTTATAATTTATTATAATTAAATATAAAATTAATAATATATTAAGAGCCAGATTATAATAATAATTTAAATCTTGTTTGGATGATTTAATTTAAATTTCTTTTAGTACAATAGGTCAAAATTTTAAAAATTCTAATTTTTAAAATCAATTTGAGTAAAATGTGTTCATCTAACATGGCAAATCATCTGATTTATTTTATTATAAGTCAACAAAATTCACGTGACACATAATTAAATTAAAAAAATTAATTATAATTAAAAAAAATACTAATCCCTAACCCCTAATCTAACGTGGTATAATTATAATCTCTAGATTAGGGATTAGGGATTTTTCTTTTGCGTTTTACCATTTTTTTTTTTTTTTTAAAGGTGTGGCCAGAATTAAAAGTTTGGAGCTTGGAAATTCTTTAGCGTGTTTGCTGGGTTTTACTGCTCATGTCTTCTAAGTCCAGGTCGAAGCCTTCCTCGCGGAGAGAGAGCCACTGATAAAGGTGTGGGCCTTGGAGATAGTTTCATGTCTTTTGAGTCTTTTCCGCGTAAGTGAGGAATGGCCAAGAGTGATTGTGATAGGCACTAATTAAGATAGAAAACATTAAGGCTGTATTCAATTTTCTAAGAAAATTTTTATTTTTATTTTTCATAAAAAAATATGAAAAATATATTTATTTATATAAATGATAGAAAATTATTTTATATTTAAAAAAAAAAAAAACTATTAATATCTTTCATAGTTAAAAAATAATTTAAATTATTGTAGAATATATTTAAATTTTTATTTTTATTTTTAAAATTTTAATATATGTTGTTTATTTAGTTTTTAATAATGTAATTATTTTTTTTTATTATTGTAAATAATTTTTTTAAAATAATTATTCAATGTTAATTATAAAAAGTATCATTTTTGTTGTAAAAAAATCATTATTTTCCTTTTAGAAAATAATTTGAAAATAAAATTTTTGTAATAAAGAAAAGCAATTGAAAGTTGTTTTCAATATTTTAATTAAATTTAAAAAATTAAAAAATTAATTTTTCAGTTTTTCATTTGTGAATATGAAACTGTTTTTTGATATTCTTAAAAAACTTTTTTCAGAAAACTATTCTACAAATGAACAAGTCTTGGGTGACCAAATGGTCCTCCACTTATAGATATGTGGACAATAAGAGGAAGATAATTAAAAAAAAAAAAAAGATAAAGAGGATTCACACTTTAGAAAAAAATTAAAAGAAGGAAAAATTTTCTTGTTATTTTCTCTATAATTAGGACAGAAATTTAAAAAAAAAATGTGAAGTAAAGTTGCCTTTCAAATGAAAAATCACAAAATTATCCTTTTCATTTAAGTTTTTCTTTAAGAATATATAAGATAAAATTGTAAATTTATCACAACTTTCTTTCCTTTTTTATTTTTAACTCATTTTAAATAAAAAATAACTTTATTTTTATTTCTTTTATTTTCCTTTAATCTCAATAAAAATAAATAAAATAATAAAAAATATTATTTATTTTTCTCTCTTTATTTTCTTTTCCTTTAAAAAGTTTTTCAAACTCTCTAACCTTTAACATTTTGTTGCATTTGAAGGAAATGAAAAGAAAGAGGAAAAAAAATTACTTCTTTAAATTATCTTATTTGAATATTAAATAAAAATAATAAGGGAGAGAAAAATAACAGAAATGAGGTGAAATTTTATTTCTCAATCTTTATAATCAACTCAAAATATTTTTCTTCAAAACTGTGAGAAAATGAAGAGAAATGAGTGTTATTTATAAGGGTGTATAATTTTGATTTAATATGGTTTCAGTTCCAAACTTCAATTTTTTCATTTTTTTAGAATCAAAACTTAACCATTAATATTAAAATAAAAAATTAACAAATTAGTATAAAAATAAATATTTATTTTAAAAAATTAATAAATAAAATCAAACTTACAATCCTCACATAAAAAAATAGAAGTTAGCACTAAACATTAATAATGAGTCATACAATATTTGCATCACAAATACAAAATAATACCAAATCAGTGAGCATAGCATAAAGTCAAGTTTTATTGTCACATTTTTTACTCTAAAAAACTTTAATCAACTTTCAAATTCTAAGCATTATTTCAATACGATGACACCTTTAATTTCATATAATTAATTTCATTACCTTAAAAAGAAAGTGAGTTGAAAGAAAAAATATTATTAAAATACCAATAAAAATAATAACACAAACATATAAATAACAATACTAATATCAAAAAAATATATTTTAAATATAATCCTTAATATATATTTTACATATAATCCTCAATAGGTATATTATATTATTTTCACATATTTCTTGATTATATAATATTTAACTAGAAGATACATATATAATTAAGTTTTAGAAAATATATTATATGACTAAAAGGGAATTTAACCATAAAATTAATGATTATAAGGTGATTTAATATATTGATAAATAAAAGTAACAAAATTTAATATTAGATTATATATATAATTTTACTGAACTTATATAATATATCTAAAAAATCATAAAAAAATATATATGTATAAAATTAGATTTTCAATTTGGTTTGATTCTTGAAAAAGAAAAAAAAAATCAGAATTGAATCAAAATAATAAAATAAATTTACTCGATATGGTTCGATTTCTATAATAACGATTCTTTTTTGATACCACATCCCTAGTTATTTATATTAAAATACTTAAATGTTCTTTTATAATATAGTAGACGACATAAAAAAATAAAGTATAATATTATTTTAAGAGAGAAACTATATTATCATGTATTTTAATAATATATCAAAACAACAAAATGTAAAATTTTTTTTTTCTCTTCAATTCTTTTATTTAATTTCTTCATTTCTCATGTAGCATTAAGTATCTAAGGGGTAAATGTCTGGGGTTTATGGAGATTCTTTCGTGCATTTGCTGGGTCTTTATGTTCACATCTGTGTTGTGTGACTTGACTTGAAATTAACAAGGTCTAATTTTAAGTTTCGTGATCAAATTGACTCACAAGATGGAAAATATCTGCCCCATTTAATTTAATTACACTTTTGAAATTCAGTTTTCTTCATTTTACATTTTCAATCGCCTGTTCATTTGAAATTATAAATATACCATTCATCCATCAATTCTATCCCTTCGCTAAATCAACATCCACGCTGAGCTTGATATGACTGACAACCAAACAATGAAAAGAAATTGTGGAAATTGAAGGACAGAAGAAAAAAAAAAGTCCAGAAAAATTTAAGGGTGAAATTTCAAAGAAATTGACGACTGGAAAATGAGATAAGTCTATTATTCTAATTTTATCAGTTTTTAGTTTTTTAATATAATAAATAATGGATTTAATAGCATAAAACTTAACATTATAAGATATTTGATATTAAAAATAATAATAATCAACGCCATTCACATACTATTAAATGTTGGTATCAATTCAATATTGTTAAATAGTTTTAATTATGGTACTTGCTGTTTATTCTTTTTGACAATAAGTTTTTATGTTTTAGAAGTAAAATAATTTGCTGTTAAAATCCTTTTTTTTTTAAATATTTATAGTGTTGATTTTAATTATAATCATCTTCTATACGTTAGCTTGTTTCATATATTTGGTAATTTTATCAGGAAAAAAAAATTAATATTTAATTTTTATATTTTAATAAAATTAATTATTTAGTCTTTTATTTTAAAAAATATATTTATTTAGTCTCTATATTTTATTTCTGTTAAATTATTTATCCATCCGTCAAAGTTTATGCTAGTCAAAGGTTTAATGCCAGTAAAATTAATATTTAATTCATCTATTTTAATGAAATTAATTAGTTAGTTCATATATTTTGAAAAACATATTAGTTGATATCTGTGATTTTGTTCAGTTAATTTTTTAATTTCTCATATTATTTTTTTTACCCAAATTGCAATCATATCTTTTTTTATTTCTTTCTTATCTTTCATTATTTCTCTCCCCATTTTCCTTCCTCTTTACCCTTTTCCCCCTCATTCTCTCTCTACTTTTCATCTTTTGATAAAAATTGGTACTTTCTACACATATAAAAAAATTAATCAATTCTCCTAAATTTTCAAGTAATTAAGGTGATAATCTAGAAAAATCATTTTCAAATAAAGAAAATATAAAAATGATGCAAAGAGAATTAAATGAAAATAATTTAAACAGTTTAAAAAAAAGTAATTGCAAATTCAGTCTTTCTACAACAAAATTTTCATCTATTAACTAATAAGTTTCACTAGATTAGAGACACTAAATAGTAGTCTTTTTTAAAATACAATGATCAATTAATTAGTTTTATTAAAATAGAGAGATTAAATAGTATTTTAATATGCATTCACTAACAAAAAATTTAATGAAAAAATTAAATAATTTGACAAAAGTAAAATATAGAGACTAAATAGTATATTTTTTTAGAAATACATAGATCAAATAATTAATTTTGTTGAAAATATAAGACAAAATAATATTTTCCCTATACCATATGCTCACATTTTTTTTTTAATTTTACTCGCACTACAAAAAATAGACGCATTGCTTTAGCATTTATTTAAAAAAAATGACATTTAACTGTTACCAAATATATTAATCAAACTACTAAACAAACGTTAAACTAGTATTATATTTTCTTCGAGTTTCAAAAAATTATTATCGTCACATGTATGCTTAATTTGAGATCATTGGACATGTTCACATGGTGCATTAAATTCTATAAATAATGGTTATTTGCATCACTGGAGACCAATCCGCACATACAATCCAAATTAAACCCAGTAAAAATTATGCTTTCTCACACGTATCCAATGGTGCCCTCGCTATCCTTTTCCGTACATATTATTGTTCTTGTTCTTGCTTGCAACATCTTGGCTGCCTCTGGCAATAATGAGACAGACCTGCTTGCCTTGCTCAAATTCAAGGCCAACATTAATGGCGACCCGCTAGGAGTTGTCCATTCATGGAATTCTACCCTGAACTTCTGCCATTGGCATGGTGTTACGTGTGGCCGTAGACACCAGAGGGTGACTGTGCTAGACTTGCAGTCCCTCAAGCTCTCTGGCTCCATATCACCACATGTTGGCAATTTGAGCTTTCTACGGGAATTAAACCTCCAAAACAATAGCTTCACCCAAGCTATCCCTCCCCAAATCGGTCGTTTACACCGTCTGCAGAATTTATTTCTGCAGAACAACTCGTTTAGCGGCGAAATCCCACCTAACATATCTGGTTGTTCTAACCTTGTTACATTCCAAGTTCAATATAACCAGCTGGAAGGATCAATTCCAATGGAGCTTGGCTTCTTGTCCAAGATTCAAATCATTGATCTGCTACAAAACAATCTGACAGGAACCATCCCTCCCTCTATGGGGAACTTGTCATCCCTTCAAGTAATCTTTGCCAGTGATAACAATTTGTTTGGGAGTCTTCCTCATTCTCTAGGCCAATTAATGAATCTTACTGAATTGGATCTATTTGAAAATGGGTTCTCAGGTACCATCCCACCATCCATCTTCAATCTTTCTTCGATTGTGCTTTTTGATGTAGCTTATAATCAGTTTGAAGGTAGCCTTCCCTCTGAGATAGGCAATACTTTTCCAAATATTAAATTTCTTTCCATCTCCTTCAATAACTTCACGGGTTCAATTCCTATTTCAATATCCAATGCTTCAAACATAGTCAGACTTCAGCTAGCTAGTAATAAGCTTACTGGGAAAGTGCCTTCCGTGGGAAACCTACACAAGCTCAAAGGGTTTTCTGTTTCAAAAAACTACCTGGGTAGTGGCGAAGATGATGACCTGAGTTTTCTCCCATCCTTGACAAACGCCACAGATTTAGAAAGATTAGGAATAGAGGAGAACAATTTTGGAGGGAGGTTACCTCAACAAATCTGCAACTTCTCAAGAAACCTCTCAGAAATATATTTCAATGACAATCAAATATATGGAAAAATCCCCAGTGGAATTGAGAACCTCATCAGCTTGAAAATTTTCCAATTAAATGGTAACAAACTTTCAGGCAATATTCCTTCTAATATCGGAAAGCTTCGAAACCTCAGGATATTGTATCTTTTTACCAACAATTTCTCAGGCTACATTCCATCATCTTTAGGAAACCTGACCGAGTTGCTTCAATTCAGCTTGAGAGAAAATAATCTTCATGGCAATATCCCTTCCAGCCTAGGGAAATGCCAAAAACTGCTAGCTTTCGAACTTTCTTTCAACAATCTTAGTGGTACCATACCCCCACAACTTATGAGTCTCTCCTCTTTATCTATACTTGCTGATTTGTCTTATAACCATTTGAATGGTGATCTTCCCATAGAAGTTGGAAAGTTGGGTAGCTTGGGGGTTTTGGATGTTTCTAATAATATGTTGTCGGGTAAGATTCCTGAAAGTCTTGGAAGTTGCAATAGTTTAGAAGTGTTGCACATGGATGGAAACTTTTTCCAAGGGCCCATTCCTTCATCCTTTGAATCATTGAGGGGTCTTCGAGTATTAGATCTTTCCCGTAACAATTTGTCTGGCAAAATTGCAGAGTTTCTGCAAGATTTTAAGTTATTGGCAAAGTTAAATCTATCATACAATGATTTTGAAGGTGAAGTGCCACTAAACGGAGTTTTCAAGAATGCAAGGGCAACATGGATCAAGGGAAATAATAAACTTTGTGGTGGGATTCCTGAATTTCAGCTGCCTATATGCACTTTTGATCATAAGCCGAAGAAGAGAATGAAGACAATAGTGATTTCCATAATCTCTCCACTTCTTGGAGTAACACTTGTATTTGCATGTTTCATTCTTTATCGATCAAGAAAGAAAAGAAGAGACAATAATAGATCAAGCTCTTATGAGAATACACTTTTGAAGGTGTCTTATCATAGTCTCCTAAGAGCAACAAATGAATTCTCTTCAGCAAATTTAATTGGTGCAGGTAGCTATGGCTCTGTGTATAAAGGAATGCATGATGAAGAGGGAAGAGCTATTCCTATTGCTGTCAAGGTATTTAACCTTCAGCGTCGAGGTGCTTCTAGGAGTTTCATGGCTGAATGTGAAGCATTGAGGAACATCAGACATCGAAATCTTGTCAAGGTATTAACAGCATGCTCAAGCATTGACCATCATGGCAATGATTTCAAGGCTTTGGTTTATGAATTCATGACCAATGGAAGTTTGGAGGAATGGTTGCATCCTACTCCCACGCCAGATGAAGAAGCAAAAACTTTGAATCTTGTTCAGAGAATAAACATTGCAATTGATATTGCCTCTGCAATACAGTATCTCCATCTTCACTGTGAAACACCAATAATTCATTGTGATCTCAAGCCAAGTAACATTCTCCTTGATGATGAAATGATTGGGCTTGTCAGTGATTTTGGGTTAGCAAAGTTCTTTTCTGAGGAAACCCTTCAAAACAAGTCAAGTTCTTTCGGTGTAAGAGGAACAATCGGTTATACTCCTCCAGGTAAATATACTTTCTTTATATTTTATTTATTTCTTATTCTCTTTTTTATTGTTAATTTTATAAAAATATGATTGATAGCTTATCTTTATTAATATCTACAATTTCACTTCTTTTTTACTAATAATACAAAAAAGTTATATATTTAATAAATTTTTGTGCATTTCTATGCATAGAGTATGGAGCGGGATGCGAAATATCAACTTACGGTGATGTATATGGTTATGGCATAATTTTATTGGAAATGTTCACAGCGAAGAGACCTACTGATAGCATATTTATGGAAGGTTTGAACCTTCATAATTTTGTCAAAATAGCTTTACCTGAAAGAGTCGTAGATATTGTAGATCCAATTCTTCTTGAAGGAAGATCCATGACCCTGGGCAACTCAATTTCAAACCATAATCACAATTTTAGTAGCATTCAGAATAACATAATTTTTTAGTGCTTGATTTCAATATTTGAAATTGGAATATCTTGTTCTGTTGAGTTACCAAGAGAACGAATGAATATCAATGATGTTGTTGCTCAACTTAGTTAAGCAAAAAAGAAACTTCTTAAAGCTCGAGTGCATTAAGAGAAAGGGAATACATTTGACGAAGCAGGTAATCATTTTGTCATCTATCTTCAAATCTAAGTATATATGAAGTCACACACAAATATGTATATTGCTTGCCATTTTTTTCTCTATGTTAAAAATTTAAAATGTTATGATAATTTTTATAAAGTCTTAATATCAACTTAAAATCAAAGATTTAGAACTCTAATTAATTATTCTTAATTCTTTTATTCGAAGGTGCACAAGATGACTCAAGTGGAAAGCATGCAGTACTCCTAATTGACAGAAACTAGCACAAGCATTTATGTTAATAAATAGTGAAGATGATAGTGCGACGGCAAATTGTATTTCTTATTAAGCTTTTGATTGTGTTGTTGTTTCATCTTATGGATAATAGGCCTCTACTAAGCTTTGAAATAATTTTGTATTGGATATTGTTCTTAGTTAATGTCTTTAATTAAACTATCTTTTATAATTGATTTGTGGTGCATCTATTTTATATGAATAAAGTGAATTTCTTATAATCATCATATTTAAAACTGGTTCAGTCTAAGAATTAATGAAGACAGATAATTAAAGATTTAAAATTTAGCTGAAGTTGAAACGTAATTGAATTGGCAACATGTTGATTATTGATACTGTTCAATAAGTATTAATTTTTACATCAAGTAATAACCAATAATCTTTTTATATATTGGCATTAGTATAATAATTTTTTAATATTAATATATTAATTTATATTACATACTATTTAATAATTTTAATTTATATTAAGCAATTAATTTTTTTATAAATTAATATTTCCTTAATAAATACGTACAATTTTTATAAATTAATTTTAATATATTATCATATACCAGAAATATATCATTTTTTTCAATTAATATTACTTAATTTTTAATGGATAATATTTTTAAAATTAACTATCCAAAATATCAATAATAAATTTGTGCCATCAATAACAGCACTTTAGAGCTATCTATTTTATAGTTTTTTATCATACAGAAAGTTATCACATGTTACTAACTAATGACTATCATGTGTATAAAATGGCATCATTTGATAAAAAAAAAATTAATAAGAAAATCAAAACTCGATTAATTTGCATGACTCATGATCGGGTTTGATGAATTTTATAAATTTTAATGAGTTTTCGTAATTTTCAATTTTTAAATACTGACTAGACTAGCCATAGCCCAATTCCAAATTTTCTGATTAAATAATCTGGATTTCACAACTATACTTATAAGGTACATTAATATCATAATAATTTGACCACAACTAAGAAAAAATCCAAATAAAATATTCATATATATACATTATATTATATTTATTGATTATAAGAATAAGATACATCAAAATATAAAAGATTAATATTTTTTTTAAAATAACTTGGAGAAATTAATTTGTGCATCAAATAACTATAATACTTTTCTTTCTCAATAATAATAATATGATGGGATGAGGTAAACTTAAAAGTGAGGTAGGTGGCTATAGTTTAGTTATAAAATTGAAGGAGAAGTGCATATAGAAGTTGATTCCAAGTATCAGGAACAGCAGGTAGACACCAATGGCTGCAATCCATATCGTTGGGGCCTCCATGGCCATAGACGGAGGGATGGCCATCTTTTCTTAGCTGTGAAAGGGCAGTGACGTTAAGCAAGTACACTGGCTTTTGTATACCTCGCAATACTTTCTCTACAACGAGCTCTGCTGCGTGGGGACCCGCCGGATAATTTGGCCCTGAGACTGGCTGCTTTTGCCCCTCGCAGTACCTTGCTTTGTCCTCCCCCCAGTCACTTCCACTGTTTTCAAAACAACATATATAATAATAATAATAATAATAATAATATGCACTTGTAAGAAAGCTTGTTAATTTTATTTCATGAAAAGTAATTTATATATAAATGAATATTTTTTTTATAATATTAAATTATTAGCATGTATTAATATCACACATTCATAAAAAAATTTATATTTTAATAAAATTATTAAAATTTTAAAAAATAATTTAATTATTTTTTATAAAAATAACTTAATTTCTACTTTGATTAAAAAAATAACTTAGTTTTATTGATAAAAATTGTAAAATTTAGAATTTTAATTTGGTTGATTGAATAAAAATTTAATAAAATATTAAAATTAGCCAAATTAAAATCAATAAATTAAATTGTAATTCCACAAAAAGATATAGCTTTCCTTAATTCCATCATCAGGTAATGAAAATTAATGTAAGGTTTTGGGTAAAATTAATATGATAATGAACTTACTTGTTATGATCGGGTGAAACTCCTTGGAAGAAGACCATGGTTTTTGCAGGATGTACATTGGTGTCAACCCATTTAGCCCAAGTATTCAAAGCCTTCTCATATGCTACCAATCGATCCATGTCTTGGTACACATTGTTCCCCTCTTGGATAAAATTCCATCTAATTAACAATTGAAAAAAAAAACTAAATTATATACGAATACTTGACATACAATAATTATAGAAATAATAAGAGCAAAATATATATGTACGGTTGTTTTCTTCCAGTGTGAAGCCACCAATGCCAAGTATTGAATATCAAAACATCAATTCCTTTCCATAACTTTCCACCTTCAATGGAATCCAGTTTCAGAACAGCGCCTTTACTTTTATTCACTGTGTCTACTAGAAATGCATTGCGTGAAAACATCACTTTTGTTTTGTATTCCTGCAAAATAAGATTTTTAACATTTAGATATATTAATTATAGGATAAATTACATAAAAATATATATTTTGTGTGGAGAAAATATAATTTAGGTTACTTCCGTGCATTAATCCAGATTTATTATACTTAAACTCTAAACATCACATATATTACTGAAAAGTGACAAAATTCAAATATTATGTACATTGAATAAAAAATATAACTAAATGAAAAATGGAAATTCGAACATGCATTAGATTTTTTCTTTTATAATACTTTATTATTATATATTACTATAATTTTTTTTAGGAGAAAATTAGAAAAATGAGAATTTAAACCCAAATATAATAGCTAAATAATATATCTTTAATCGCTGAATTAAATAAGACTAGATAATTATCGTATTGTTCGCATTTGAGCAATGAATATTTCAATGACAATGATTTTCATCATGTAAAAAATATTACATAAGCATGCATGTAAAATTATAAAAATGTAGGATTGGAGAGGGAATGATATTCTCACCGAGAATGTGAAGGTGGAGAGGCCTCTGGTCCTCACGGAGGTATAGCTAACACTAGGAACAGCCACAAGAAGTATACACGTGAACGATTGCCATTGGTTCAAACTTAATGAATCTTCTACGAACATTATTCTCTTCCGTTTCACTTTTGATGAGAAATCTCTGCCGCTAAATCTACGTTAATGCCACCACACGGTAAATTCAGACACAAATATGAATTAGCTCAACTTAATAAATAAAATAAAATAAATATTTTTCTCTATATGAAGACTAATGTTTAAGCATTTAAAATCAAGAGATTTTAAATTTAATTCTCACTATTATTTAGTTATTATTTTATTTATTATTTAATTAGATTAATTATAAAAAAAATTAGTGGAATTATTAAATATTTTTTTTAAATTTGCTTCAAAATGCACTTTAATAGTTTAATGTTTATTTTGTACTACAAAACTTAAAGGGTTGAAATTTTTATAACCTTTTTCTCTTTATAAATTTATAATATAACAAAAAAAATTTTAAAAAGTGTTTAATAAAACTCATAATTTATCTATTTTGTTTCCATGTATCCAAGTATCTATCAATCTCTCTCTCCTCCCATGGTAGAGCTCAGATTTTTTCTCCCTTTTTATTTCAATTTATTTTTTAATTTTAAATTTTATATAAAAAGAAGAATCATCCTAATTTGAATATTGGTTTTACTTACTGAAAAAAAAATTAATTTAGTCTATTTTTAATTTTTTATTTAATTTAATTTAAAAAATTCAATTTAGCCTAAAATTCAAGAAAATTAAAAATTTGAGCACTTAATTTCTTTAGCTTAAATAAAAAAAAAAAAAGAAATTTAGTTTCAAAATTAAGAAACTGCACTTCTTAACGAAATATATACAAAAAGTATCCCTTGGTGCATTGTAACACCCCTAATTTTTAAATTTATTATTTTGTGGGTAAATATTAATATTTTATTTTATTTAAATTTTAGAAAATTATTTGAAATTTTTCGGATTTTAGAAATCGGGTTCGATTTTCCGAAAATATAAAACTTTGATGATTTTTAAAAATTAATTTAAAGACAAAGTGTCAAAACTAAAAATATATTTGGACTCTACGAATTTTTCTGAGTTTTTTAGAATTTTTTCAAAATTTTTGGGCCTCGTTTTCGGTCCCAAGGCAGAGTAAAAATTCAAAATTTTGTATCCTAAATTGGACCGACCGAATCGAACCAGATCGGACTGATCGAATCAGACCACCAGCTCTTTTTCTTCTTCCTTCTGCCGCGCGCCCGACACTTCTCCTTCCTCTCCCGTTCTCTCTCTCCTCTCACCTCCTCTCGCCGCGCCTCACCCCAACCTCCCCATTCATGCCGCGCCCCAGACCTCCCACCGCCCGACGCTCCAGCGGCGGAAAATGCGCGAAGTCCCCCTCAAGCGCATCGCCGCTTTTCTGGCCAAAAGTGGGCCGATCCGGCTACCGATCAGACAGGGTCTTGTGTCAAAACTCTTCTACACCTCGAGAGCTTTCCATAAACACCAAGAACACTAAAATCCATCAAGCGATTTGCCCAATTTTTGCCCAGGAAGTTTTAGCCTATTTTGACTTTTGGGCTAAATTTCTAGCAAACCATGAACCCCACGAGAAAATCAAGAGTACCGGAGTGCTCCACTCATCAAGGGGGTATTGTTGGCCCATTTTTCAGTGAGGCCAAACTTGCGAGACAGAGTCAGAGTTTCCTAGCACAGAGACCAGCAATTGATGCAGATTATAGAAAAGAGTACAGCAGGGTGAAGGTGGTGAGTTTGGATTTGCCAATGATGACGCCCTTATGCAAGGTTCCAGGATATGTGTGCTCGACGTGGACAATCTCAGAAATGAAATCATGTGAGAGGCACACTATACACTGTACAATGTCCACCCAGGCTCCACCAAGATATACCATGATGTGAAAGATAGCTATTGGTGGAATGGCATGAAGAGAGACATAATAAACTTTGTCTCCAAGTGCTTGACTTGTCAGAAGGTGAAGTTTGAACACCAAAGGCCGTCAGGGAAGCTGCAAGAGCTCCCTATCCCAGAATGGAAATGGGAAATGATTACTATAGATTTTGTAACGGGGTTGCCTTGTACCACGTGGGGATATGATTCGATATGGGTAATTGTAAACTGTCTAACTAAATCAGCTCATTTTCTGCCTATGAAGACCACATATTCTGTTGCACAGTACGCCTGGCTCTATATTCGAGAAATAGTTAGATTACATGGAGTTTCTGCTTCCATAATATTTGACAGAGGGCCCCAGTTCACTTCTCAGTTTTGAAGGAAGTTGCAGGAGGCACTTGGCACACAATTGAACTTTAGTACCGCTTTCCACCCTCAGACAGACGGGCAGTCCGAAAGGACAATCCAAACATTGGAAAACATGCGTCGCATGTGTGTTTTGGATTTTGGAGGTCAATGGGATAATCAGCTACCCTCGGTGGAGTTTGCCTACAACAACAGTTATCATGTCAGCATAGGGATGGCACCCTATGAGGCACTTTATGGCAGAAAGTGTAGGTCTTCTCTGTGTTGGACGGAAATGGGAGAAGCAAATTGCATGATATAGACCTAGTGCAATACACTTCAGATAGTTCCTTTAATCGTGAACGATTAAAAAAGCATTTCAGAGGCAGAGTTATGCAGATCCTAGACGGAGGGATGTAGAGTTTGCAGTAGACGATTACGTATTCCTAAAGGTTTCTCTGATGAAGGGAGTCATGAGATTTGGAAATAATGGCAAGTTGGCACCTCGCTATATTAGACATTTTGAGGTTACTGATAGAGTTGGAGCAGTTGCCTACCCGTTGGAGTTACCACCCAATCTTTCTCATGTTCATCATGTATTTCACATCTCCATGCTTTGGAAATATATACCTGATCCTTCTCATGTGCTACAGTCAGATGTAGTATAGCTGAAAGAAGACTTGACGTTTGAGGAGCAACATGTAGCCATAGTGGACTACCAAGTGAGGCAGCTAATGTAACAGCCTGATCCTTCTCCAGTTAGTCTTGTCCGCTTTGGCCCATGGGCCTCACGGTTGTCACTAGGGAGGGGTCATTCCCCAAAGCGCGCTGACCCGGTGAGGACGGCTCCCACAGATATGGCCCAAATCTTTTCTTCCCGTTCCGATGTGGGACACGGTTTCCACCTCGGTCGTAGGCTGGTTGAACAAGCACGTCCCAACCCCATCCCCTGGTCGTGACAAGCCCACTGGGCCCGCTGCGTCCTCGCACCACACACCGTACTAGAGGGAGTCCAGCTCTGATACCAAATTGTAACAGCCCAATCCTTCTCCAGTTAGTATTGTCCGCTTTGGCCCATGGGCCTCACGGTTGTCCCTTGGGAGGTTTCATTCCCAAAAGCGCTACCGACTGTGTGAGGAAGGCTCCCACATATATGGCCCAAATCTTTTCTTCCCGTTTCCGATGTGGGACACGAAGTTTCCACCCCAGTGCGTAGCTGGTTGAACAAGCACATCCCAACCCCATCCCTGGGTCGTGACATTTGGAGCACTCACACACCCAACACTGTCAAACAATAAGTATATGGGAGCTGATCCCCTATACAGCCCTCTTAATCCAACCTCTACCAGCGAGTGTCTCTTAAGCCGGACTTTCGTTTAATAAACCAAATGCGAGGTCCCAGCGAGTGTCTCTCAAGCCGTGTCTACCCTGAAGGATCGGGTCCCAGCGAGTGTCTCTCAAGCCGTGTCTACCCGTCCTGCCCATATCCAATACCATACCATACGCACGCCATGCACACACACTGCTCCAAATTACCACAAACAACATCCATGGCACTTCAACAATTATGAATGCAACATAAAACTTGCCTAGTATTTAACTACATAGATACATATTTATAAGTGATGCATGGGCGTGCTTGAACATATAATAATATCGAAATTACAATTAAAATTAATATTTTACTCACAGATTTAACCGAAGTCATTGTGGCGGTTGGGCGGAGGAGGAAGGCTGTCCTGGCTCACCTGATAATTTTATTATAATTATTTAGTACATTTGACTCAATACAAACTAAGAAAAGACCAAAGATCTCCTAAGTCATGTCGAAAATCCAGCAGAGTCTCCCCTATACCTAGGACCTACCCAACCTGCAAAAGGGCTTAAAAAGCACTTCTATATCCATAAACCATGCACCCACAACTCAATCACATCACACAACCCCAAATAGTCAACCATCACAATATGAAAAATTACAGTTTAGTCCTTATAATTAACCCTTTTGCCAAAACTACCCAAATGAGCTTTAAAAATTCTAAAACTTTGCCCTACAGTCCTTAGCATTATTACTAAGCTAATGCAAAAGGAATTAAAATTTTCTAAGCTACTATAAATATTTTATGGATTTTTAATCCCATTCAAGCATTGGATAATTAAGAAAAAGTAAGGTTCGGGTTTACCTATGCCGATTCCGACCTCGGGAACGCGCTCGGGACGTTTGACAATGGTAGGGTAGCCAAAATCTCGACCTAATTCCAAGACTTTTCAGAGCATGCTCACAGCCCGAAATTTACTGATTTGACAACCATTGAATTTCCGTGAATTGAAAGTATCTACACGAACCCCACAACACGGGGGTTAGTATATAATTTTCACAGAATTTTCTAAGCTCATTAATGCTCGGAAAAGCACTATGAAGTTTCGTGGGACCCACTGAAAAACGATATCAAAAAATTTTGAAATTTATATTGCCGCGAAACTCTCGATGAGTCGAGCACTCCGGTACTCTAAATTTTCTCGTGGGGTTCACGGTTTGCAAGAAATTTAGCCCAAAAGTCGAAATGGGCTAAAATTTCTTGGACAAAAATTGGGCAAACCGCTCGATGGATTTTGGTGTTCTTGGTGTTTATGGAAAGCTCTCGAGGTGTAGAAGAGTTTTGACACAAGACCCGGTCTGATCGGTAGCTGGATCGGTCGGATTTTGGCAGGGAAAGCAAAGCGACGCTCGCGCGTAGGGGGGGGGGACTTTGCGCGTATTTTCCGGTGGCCTGGAGCATTGGCCAGCGGTGGGGAGGTGCTGGGCCGGAGCGCCGGCGAGTGGGGAGGGCTGGGGTGGTGGCGGCGGCGGCACGGCGAGAGGAGGTTAGAGGAGAGAGAAAATGGGAGAGGAAGGACAAGTGTCGGGCGTGTGGTGGAAGGAAGAAGAAAAAGAGCTGGCCGGTCCAATCCGGTCCAGTTCGATTCGGCCGGTCCAATTCAAAATACAAAATTTTAAATTTTACTCTGCCTTGGGATAGAAAACGAGGCCTAAAAATTCCAAAAAAATTCTATAAAATTCGTAGAGTCCAAATATATTTTTAGTTTTGCCACATGATATTTAAATTAATTTTTAAAAATCATCAAAGTTTTATATTTTCGGAAAATCGAACCAGATTTCTAAAATTTGAAAAATTTCAAATAATTTTCTAAAATTTAAATAAAATAAAATATTAATATTTACCTACACAATAATAAATTTAAAAATTAGGGGTGCTACATTCTTTCCCTCTTATAAAAAATTCATCCTCGAATTTTTACACAAGGCAAAATAAAGTACAGAATTACACATTGAATAGATAAGGGTACTTGCTACGCATGTCCCGCTCTGACTCCCAGGTGCACTATTCCATTGACTGGCTCCTCCACAAAACCTTAACCATAGGGATCTGTTTTGATCTTAGCTGTAATGGCCCGGCCCACTAGTGATATTGTCCGCTCTGGGCTGAAGCCCTCACGGTTTTAAAACGCGTCAATAGGGTTCTGAATCGTCAACTTATGAACCCAAAGATCTCCCGTGTTTTGTCGATGTGGGATTTGCCTAGGGTGTTACAATCCACCCCCCTTATGGGACTCAGCGTCCTCGCTGAGGTTTGGCCCACCATCGTTCAAGGTTGCACGCGGAGCGGCTCTGATACCACAAATGTAATGGCCCGGCCCACTAGTGATATTGTCCGCTCTGGGCTGAAGCCCTCACGGTTTTAAAACGCGTCAATAGGGGTTACGAACTGTCAACTTATGAACCCAGCATCTCTCCCGTGTTTTATCGATGTGGGATTTGCCTAGGGTGTTACACCAAATTGCCTTTTTGCTATTATGATATGAAAATATTGACGATGTTGCATTTCACTCTGCAGGGTGCATTAGCTTTAGATAGCTATAGAGATTATGGTTAAAATTGATATTTTACTCTCTGAGTCGAATGCTCACTCTTGTTCATCTATTTTTTCCAGGCTACAAGAGGATTATTTGTTGTGGCTAACTTGCTCTTCTTCTTCGCAAGTCCATTGATAGCATTTAATGTATTCTGTATAATTGAGTTAAATTTTTAGACTCTGCATGTGTTAAAAGTACTTATTTTATTTTGGACCTGTATTATAAAAGTTATGTTGGACTTGTAAGATTATTAATTATGTGCATGATGGGATTGGATGAGGGAGCTAAGCTCTCATTTGAGTTATGACCTTTTTATTATGTGAAAGGTAAGCTGAGTTCCCCAATTTATTATATATTGTGTTTACAGGTCGAGCGAGTTAAAAATTTCCCGTTAAATGATCCATTTTATGGCCGGACTCTATCCGATTGAATTCTTGAAATTGAGCCCAAATGGGCCTTAGGACTCTCCCGTTTTCTCTCTCCTCTCACCTTCTCTCGCCGTGCCGCCGCCGCCACCACCCCAGCCCTCCCCACTCGCCGGCGCTCCGCCCCAGCACCTCCCCACCGCTGGCCAATGCTCCAGGCCACCGAAAAACACGCGCAAAGTCCCCCCCCCCCTACGCGCGAGCGTCGCTTTGCTTTCCCTGACAAAATCCGGCCGATCCAGCTACCGATCAGATCAGGTCTTGTGTCAAAACTCTTCTACACCTCGAGAGCTTTCCATAAACACCAAGAACACCAAAATCCATCGAGCGGTTTGCCCAATTTTTGTCCAAGAAATTTTAGCCCATTTCGACTTTTGGGCTAAATTTCTTGCAAACCGTGAACCCCACGAGAAAATTTAGAGTACCGGAGTGCTCCACTCATCGAGAGTTTCGCGGCAATATAAATTTCAAAATTTTTTGATATCGTTTTTCAGTGGGTCCCACGAAACTTCATAGTGCTTTTCCGAGCATTAATGAGCTTAGAAAATTCTGTGAAAATTAGATACTAACCCCCGTGTTGTGGGGTTCGTGTAGGTACTTTCAATTCATGGAAATTCAATGGTTGTCCGGGTCTGTAAATTTCAGGCCTGGCAGACAGGCTACCAAAAAAGTTTTGGAATTAGGTTGAGATTTTGGCTACCCCACCATTGTCAGACGTCCCGAGCGTGTTCCCAAGGTCAGAATCGGCAGGTAAACCCGAATCTTGCTTTTTCTTAATTATCTTGTGCTTGAATTAGATTAAAAATCCATAAAATACTCGTGGTAGCTTAGAAAATTATAATTCCTTTTGCATTAGCTTAATAATAATGCTAAGGACCGCGGGGCAAAGTTTTAGAATTTTTAGAGCTCATTTGGGTAGTTTTGGCAAAAGGGTTAATTATAAGGACTAAACTGTAATTTTCAATATTCTGATTGTTGACTATTTGGATGTGCTCAGGAGGGGTTGTGTGATGTGATTGAGTTGTGAGCGTGTGGTTTGTGGATATAGAAATATGTTTTAAGCTCTTTTGCAGGTTGGGTAAGTCCTAGGTATAGGGGAGACTCTGTCTGATTTTTGGCACGACTTAGGACATCTTTGGTCTTTTCTTAGTTTGTATTGAGTCAAATGTATTAAATAATTATAATAAAATTATCAGTTGAGCCAGGACAGCCTTCCTCCTCCGCCCAACAGCCTTCCTCCTCGGTTAAGTCTGTGAGTAAAATATTAATTTTAATTGTAATTTCAATATTATTATATGTTTAAGCATGCCCATGCATCACTTATAAGTATGTATTTATGTAGTTAAATACTAGGCAAGTTTTATGTTGCATTCATAATTATTGAAGTGCCATGGATGTTGTTTGTGGTAATTTGGAGCAGTGTGTGTGCATGGCGTGCGTATGGTATGGTATTGGATATGGGCAGGACGGGTAGACACGGCTTGAGAGACACTCGCTGGGACCCGATCCTTCGGGGTAAACACGGCTTGAGAGACACTCGCTGGGACCTCGCATTTGGTTTATTAAGCGAAAGTCCGGCTTAAGAGAACTCACTGGTAGAGGTTGGATTAAGAGGGCTGTATAGGGGATCAACTCCCATATACTTATTGTTTGACAGTGTTGGGTGTGTGAGTGCTCCAAATTGCCTTTTTGCTATTATGATATGAAAATATTAACGATGTTGCATTTCACTCTGCAGGGTGCATTAGCTTTAGATAGCTATAGAGATTATGGTTAAAATTGATATTTTACTCTCTGAGTCGAATGCTCACTCTTGTTCATCTATTTTTTCCAGGCTACAAGAGGATTATTTGTTGTGACTAACTTGCTCTTCTTCTTCGCAGATCCATTGATAGCATTTAATGTATTCTGTATAATTGAGTTAAATTTTTAGACTCTGCATGTGTTAAAAGTACTTATTTTAGTTTGGACCTGTATTATAAAAGTTATGTTGGACCTGTAAGATTATTAATTATGTGCATGATGGGATTGGATGAGTGAGCTAAGCTCTCATTTGAGTTATGACCTTTTTATTATGTGGAGGGTGAGCTGAGCTCCCCAATTTATTATATATTGTGTTTACAGGTCGGGCGAGTCAAAAAATCCCCTTTAAATGATCCATTTTATGGCCGGACTCTATCCGATTGAATTCTTGAAATTGGGCCCAAATGGGCCTTAGAGTTGGGTTGAGAAACTGTTAGGCTTACTACGGGTCTCGGAGGCTTTAGGCTGGCCCAGGTCCTAGTGCCGATCCGGCCCATAAGTTGGGTCGTGACATGCATGATGTTTGCGGATGATATAGTTCTATTAGATGAGACGTAAGAAAGAGTCAATAAAAAGCTAGAGTTTTGGAGAAGTACTCTAGAGTCAAAGGGTTTTAAGTTAAGTAGAACGAATACATAATACATGCATTGCAAGTTTAGTAAAGGTCGAACTGGTGAAAGGGAATGAGTTAATTTGGATAGAGTGATACTGTCCCAAAGTAATCATTTTAAATATCTCGGCTCAGTCCTTCAAGTAGATGGGGGATGTGAGGAGGATGTTAGTCATAGGATTACAGCTGGATGGTTGAAGTGGAGATGTACCACGAGAGTTTTATGTGATCGCAAAATTCCCAATAAGTTGAAAGGAAAATTTTACCGTACAGTCATACGACCGGCCATTTTATATGGTAGTGAGTGTTAGGCACTGAAGGAGTCGCACATGTCTAAGATAAGAGTTGCGGAGATGAGAATATTAAAGTGGATGAGTGGCCATACTATACTAGATAAAGTCCGTAATGAGAGTATTAGAGAAAAAGTAAGAGTGGTACCTTGAGGATAAGTTGGGAGAATGGAGACTGAAGTGATTTAGTCATGTGAAGTGTAGACATACGGAGGCTCCAATTAGACAAGTAGAACACATCATGGTAGAGGATAGAAAGAAAAAAAGAGGTAGACCTAAACTGACTTGGAGGACAGTAGTATAACAATACCTAAAAACATTACACATTTCCGATGATTTAATCCAAAATTGTTTAGAGTAGAGAAAGAGAATCCATACAGCCGACCCCAAATTTTCGGGATAAAGGCTTAGTTGAGAGAGATATTTCATATTTTTAATTTTAATTTGAGATATAATAATAACTAATCATTTTGTTGCATGAATTATTTATTTTTTATTTTATTAACATAACTTAATATATATTTTTTATATTTCATATTTTTATAGTTATATTATAAAACTTTGATTAATTATAATTTTTTTTAAGTGTTAATAAATAAATAAGTTGATTAATAGATTATGTAAAAAAGTTAATTAATAGATTATTTTTATTATTTCTAAATTAGTTTATGCATACCAATAGAATGATAAACAAAGTAAAAAAAAAAAAAAAATTGCCACATTACAGTTATAGAAGTATCACTCTTAAAATTTGCAGACCTTAAATATAAGAAATATTTTTAAAAATAAATTTTTAAATTTTATAAATAATATTTAAAAAATAATTCATATTTTTTTAATATAATAAAAATTTTAATTAAAAAATTATTGATTTTTAGAATATATAACATAATAAGCGGAGTTTTATAATATCTAAAATTATAAACTTAATAATTTTAAAATTCTTAAAAGATGTAGTGAAAGAATTTTAAATAATTATTATTTTATATGAGATAAAATTTTTAATATTTCAAATTTTAAAACTTCATTCTCCATATTAGAGACTAGGGATTTTTCCTTTGCGTTTTGCCATTTTTTTTCAAAAGGTGTGGCCATAATTAAAAGTTTGGAGGTTGGAAATTCTTTGGCGGGTTTGCTGCGTCTGACTGCTCATGTCTTCTCTTAATACGATAAGACTAAGTAAAGTCTTCTAAGTCCTGTAAAGGTCTGGCCAGTTGAGAGAGAGAGAGAGCCACTGATATAGGCATGGGCTTTGAAGATAGTTTCATGTCTTTTGAGTCTTTCTGTTCACACCTGTGTGTGTCTTTGATGGGAGAAATTACGCCATACCATAAAATTTCTCCTTTGACGGGTCTTTCACGACTTGATAGCTGTAAAGATCTGGCCAAAGTAAGGGATGGGCTCTAATTAAGGTAGGAAATATTAAGGGGCTGTTCAGCGATGAAAAACAGTTTTCTTTTTGCGTTTTCAATTTTCTAAGAAAATTATTATTTTTATTTTTTATAAAAAAATATGAAAAATATATTTACTTATATGAATAATAGAAAAATATTTTATAGTTAAAAATTAAAAAAATTATTAATATCTTTCATTGTTAAAAAATAATTTAAATTATTGTGGAATATATTTAAAATTTTATTTTTATTTTTAAAATTTTTAATATATGTTTTTTATTTAGTTTTTAATAATAAAATTAATTTTTTATTATTGTAAATATTTTTTTTAAATAATTATTCAATTTTAATTATAAAAAGTATATTTTTGTTATGAAAAAATAATTATTTTCCTTTTAGAAAATAATTTGAAAATAAAATTTTTGCAATAAAGAAAAACAATTGAAAGTTGTTTTCCATATTTTAATTAAATTTTAGAAAATTAAAAAATTAAAATTTTCATTTTTATTTAAAAAATTGACACATGTGAATATGAAAACATTTTTCAAAAAACTATTCTACAAGTGAACAGGCCTTAGGTGACCAAATAGTGTCCTCTTTCAGATATGTGGACAGTGAGAGGAAGAAAAATAATTAAAAAAAAAAAAAAAGAGGATTCACACTTTTTCTTATTTAGAAAAAATTAAAAGAAGCAAAAATTTTCTTGTTATTTTTTCTCTAATTAAGACAGAAATTTAAAAAAAAAATGTGAAGAAAAGTTGCTTTTAACATGAAAAATCACAAAATTATCTTTTTAATTTAATTTTTTTTAAGAATATATAAAATAAAATTATGAATTTATCACAACTTTCTTTCCTCTTTTTATTTTTAACTCATTTAAAATAAAAAAAAATAACTTTATTTTATTTTTATTTCTTTTATTTTTCTTTTATCTCAATAAAAATACATAAAATAATAAAAAAATATTATTTATTTTCCTTCCTTTATTTTCTTTTCCCTTTAAAAAGTTTTTCAAACTCATTGACCTTAACATTTTGATGCATTGGAGAAAATGAAAAGAAAGAGGTAAAAAATTGTTTCTTTAAATTATCTTATTTGAATATTAAATAGGAAAGAGCAAGGGAGAGAAAAATAAAAGAAATGAGGTGAAACTTTATTTCTCAACTCTTTATAATTAACTTAAAATATTTTCTTTTAAATTTATGAAAATTTGAGAGAAACGTGTGTTATTTATAGAGGTATGCAGTTTCAATTTGATATGATTTCAGTTTCAAACTTCAATTTTTTTTATTTTTTTAGAATTGAAATCGAATCATTAATATTAAACTAACAAGCTAACATAAAAATGAAGACTTATTTAAAAAAATTAATAAGTAAAATCAAATTTACAATCCTCACATAAAAAATAAAAGTTAGCACTAAACATCAATAATAAGCCGTATAATATTTGCATCACAAATATAAAATAATACCAAATTAGTAAGCATAGCATAAAGTCAAATTTTATTGCCACATTTTTTACTCTAAAAAACTACAATCACTTTCAAGTTCTAAAGCATTCTTTCAATACGATAATACCTTCATTTTCATATAATTAATTTCATTACAAAAAAAAAGTGAGTTTAAAGAAAAATATTATTAAAATACCAACAAAAATAATAATTCAAACATATAAATAACAATACTAATATAAAAATATATTTTACATATAATTCTTAATAAGTATATTATATTATTTTCACCTATTTATTGATTATATAATATTTAACTAGAAGATACATATATAATTAAGTATTAGAAAATATATTATATGACTAAAAGGTAATTTAACCATATAATTAATTATTATAAAGTGATTTAATGCATTGATAATTAAAAGGAATAAAATTTAATATTAGATTATAGATATAATTCTACTCAACTTATATAATATTTCTAAAAAATCATAATATATATATATATATATATATATATATATATATATAAAATCAGATTTTCAATTTGGTTTGATTCTTAATAAAAAATAAGAATCGAATCAAAATAGTAAAATAAATTTTACTTGGTATAGTTTGATTTTTATAATAACGATTCTTTTTTGATGTCACACCCCTAATTATTTATATTAAAATACTTAAATGTCTTCTTAAAATATAATAGACATAAAAAATAAAGTGTAACATTAAGATTGAGCTTCACATACTAACATTTTTGGCTCCTGAAACTCGATTATCCAAACGGTAGAATGATGTAAAATCTTAGAATTCATGCTAATCTTAGAATCATGCATAAGCATCAAATCATAAAAATATTTTTGTCAAAAAGAAAAATTAATTCAGCCAATAAGATTTAATCATTGTTTCCGTTAATTAAAGAATTTGAGTCCTACTAATCATCATTTTTAGTGGACGATCAGTAAATTACACTATAATTTCTTAATAAGGCTAGTGGTGTGCCTTAACCTGTACTAATATATTCTCCCCTCACTTAATTTTTTTTAAATAAAATAAAAAATATATTTTTTATTATACCTTGACATTTTTTTTACTTTATTTTAAGGTAGAAAATATTAAGGGTGTATTCAATTTTCTAAGAAAATTTTTATTTTTATTTTTTTATAAAAAAAAATATGAAAAATATATTTACTTATATAAATAATAGAAAATTATTTTATAGTTAAAAAAAAAATTATTAATATCTTTCATAGTTACAAAAATAATTTAAATTATTGTAGAATATATTTAAATTTTTATTTTTATTTTTAAAATTTTAATATATGTTGTTTATTTAGTTTTTAATAATATAATTAATTTTTTTTATTATTGTAAAAATTTTTTTTAAATAATTATTCAATGTTAATTATAAAAAGTATCATTTTTGTTGTAAAGAAATCATTATTTTCCTTTTAGAAAATAATTTGAAAATAAAATTTTTGTAATAAAGAAAAGCAATTGAAAGTTGTTTTCAATATTTTAATTAAATTTTAAAAAATTAAAAAATTAATTTTTCGGTTTTTCATTTGTGAATATGAAACTGTTTTTTTGATATTCTTAAAAAACTTTTTTCAGAAAACTATTCTACAAATGAACAAGTCTTGGGTGACCAAATGGTCCTCCACTTATAGATATGTGGACAATAAGAGGAAGAAAAATAATTAAAAAAAAAAAAAAGATAAAGAGGATTCACACTTTAGAAAAAAATTAAAAGAAGGAAAAATTTTCTTGTTATTTTCTCTATAATTAGGACAGAAATTTAAAAAAAAAAATGTGAAGTAAAGTTGCCTTTCAAATGAAAAATCACAAAATTATCCTTTTAATTTAAGTTTTTCTTTAAGAATATATAAGATAAAATTGTAAATTTATCACAACTTTCTTTCCTTTTTTTATTTTTAACTCATTTTAAATAAAAAATAACTTTATTTTTATTTCTTTTATTTTCCTTTAATCTCAATAAAAATAAATAAAATAATAAAAAATATTATTTATTTTCCTCTCTTTATTTTCTTTTCCTTTAAAAAGTTTTTCAAACTCACTGACCTTAACATTTTGTTGCATTTGAAGGAAATGAAAAGAAAGAGGAAAAAAAATTACTTCTTTAAATTATCTTATTTGAATATTAAATAAAAAATAATAAGGGAGAGAAAAATAACAGAAATGAGGTGAAATTTTATTTCTCAATCTTTATAATCAACTCAAAATATTTTTCTTCAAAACTGTGAGAAAATGAAGAGAAATGAGTGTTATTTATAAGGGTGTGTAATTTTAATTTGATATGGTTTCAGTTTCAAACTTCAATTTTTTCTTTTTTTTTAGAATCAAAACTTAACCATTAATATTAAAATAAAAAACTAACAAATTAGTATAAAAATAAATATTTATTTAAAAAAATTAATAAATAAATTCAAACTTACAATCCTCACATAAAAAAATACAAGTTAGCACTAAACATTAATAATGAGTCATATAATATTTGCATCACAAATACAAAATAATACCAAATCAGTGAGCATAGCATAAAGTCAAGTTTTATTGTCACATTTTTTACTCTAAAAAACTTTAATCAACTTTCAAGTTCTAAGCATTCTTTCAATACGATGACACCTTTATTTTCATATAATTAATTTCATTACTTGAAAAAGAAAGTGAGTTGAAAGAAAAAATATTATTAAAATACCAATAAAAATAATAATACAAACATATAAATAACAATACTAATATAAAAAAATATATTTTAAATATAATCCTTAATATATATTTTACATATAATCCTCAATAGGTATATTATATTATTTTCACATATTTCTTGATTATATAATATTTAACTAGAAGATACATATATAATTAAGTATTAGAAAGTATATTATATGACTAAAAGGGAATTTAACCATAAAATTAATGATTATAAGGTGATTTAATATATTGATAAATAAAATTAACAAAATTTAATATTAGATTATATATATAATTTTACTGAACTTATATAATATATCTAAAAACTCATAAAAAAAATATATATGTATAAAATTAGATTTTCAATTTGGTTTGATTCTTGAAAAAGAAAAAAAAATCAGAATTGAATCAAAATAATAAAATAAATTTACTCGATATGGTTCGATTTCTATAATAACGATTTTTTTTTGATACCACACCTCTAATTATTTATATTAAAATACTTAAATGTCCTTTTATAATATAGTAGACGACATAAAAAAATAAAGTATAATATTATTTTAAGAGAGAAATTATATTATCTTGTATTTTAATAATCTATCAAACAACAAAATGTAATTTTTTTTTCTTTTCAATTCTTTTATTTAATTTCTTCATTTCTCATGCAGCATTAAGTATCCAAGGGGCAAATGTCTGGGGTTTATGGAGATTCTTTCGTGCATTTGCTGGGTCTTTATGTTCACATCTGTGTTGTGTGACTTGACTTGAAATTAACAAGGTCTAATTTTAAGTTTCGTGATCAAATTGACTCACAAAGTGGAAAATTATCTGCTCCATTGAATTTAATTCAACTTTTGAAATTCAGTTTTCTTCATTTTACATTTTCAATCGCCTGTTCCCATTCATTCATCAATT
The DNA here is from genome assembly GCF_030052815.1 of Hevea brasiliensis. Lineage (NCBI taxonomy): Eukaryota > Viridiplantae > Streptophyta > Magnoliopsida > Malpighiales > Euphorbiaceae > Hevea > Hevea brasiliensis. The sequence continues at coordinate 17,930,765 of NC_079501.1, read as the reverse complement.
CTGTCCCTTCGCTAAATCAACATTCACACTGAACTAAGTGTATTATTCTATTTTTATCAGTTATTTACTTTTTTTTAATATAATAAGTAATTGATTTAATAGTATAAAACTTAACATTATAAGATATTTGATATTAAAAATAATAATAATCAACACCATTCACATAATATTAAATGTTGGTATCAATTCAATACTGTTAAATAATTTTAATTATGGTACTTGCTGTTTATTCTTTTTGACAAAAAGTTTTTGTGTTTTAGAAGTAAAATAATTTGCTGTTAAAATCCTTTTTTTTTAAATATTTATAGTGTTGATTTTAATTATAATCATCTGTTAGCTTATTTCAAATATTTGCTAATTTTATTAGAAAAAAAATTATTATTTAATCTTTATATTTTAATAAAATTAACTATTTAGTGTCTTATTTAAAAAATATATTATTTAGTTTATATATTTTATGTCTCTTAAGCTATTTAGTATATTTGTCAAATTTTTTATTAGTCAAAGGTTTAATGTCAGTAGAATTACTATTTAGTTTTTTAGTAAAACTAATTAGTTAGTTCCTGTATTTTAAAAAATATATTAGTTGGTATCTGTAATTTGGGTTTATTAATTCTTTAATTTCTCATATTATTTTTTTTACCCAAATTACGACCGTATCCCTCTTATTTTTTTCTTATCCTTCATTATTTTTCTCTTTCCATATTTCTTCTCATTTTCACCCATACCCTTCTGCCTTTTATTCTCTTTCTATTTTTCATCTTTTGATAGAAATTGGTACACGCTATACATATAAAAGATTAATTAATTCTCCTAAATTTTAAAGTAATTAAGGTAATAATATAGGAAAATTATTTTCAAATAAAGAAAATACAAAAATGATGTGGAGAGAATTGAATGAAAATAATTTAAACAATACAAAAAAAATGTGATTGCAGATTTAGTCTTTCTACAATAAATTTTCAAGTAGAAATATATTTGTCAAAATATAGAGACTAACTAATTAGTTTAATTAAATTAAAGGGACTAAATAGTAGTATTTTTCAAAATACAATGATCAACTAATTATTTTCACTAAAATAGAGAGATTAAATAATAGTTTAACACGCATTAACTAAAAGAAAATTTAACAAAAAAAAATTAAATAATTTAATAAAAATAAAATATAAAGACTAAATAGTATATTTTTTTTAGAAATACATAAATTAAAGAATTAATTTTATTAAAATATAAAACTAAACAATATTTTCCCTATAAGATATGCTCACATTTTTTTTTTTTACTCACACTACAAAAAACAGACACATTGCTTTAGCATTTATTAAAAAAAAAAAAAAAGACATTTAAGTGTTACCAAATATATTAATTAAACTACTAGTCAAACGTTAAACTGGTGTTATATTTTCTTCGAGTTTCAAAAAATTATTAACATCACATATATGCTTAATTAGGGGATCATTGGACAAGTTCACATGGTGCATTAAATTCTATAAATAATGGTTATTTGCATCACTGGAGACCAATCCGCACATGCAATCCAAATTAAACCCAGTAAAAATTAAGCTTTCTCACACGTATCCAATGGTGCCCTGGCTATCCTTTTCCGTACATATTATTGTTCTTGTTCTTGCTTGCAACATCTTGGCTGCCTCTGGCAATAATGAGACAGACCTGCTTGCCTTGCTCAAATTCAAGGCCGACATTAATGGCGACATTCATGGAATTCTACCATGAACTTCTGCCATTGGCATGGTGTTACGGTGACTGTGCTAGACTTGCAGTCCCTCAAGCTCTCTGGCTCCATATCACCACATGTTGGCAATTTGAGCTTTCTAAGGAATTAAACCTCCAAAACAATAGCTTCACTAAAGCTATCCTCTCCCAAATCGGTCGTTTACACCGTCTGCAGAATTTATTTCTGCAGAACAACTCGTTAACATATCTGGTTGTTCTAACCTTGTTACATTCCAAGTTCAATATAACCAGCTGGAAGGATCAATTCCAATGGAGCTTGGCTTCTTGTCCAAGGTTCAAATCATTGATCTGCAACAATCTGACAGGAACCATCCCTCCATCTGTGGGGAATTGTCATCCCTTCAAGTAATCTCTCATTCTCTAGGCCAATTAATGAATCATACTATATGGGATCTATCCACAAATGGTTTTTCAGGTACCATCCCACAATCCATATTCAATCTTTCTTCTATTGCGGCTATTGATGTAGCTTATAATCAGTTTGAAGGTAGCCTTCCCTCTGAGATAGGCACTACTTTTCCAAATATTCTCCTTCAATAACTTCACGGGTTCAATTCCTATTTCAATATCCAATGCTTCAAACATAGTCAGACTTCAGCTAGGAAACCTACACAAGCTCAAAGGGTTTTCTGTTTCAAAAAACTACCTGGGTAGTGGCGAAGATGATGACCTGAGTTTTCTCCCATCCTTGACAAACGCCACAGATTTAGTAAGATTAGGAATAGAGGAGAACAATTTTGGAGGGAGGTTACCTCAACAAATCTGCAACTTCTCAAGAAACCTCTCAGAAATATATTTCAATGACAATCAAATATATGGAAAAATCCCCAGTGGAATTGAGAACCTCATCAGCTTGACAATTTTCCAATTAAGTGGTAACAAACTTTCAGGCAATATTCCTTCTAATATTGGAAAGCTTCGAAACCTCAGGATATTGTATCTTTTTACCAACAATTTCTCAGGCTACATTCCATCATCTTTAGGAAACCTGACCGAGTTGCTTCAATTCAGCTTGAGAGAAAATAATCTTCATGGCAATATCCCTTCCAGCCTAGGGAAATGCCAAAAACTGCTAGCTTTCGAACTTTCTTTCAACAATCTTAGTGGTACCATACCCCCACAACTTATGAGTCTCTCCTCTTTATCTATACTTGTTGATTTGTCTTATAACCATTTGAATGGTGATCTTCCCATAGAAGTTGGAAAGTTGGGTAGCTTGGGGGTTTTGGATGTTTCTAATAATATGTTGTCGGGTAAGATTCCTGAAAGTCTTGGAAGTTGCAATAGTTTAGAAGTGTTGCACATGGATGGAAACTTTTTCCAAGGGCCCATTCCTTCATCCTTTGAATCATTGAGGGGTCTTTAGATCTTTCCATTTGTCTGGCAAAATTGCAGAGTTTCTGCAAGATTTTAAGTTATTGGCAAAGTTAAATCTATCATACAATGATTTTGAAGGTGAAGTGCCACTAAACGGAGTTTTCAAGAATGCAAGTGCAACATGGATCAAGGGAAATAATAAACTTTGTGGTGGGATTCCTGAATTTCAGCTGCCTATATGCACTTTTGATCATAAGCCGAAGAAGAGAATGAAGACAATAGTGATTTCCATAATCTCTCCACTTCTTGGAGTAACACTTGTATTTGCATGTTTCATTCTTTATCGATCAAGAAAGAAAAGAAGAGACAATAATAGATCAAGCTCTTATGAGAATACACTTTTGAAGGTGTCTTATCATAGTCTCCTAAGAGCAACAAATGAATTCTCTTCAGCAAATTTAATTGGTGCAGGTAGCTTTGGCTCTGTGTATAAAGGAATGCTTGATGAAGAGGGAAGAGCTATTCCTATTGCTGTCAAGGTATTTAACCTTCAGCGTCGAGGTGCTTCTAGGAGTTTCATGGCTGAATGTGAAGCATTGAGGAACATCAGACATCGAAATCTTGTCAAGGTATTAACAGCATGCTCAAGCATTGACCATCATGGCAATGATTTCAAGGCTTTGGTTTATGAATTCATGACCAATGGAAGTTTGGAGGAATGGTTGCATCCTACTCCCACGCCAGATGAAGCAGCAAAAACTTTGAATCTTGTTCAGAGAATAAACATTGCAATTGATATTGCCTCTGCAATAGAGTATCTCCATCTTCACTGTGAAACACCAATAATTCATTGTGATCTCAAGCCAAGTAACATTCTCCTTGATGATGAAATGATTGGGCGTGTCAGTGATTTTGGGTTAGCAAAGTTCTTTTCTGGAAACCCTTCAAAACAAGTCAAGTTCTTTCGTGTAAGAGGAACAATCTAAATAAACTTTCTTTATATTTTATTTATTTCTTATTCTCTTTTTTATTCTTAATTTTATAAAAATATGCAAGTAAAATGCATTGATAGCTTATCTTTATTAATATCTACAATTTCACTTCTTTTTTACTAATAATACAAAAAAGTTATATATTTGACAAATTTTTGTGCATTTCTATGCATAGAGTATGAATATCAACTTACGGTGATGTATATGGTTATGGCATAATCTTATTGAAAATGTTCACAGCGAAGAAACCTACTGATAGCATATTTATGGAAGGTTTGAACCTTCATAATTTTGTCAAAATAGCTTTACCTGAAAGAGTCTCAGATATTGTAGATCCAATTCTTCTTGAAGGAAGTTCCATGACCCTAGGCAACTCAATTTCAAACCATAATCACAATTTTAGTAGCATTCAGAATAACATAATTCTTGAGTGCTTGATTTCAATATTTGAAATTGGAATATCTTGTGAGTTACCAAGAGAACGAATGAATATCAATGATGTTGTTGCTCAACTTAGTTCAACAAAAAAGAAACTTCATAAAGCTCGAGTGCATTAAGAGAAAGGGAATACATTTGACGAAGCAGGTAATCATTTTGTCATCTATCTTCAAATCTAAGTATATATGAAGTCACACACTTATATGTATATTGCTTGCTATTTTTTTCTCTATGTTAAAAATTTAAAATGTTATGATAATTGTTATAAAGTCTTAATATCAACTTAAAATCAAAGATTTAGAACTCTAATTAATTATTCTTAATTCTTTTATTCGAAGGTGCACAAGATGACTCAAGTGGAAAGCATGCAGTACTCCTAATTGACAGAAACTAGCACAAGCATTTATGTTAATAAATAGTGAAGATGATAGTGCGACGGCAAATTGTATTTCCTATTAAGCTTTTGATTGTGTTGTTGTTTCATCTTATGGATAATAGGCCTCTACTAAGCTTTGAAATAATTTTGTATTGGATATTGTTCTTAGTTAATGTCTTTAATTAAACTATCTTTTATAATTGATTTGTGATGCATCTATTTTATATGAATAAAGTGAATTTCTTATAATCATCATATTTAAAACTGGTTCAGTCTAAGAATTAATGAAGACAGATAATTAAAGATTTAAAGTTTAGCTGGAGTTGAAACGTAATTGAATTGGCACAATGTTGATCATTGATACTGTTCAATAAGTATTAATTTTTACATCAAGTAATAACTAATAGTCTTTTTATATATTGGCATTAGTATAATAATTTTTTAATATTAATATATTAATTTATATTACATACTATTTAATAATTTTAATTTATATTAAGCAATTAATTTTTTTATAAATTTCCTTAATAAATAAGTACAATTTTTATAAATTAATTTTAATATATTATCATATACCAGAAATATATCATTTTTTTCAATTAATATTACTTAATTTTTAATGGATAATATTTTTAAAATTAACTATCCAAAAATATCAATAATAAATTTGTGCCATCAATAACAGCACTTTAGAGCTATCTATTTTATATTTTTTATCATACAGAAAGTTATCACATGTTACTAACTAATGACTATCATGTGTATAAAATGGCATCATTTGATAAAAAAAAAAATTAATAAGAAAATCAAAACTCGATTAATTTGCATGACTCATGATCGGATTTGACGAATTTTATAAATTTTAATGAGTTTTCGTAATTTTCAGTTTTTAAATACTAATAAGAAAACATCCAAACAAAATAATTCATATATATACATTAAATTGTATTTATTGATTATAAGAATAAGATACATCAAAATATAAAAGATTAATATTTTTTTAAAAAATAACTTGGAGAAATTAATTTGTGCATCAAATAACTATAATACTTTTCTTTCTCAATAATAATAATATGATGGGATGGGGTAAACTTAAAAGTGAGGTAGGTGGCTATAGTTTAGTTATAAAATTGAAGGAGAAGTGCATATAGAAGTTGATTCCAAGTATCAGGAACACCAGGTAGACACCAATGGCTGCAATCCATATCGTTGTGGCCTCCATGGCCATAGACGGAGGGATGGCCATCTTTTCTTAGCTGTGAAAGGGCAGTGACGTTAAGCAAGTACACTGGCTTTTGTATACCTCGCAATACTTTCTCTACAACGAGCTCTGCTGGGTGGGGACCCGCCGGATAATTTGGCCCTGAGACTGGCTGCTTTTGCCCTTCGCAGTACCTTGCTTTGTCCTCCCCCAGTCACTTCCACTGTTTTCAAAAAAACATATATAATAATAATAATAATAATATGCTCTTGTAAGAAAGCTTGTTAATGTTATTACTGTTGATCTCCTTTTATTTCATGAAAAGTAATTTATATATAAATGAAAATATTTTTTATAATTTTAAATTATTAGCATGTATTAATATCACACATTCATAAAAACTTTTATATTTTAATAAAATTATTAAAATTATAAAAAATAATTTTAATTATTTTTTATAAAAATAACTTAATTTCTACTTTGATTAAAAAAATAACTTAGTTTTATTGATAAAAATTGTAAAATTTAGAATTTTAATTTGGTTGATTGAATAAAAATTTAATAAAATATTAAAATTAGCCAAATTAAAATCAATAAATTAAATTGTAATTCCACAAAAAGATTTAGCTTTCCTTAATTCCATCATCAAGTAATGAAAATTAATGTAAGGTTTTGGGTAAAATTAATATGATAATGAACTTACTTGTTATGATCGGGTGAAACTCCTTGAAGGAAGACCATGGTTTTTGCAGGATGTACATTGGTGTCAACCCATTTAGCCCAAGTATTCAAAGCCTTCTCATATGCTACCAATCGATCCATGTCTTGGTACACATTGTTCCCCTCTTGGATAAAATTCCATCTAATTAACAATTGAAAAAATAAACTAAATTATATACGAATACTTGACATACAATAATTATAGAAATAATAAGAGCAAAATATAAATGTACGGTTGTTTTCTTCCAGTGTGAAGCCACCAATGCCAAGTATTGAATATCAAAACATCAATTCCTTTCCATAACTTTCCACCTTCAATGGAATCCAGTTTCAGAACAGCACCTTTACTTGTATTCACTGTGTCTACTAGAAATGCATTGCGTGAAAACATCACTTTTGTTTTGTATTCCTGAAAAATAAGATTTTTAACATTTATATATATTAATTATAGGATGAATTACATAAAAATATATATTTTGTGTGGTAAAAATATGATTTAGGCTACTTACGTGCATTAATCCAAATTCATTATACTTAAACTCTAAAAATCATATACATTACTGAAAAGTGACAAAATTTAAATATTATGTACATTAAATAAAAAATATAACTAAATAAAAAATGAAAATTCAAACGTGCATTAGATTTAAATTCATATATAATAGATAAATAATATATATTTAATCATTGAATTAAATAAGAATAGATGATTGCATTTGAGCAATGAATATTTCAATGACAATGATTTTTATCATGTAAAAAATATTACGTGAGCATGCATGTAAAATTATAAAAATGTAGGATTGGAGAGAGAATGGTATTTTCACCGGGAATGTGAAGGTGGAGAGGCCTCCGGTCCTCACGGAGGTATAGCTAGCATTAGGAACAGCCACATGAAGCATACACGTGAGCGATTGCCATTGGTTCAAACTTAGCGAATCTCCTACGAACATTATTCTTTTCCGTCTCACTTTTGATAAGAAATCTCTGCCGTTGAATCTACGTCAATGCCACTACACAGCAAATTCAGACACAAATATAAATTAGTTCAACTTAATAAATAAAATAAAATAAATATTTTTCTCTATATGAAGACTAATGTTTAAGCATTTAAAATCAAGAGATTTTAAATTAAATTCTCACTATTATTTAGTTATTATTTTATTTATATTTAATTGGATTAATTATAAAAAATTAGTGGAATTATTAAATTTTTTTTTTAAATTTGCTTCAAAATGCACTTTAATAGTTTTATGTTTATTTTGTAGTACAAAACTTAAAGGGTTGAAATTTTTATAACCTTTTTCTCTTTATAAATTTATAATATAACAAAAATTTTTTTAAAAAGTGTTTAATAAAACTCATGATTTATCTATTTTGTTTCCATGTATCCAAGTATCTGTCAATCTCTCTCTCCTCCCATTGTAGAGCTCAAATTTTTTCTCCCTTTTTATTCCAATTTTTTTTTAAATTTTAAATTTTATATAAAAAATAAGAATCATCCTAATTTGAATATTGGTTTAAAGCTCAATTACATTGCAAAAAATTAATTTAGTATATTTTTAATTTTTTATTTAATTTAATTTAAAAAATTTAATTTAGTCTAAAAATCAAGAAAATTAAAAAATTGAGCACTTAATTTTTTTTAGCTTAAATAAAAAAATTAAGAAACTTAGTTCCAAAATTAAGAAATTACACTTCTTAATTTTTTATTTAAATCAAGAAATTAAGAAATTTAGTCCATAGATTTTAATTTTTGAGTTAAATTAAATTTAAATTGAAACTTTTGAATTAATTTAGATAAAAAAAATTAAAAAATAAATTAAATTGAACTTTCCAATAAGTATAAGGGCTAAATTGATTGGGAAAGATAGAAGTATCATGACATAGTCGATGTTCCACAACTCTCTCCCACAACTTCATAGTATGGCTCATGAGTTTAATTCCCCTATAGTTTGAGCAACTATATATGTCTCCCTTATTTTTAAAAATAGGTACTAAAATACTTCTCCTCTATTCATCTGGCATTTTCTTTGAGTTTAGAATCTTATTAAATAATTTAGTTAACCATGCCACTCTCATATCTCCCAAACACTTTCACACTTCAATTGGTATTCCATCGAGTCCACAGGCTTTATTCACTTTCATTCTCTTAAGTGCTTCCTTTACTTCTAAAGATCTAATCCTTCTAGAATAATTCACATTATTTTCTATTACTGTGTGGTCTATATTCACGCTATTATCATTTTGACTTGTTGTGAAAACCACACCCACACAAAATAAAGAACACAAAATTTAACGTGGTTCAGCGTAAACCCACTCCACCAATAAATTCACAATCAAGGAAAAATAATTACAACCACTAATTATTTTTCTCACTCTTAAAATCACTCAAATAAAACTCACAGAATTCAACACACCTCTCCACTTTATGGGCTCTCTGCAATACATTCCATATAATAACCAACCAACTATTCATATATATAGGCCACTAAAATGTAGTCCTTTTAGAATTCTAATTATTAAACTTCATAATTTAAATTCTACTAAATTTCCTAAACTAATTATACTTGCTAAATTAATTATACTTCCTAATTTCAATTGGACTTAGACTCTAACAATCTCCACCTCCAAGTCAAATGGAATTAGTCTTCACAATTTCTGCAAAAGTCAATTTTCTCTTGGGTACTTCCTTGGACTCTTGATTGTTGATGTTGCCTCTTGCTTCTACTTGCATTCTTTCAATTAATGTTCTTCCTTCCAATTTGTAGAGATTCTTTATACCAATTTTCTCACCCTTCATGATCACAAGAGCACCTCGGCTAACTCTCATAACTCCACCATGAATCGAACACCCATAACCCAAAGAATCCAATTTACCCAAGGAAATTAAGTTTCTTTCAAATTTACGAACATTTCTCACTTCATCGAACACTTTTACTTAATCACCATGCAGCTTGATTTTCACTCTTCCAATACCTTCAACTTCTATCTTGTTCCCATTAGCTAACTTCACTTTTTCTCCCTTCTTTTTTTCAATCACATCAAACCACTCCTTCTTTGAGCAAATGTGGAATGAGCAAGTAGAATCCATTAACCACTCATCTTGTAATGGATCTTTTGCCTTTTCCTTATCATCATCCACATTCAAACATTCACTATCAATATCATCATCCATTGTAATTGCAGCAGTTCCTTTTTTTTCTTTTCCGCGACTCCTTTTGAATTGTTTAAATTCTACAAGATCTTCTTTCATCTTCATACAATGGTATTGAATGTAGCCCTTCTCATGACAATAGTAGCATTCTCTATCTTCATGGTCTACTCGTGGTCTTGAACTAGATCTACTATTCCTTCTCCAATTATTTCCACGTGAATTGCTTCTACCACGATTAGAACCAGCAACAAAAGCTCCACCTTCATTGCTATTACCTGTCTTCTTGAATTTCTTATCATCCAAGATAACTGCGGTAACCTCCTCCACCTTCAAAGTCTCATTCCCAACTGTTAGAGCTGATACCAAGCTTTTATAAGAGTGTGGGAGAGAGGTTAAAAGCAAGAGGGCTTTATCTTCTTCATCAATCTTCACACCAACACTAGCCAATTGGGTAATTAATTTATTAAAAATATTAAGATGATCTCTCACATCATTACTTTCATCCATTCTGAGTTGGTACAACTCCTTCTTCAAGTACAAACAATTTGTGAGTGATTTTGACATGCACAGGCTCTCCAATTTCTTCCACAAAACAACAGGCGAGGTCTCCTCTAAGACATTGTACTTCACATCTGGGGCTAACGTCAATCTAATAGTACTCACAGCCCTTTGTTGAAGTTCTTCCCATTCATCATCTTTCATGGTCGCTGGTTGCTTCTCGTTCATTGCTTTGATTAATCCTTGTTGCACATGGACATCCTTTACGGTGCTTTGCCACTAACTAAAATTATTTTTCTCATCAAACGGCTCCACCTCAAATTTTGTGCTCACCATCTTTGACATCTCAAACCACAGCTCTGATACCACTTGTTGTGAAAATCACACTCATACAAAATAAAGAACACAAAATTTAACGTGGTTTAGCGTAAACCTACTCCATCAACAAATTCACTATCAAGGAAAAATAATTACAACCACTAATTATTTTTCTCATCCTCAAAATCACTCAAATAAAACTCACAGAATTCAACACACCTCTCCACTTTATGGGCTCTCTGCAATACATTCCATATAATGGCCAACCAACTATTCATATATATAGGCCACTAAAACCTAGTCCTTTTAGAACTCTAATTATTAAACTTTATAATTTAAATTCTACTAAATTTCCTAAACTAATTATACTTGTTAAATTAATTATACTTCCTAATTATAATTGGACTTGGACTCTAATATGACTATTATTAAAGAGATCATCAAAAATATTTCTCTATCTTTCTTAAATGTCCTCATCTTTCACCAACACTTTTCCTTCTTTATCTTTAATGCACCTAACTTGATTAAGATCTTGACATTTCTTTTCTCTCCTCCTTGCTAATATATAAATATCTTTCTCCCATTCTTTAGTTACAAGTTTCTCATATAAATTTTCAAAGGCCTGCACTCTTGCTTTACTAACTGCCTTTTTTACCTCTTTCTTTGCTATCTTGTACTGTTCATATGCCTCATTATTATCACACTTAGGTAATTTCTTATACCATTTCCTCTTTCTCTTCACTGCCTTTTGTACTTTCTCATTCCACCACCATATCTCTTTGAAGGGTGGTCCCTGTCCTTTAGACTCTCCAAATACTTTTCTAGCTACTTCTCTAATCTTTGATGCCATTTGTATCCACATACCATTGGCCTCCATATCCAGCTTCCATGCTTCGGACTCGAGAAGTTCATCTTTAAACTTCACTTGCTTTACTCCTTTAAACTCCCACCACTTTATTCGAGCTACACTATTTCTTCTAACCTTATTTGAATTGTTCCTAAACTTGACATCTAAGACCACTAACCGATATTGACTTGTTAAAGCCTCTCCCGGAATGACCTTGCAATTCTTGCATAGAGCTCTATTTGTCTTCCTGATTAAGAAGAGGACAATTTGGCTTCTATGTTGCCCACTTTTGAAAGTCACTAAATGTGACTCTCTTTTTATAAAGTAGGTATTTGCTAGTATTAGGTCATATGCCATAGCAAAATCCAGAATGCTTTTTCCCTCTTCATTTCGGCTACCAAATCCAAAACCTCCATGAACATTCTCATAACCTTGCCTATCACTTCCTACATGTCCATTCAAATCTTTACCGATGAAAATATTCTCTTCATTCGGTATGCTTTGCATTAGATCATCCATATCTTCCCAAAACCTTTGTTTACTCTCACTATCTAGTCTTATTTGTGGGGCATAAGCACTAACTACATTTATTGTTTCTCCTTCTAGCACTAGCTTCACTAGTATAATCCTATCTCCTACTCTTTTCACAGCTATTACAGCATCTTTCAATGCCCTGTCTATGATTATGCCTACTCCGTTCTTGTTTCTCTCCTTTCTGGTAAACCACAGTTTGTACCCTGAATTACCCACTTCCTTGCTTTTCTCTCCTACCCATTTAATCTCCTGAATGCAAGCAATATTCACCCTTCTCCTTTATATGGTATCCACAAGCTCCATTAGTTTTCCTGTAAGTGATCCAACATTCCAAGTACCAACCCTGATTCTCCTCCTATCATGTTCTTTCCTAATTGATCTCTTTCTATGATATCTTTTATTGTTCTCTATGCCTATCTTGTGTTCTATTCCACTATTTGTTCTACTATCTGTCCTATGGATTAACTTCTTTACCCACACTCATCCATGATATGGAAACCCTTGCTCATTTAACACCACACCAGAGCGCCGGCATGGCGCATCGCTTTCGGTGAATGCCCTACACCCTTGCATATTTCTCACTACACCCGGGCTCCGATGTAGTGCGTCGTAAGTAGAAAACGCTCAACGTTTATATCATTTAAATCCATATCATAAGGGTGTGACGAAATTTTTATGCTGGTTGTCACCTACCACAACCCTCCTTCTTTATCCGAGCTTGGGACCGACTAAGTGTAAACTATTTAAGGCGGAGTTCGTGGGGATAATTCCTCTATCCTTCGGAAATGCAACTTCCCTTCAGAGATTCTATGCCTACGAAAATACTTTGTTTGGTAACATTCCTGCTACTCTATGCCAGTTGATGAATCTTTTTATATTAGCCTTGTCTGACAATCATCTTTCTGGTAATTTCCCAACTTGCATTTTCAAAAGATATAATGAAAGAATTTTAAATAATTAGTATTTTTATATGAGATAAGATTTTAATATTTTAAATTTAAAAATATTTAAATAAAAAATTAATATTTAATATAAATATATATATATATAATAGGTTATTTCACATGACAATTTTTTTAAACACTTTTTTAAGCACGACACATTTTTAAGGCTGAGATTATATATATATATATATATATATATATATATATATATACTATTCAGTTTAGTTTCACTTTATTATTTAAAAAAAATCAAATAGAATTGAAGAGATAGAATTTTAAAAACTGAATCAATTTATTAAAAAAAATTAATTAATTAAGGGCCATTGATGAAGACTGAAGTAAAATTGCATTGTGCCAACATATGACTAGTCATTATCCCATCTAAAACAAATTAATTAAAGGTTTTTTTTTAATTAAAATTTATAAAGAGAACTAGAATTTATAATTTATTATAACTAAATATAAAATTAATAATATATTAAGAGCCTGATTATAATAATAATTTAAATCTTGTTTGGACGATTTAATTTAAATTTCTTTTAGTACAATAGGTCAAAAATTTAAAAATTCCGATTTTTAAAATCAATTTGAGTAAAATGTGTTCATCTAACATGACAAATCATCTGACTTATTTATTGTAAGTCAACAAAATTCACGTGACACATAATTAAATTAAAAAAATTAATTATAATTAAAAAAAAATACTAATCCCTAACCCCTAATCTAACGTGGTATAATTATAATCTCTAGATTAGGGATTAGGGATTTTTCTTTTGCGTTTTACCATTTTTTTTTTTTAAAGGTGTGGCCATAATTAAAAGTTTGGAGCTTGGAAATTCTTTAGCGTGTTTGCTGGGTTTTACTGCTCATGTCTTCTAAGTCTAACGTCAAAGTCTTCCATGTCTTTTGAGTCTTTTCCGCCTAAGTGAGGAATGGCCAACAGTGATTGTGATAGGCACTAATTAAGGTAGAAAATATAAAGGGTGTATTCAATTTTCTAAGAAAATTTTTATTTTTATTTTTTATAAAAAAATATATGAAAAATATATTTACTTATATAAATAATAGAAAATTATTTTATAGTTAAAAATAAAAAAAATTATTAATATCTTTCATAGTTAAAAAATAATTTAAATTATTGTAGAATATATTTAAATTTTTATTTTTATTTTTAAAATTTTAATATATGTTGTTTATTTAGTTTTTAATAATATAATTAACTTTTTTTATTATTGTAAATAATTTTTTTTAAATAATTATTCAATGTTAATTATAAAAAGTATCATTTTTGTTGTAAAAAAATCATTATTTTCCTTTTAGAAAATAATTTGAAAATAAAATTTTTGTAATAAAGAAAAGCAATTGAAAGTTGTTTTCAATATTTTAATTAAATTTTAAAAAAGTAAAAAATTAATTTTTCGGTTTTTCATTTGTGAATATGAAACTGTTTTTTGATATTCTTAAAAAACTTTTTTCAGAAAACTATTCTACAAATGAACAAGTCTTGGGTGACCAAATGGTCCTCCACTTATAGATATGTGGACAATAAGAGGAAGAAAAATAATTAAAAAAAAAAAAAAGATAAAGAGGATTCACACTTTAGAAAAAATTAAAAGAAGGAAAATTTTTCTTGTTATTTTGTCTATAATTAGGACAGAATTTAAAAAAAAAAGTGAAGTAAATTTGCATTTCACATGAAAAATCACAAAATTATCCTTTTAATTTAAGTTTTTCTTTAAGAATATATAAGATAAAATTGTAAATTTATCACAACTTTCTTTCCTTTTTTATTTTTAACTCATTTTAAATAAAAAAAACTTTATTTTTATTTCTTTTATTTTCCTTTAATCTCAATAAAAATAAATAAAATAATAAAAAATATTATTTATTTTCCTCTCTTTATTTTCTTTTCCTTTAAAAAGTTTTTCAAACTCACTGACCTTAACATTTTGTTGCATTTGAAGGAAATGAAAAGAAAGAGGAAAAAAAATTACTTCTTTAAATTATCTTATTTGAATATTAAATAAAAAATAATAAGGGAGAGAAAAATAACAGAAATGAGGTGAAATTTTATTTCTCAATCTTTATAATCAACTCAAAATATTTTTCTTCAAAACTGTGAGAAAATGAAGAGAAATGAGTGTTATTTATAAGGGTGTGTAATTTTGATTTGATATGGTTTCAGTTCTAAACTTCAATTTTTTCATTTTTTTTAGAATCAAAACTTAACCATTAATATTAAAATAAAAAACTAACAAATTAGTATAAAAATAAATATTTATTTAAAAATTTTAATAAATAAAATCAAACTTACAATCCTCACATAAAAAAAATACAAGTTAGCACTAAACATCAATAATGAGTCATATAATATTTGCATCACAAATACAAAATAATACCAAATCAGTGAGCATAGCATAAAGTCAAGTTTTATTGTCACATTTTTTACTCTAAAAAACTTTAATCAACTTTCAAGTTCTAAGTATTATTTCAATACGATAACACCTTTAATTTCATATAATTAATTTCATTACCCAAAAAAGAAAGTGAGTTGAAAGAAAAAATATTATTAAAATACCAATAAAAATAATAATACAAACATATAAATAACAATACTAATATATTTTAAATATAATCCTTAATATATATTTTACATATAATCCTCATTAGGTATATTATATTATTTTCACATATTTCTTGATTATATAATATTTAACTAGAAGATAAATATATAATTAAGTATTAGAAAGTATATTTTATGACTAAAAGGGAATTTAATCATATAATTAATGATTATAAGGTGATTTAATATATTGATAAATAAAAGTAACAAAATTTAATATTAGATTATATATATAATTTTACTGAACTTATATAATATATCTAAAAAATCATAAAAAAAAATATATGTATAAAATTAGATTTTCAATTTGGTTTGATTCTTGGAAAAGAAAAAAAAATAGAATTGAATCAAAATAATAAAATAAATTTACTCGGTATGGTTCAATTTTTATAATAACGATTCTTTTTTGATACCACACCCCTAGTTATTTATATTAAAATACTTAAATGTCCTTTTATAATATAGTAGACACATAAAAAAATAAAGTATAATATTATTTTAAGAGAGAAATTATATTATCTTGTATTTTAATAATCTATCAAAACAACAAAATGTAAATTTTTTTTTTCTCTTCAATTCTTTTATTTAATTTCTTCATTTCTCATGCAGCATTAAGTATCCAAGGGGCAAATGTCTGGGGTTTATGGAGATTCTTTCGTGCATTTGCTGGGTCTTTATGTTCACATCTGTGTTGTTTGACTTGACTTGAAATTAACAAGGTCTAATTTTAAGTTTCGTGATCAAATTGACTCACAAAGTGGAAAATTATCTGCTCCATTGAATTTAATTCAACTTTTGAATTTCAGTTTTCTTCATTTTACATTTTCAATCGCCTGTTCCCATTCATCCATCAATTCTGTCCCTTCGCTAAATCAACATCCATGCTGAGCTAAGTGTATTATTCTATTTTTATCAGTTATTTACTTTTTTTTAATATAATAAGTAATTGATTTAATAGTATAAAACTTAACATTATAAGATATTTGATATTAAAAATAATAATAATCAACACCATTCACATAATATTAAATGTTGGTATCAATTCAATACTGTTAAATAATTTTAATTATGGTACTTGCTGTTTATTCTTTTTGACAAAAAGTTTTTGTGTTTTAGAAGTAAAATAATTTGCTGTTAAAATCCTTTTTTTTTAAATATTTATAGTGTTGATTTTAATTATAATCATCTGTTAGCTTATTTCAAATATTTGCTAATTTTATTAGAAAAAAAATTATTATTTAATCTTTATATTTTAATAAAATTAACTATTTAGTGTCTTATTTAAAAAATATATTATTTAGTTTATATATTTTATGTCTCTTAAGCTATTTAGTATATTTGTCAAATTTTTTATTAGTCAAAGGTTTAATGTCAGTAGAATTACTATTTATTTTTTTAGTGAAACTAATTAGTTAGTTCCTGTATTTTAAAAAATATATTAGTTGGTATCTGTAATTTGGGTTTATTAATTCTTTAATTTCTCATATTATTTTTTTTACCCAAATTACGACCGTATCCCTCTTATTTTTTTCTTATCCTTCATTATTTTTCTCTTTCCATATTTCTTCTCATTTTCATCCATACCCTTCTGCCTTTTATTCTCTTTCTATTTTTCATCTTTTGATAGAAATTGGTACATGCTATACATATAAAAGATTAATTAATTCTCCTAAATTTTCAAGTAATTAAGGTAATAATATAGGGAAATTATTTTCAAATAAAGAAAATACAAAAATGATGTGGAGAGAATTGAATGAAAATAATTTAAACAATACAAAAAAAATGTAATTGCAGATTTAGTCTTTCTACAATAAATTTTCAAGTAGAAATATATTTGTCAAAATATAGGAACTAACTAATTAGTTTAACTAAATTAAAGGACTAAATAGTAGTATTTTTCAAAATACAATGATGAACTAATTATTTTCACTAAAATAGAGAGATTAAATAATAGTTTAACACACGTTGACTAAAAGAAAATTTAACAAAAAAAAATTAAATAATTTAATAAAAATAAAATATAAAAACTAAATAGTATATTTTTTTTAGAAATACATAAATTAAATAATTAATTTTATTAAAATATAAAACTAAACAATATTTTCCCTATAAGATATGCTCACATTTTTTTTTTCTTTTACTCACACTACAAAAAATAGACACATTGCTTTAGCATTTATTAAAAAAAAAAAAAAGACATTTAACTGTTACCAAATATATTAATTAAACTACTAGTCAAACGTTAAACTGGTGTTATATTTTCTTCGAGTTTCAAAAAATTATTAACATCACATATATGCTTAATTAGGGTATCATTGGACATGTTCACACGGTGCATTAAATTCTATAAATAATGGTTATTTGCATCACTGGAGACCAATCCGCACATGCAATCCAAATTAAACCCAGTAAAAATTAAGCTTTCTCACACGTATCCAATGGTGCCCTGGCTATCCTTTTCCGTACATATTATTGTTCTTGTTCTTGCTTGCAACATCTTGGCTGCCTCTGGCAATAATGAGACAGACCTGCTTGCCTTGCTCAAATTCAAGGCCAACATTAATGGCGACCCGCTAGGAGTTGTCCATTCATGGAATTCTACCATGAACTTCTGCCATTGGCATGGTGTTACGTGTGGCCGTAGACACCAGAGGGTGACTGTGCTAGACTTGCAGTCCCTCAAGCTCTCTGGCTCCATATCACCGCATGTTGGCAATTTGAGCTTTCTAAGGGAATTAAACCTCCAAAACAATAGCTTCACTCAAGCGATCCCCCCCCAAATCGGTCGTTTACACCGTCTGCACTATTTATTCCTGCAGAACAACTCGTTTAGCGGCGAAATCCCACCTAACATATCTGGTTGTTCTAACCTTGTTAAATTCCAAGTTCAAAATAACCAGCTGGAAGGATCAATTCCAATGGAGCTTGGCTTCTTGTCCAAGGTTCAAATCATTGATCTGCAAAGAAACAATCTGACAGGAACCATCCCTCCATCTGTGGGGAATTTGTCATCCCTTCAAGCAATCTATGCCAGTGATAATAATTTCTTTTGGAGATTCCCTCATTCTCTAGGCCAATTAATGAATCTTACTATATGGGATGTATCCACAAATGGGTTTTCAGGTACCATCCCACCATCCATCTTCAATCTTTCTTCGATTGTGCTTTTTGATGTAGCTTATAATCAGTTTGAAGGTAGCCTTCCCTCTGAGATAGGCAATACTTTTCCAAATATTAAATTTCTTTCCTTCTCCTTCAATAACTTCACGGGTTCAATTCCTATTTCAATATCCAATGCTTCAAACATAGTCAGACTTCAGCTAGCTGGTAATAAGCTTACTGGGAAAGTGCCTTCCGTGGGAAACCTACACAAGCTCAAAGGGTTTTCTGTTTCAAAAAACTACCTGGGTAGTGGCGAAGATGATGACCTGAGTTTTCTCCCATCCTTGACAAACGCCACAGATTTAGAAAGAATAGGAATAGAGGAGAACAATTTTGGAGGGAGGTTACCTCGACAAATCTGCAACTTCTCAAGAAACCTCTCAGAAATATATTTCCATGACAATCAAATGTATGGAAAAATCCCCAGTGGAATTGAGAACCTCATCAGCTTGAAAATTTTCCAATTAAATGGTAACAAACTTTCAGGCAATATTCCTTCTAATATCGGAAAGCTTCGAAACCTCAGGATATTGCATCTTTCTACCAACAATTTCTCAGGCTACATTCCATCATCTTTAGGAAACCTGACCGAGTTGCTTCAATTCAGCTTGAGAGAAAATAATCTTCATGGCAATATCCCTTCCAGCCTAGGGAAATGCCAAAAACTGCTAGCTTTCGAACTTTCTTTCAACAATCTTAGTGGTACCATACCCCCACAACTTATGAGTCTCTCCTCTTTATCTATGCTTGTTGATTTGTCTTATAACCATTTGAATGGTGATCTTCCCATAGAAGTTGGAAAGTTGGGTAACTTGGGGATTTTGGATGTTCGTAATAATATGTTGTCGGGTAAGATTCCTGAAAGTCTTGGAAGTTGCAAAAGTTTAGAAGTGTTGCACATGGATGGAAACTTTTTCCAAGGGCCCATTCCTTCATCCTTTGAATCATTGAGGGGTCTTCGAGTATTAGATCTTTCCCGTAACAATTTGTCTGGCAAAATTGCAGAGTTTCTGCAAGATTTTAAGTTATTGGCAAAGTTAAATCTATCATACAATGATTTTGAAGGTGAAGTGCCACTAAACGGAGTTTTCAAGAATGCAAGGGCAACATGGATCAAGGGAAATAATAAACTTTGTGGTGGGATTCCTGAATTTCATCTACCTATATGCACTTTTGATCATAAGCCGAAGAAGAGAATGAAGACAATAGTGATTTCCATAATCTCTCCACTTCTTGGAGTAACACTTGTATTTGCATGTTTCATTCTTTATCGATCAAGAAAGAAAAGAAGAGACAATAATAGATCAAGCTCTTATGAGAATACACTTTTGAAGGTGTCTTATCATAGTCTCCTAAGAGCAACAAATGAATTCTCTTCAGCAAATTTAATTGGTGCAGGTAGCTTTGGCTCTGTGTATAAAGGAATTCTTGATGAAGAGGGAAGAGCTATTCCTATTGCTGTCAAGGTATTTAACCTTCAGCGTCGAGGTGCTTCTAGGAGTTTCATGGCTGAATGTGAAGCATTGAGGAACATCAGACATCGAAATCTTGTCAAGGTATTAACAGCATGCTCAAGCATTGACCATCATGGCAATGATTTCAAGGCTTTGGTTTATGAATTCATGACCAATGGAAGTTTGGAGGAATGGTTGCATCCTACTCCCACGCCAGATGAAGGAGCAAAAACTTTGAATCTTCTTCAGAGAATAAACATTGCAATTGATATTGCCTCTGCAATAGAGTATCTCCATCTTCACTGTGAAACACCAATAATTCATTGTGATCTCAAGCCAAGTAATATTCTCCTTGATGATGAAATGATTGGGCGTGTAAGTGATTTTGGGTTAGCAAAGTTCTTTTCTGAGGAAACCCTTCAAAACAAGTCAAGTTCTTTCGGTGTAAGAGGAACAATCGGTTACACTCCTCCAGGTAAATATACTTTCTTTATATTTTATTTATTTCTTATTCTCTTTTTTATTCTTAATTTTATAAAAATATTCAAGTAAAATGCATTGATAGCTTATCTTTATTAGTATCTGCAATTTCACTTCTTTTTTACTAATAATACAAAAAAGTTATGCATTTAATAAATTTTTACACATTTCTATGCATAGAGTATGGTGCGGGATTCGAAATATCAACTTACGGTGATGTATATGGTTATGGCATAATCTTATTGGAGATGTTCACAGCAAAAAGACCTACTGATAACATATTTATGGAAGGTTTGAATCTTCATAATTTCGTGAAAATAGCTTTACCTGAAAGAGTCTTTGATATTGTAGATCCAATTCTTCTTGAAGGAAGTTCCATGACCCTGGACAACTCAATTTCAAACCATAATCACAATTTTAGTAGCATTCAAAATAACATAATTCTTGAGTGCTTGATTTCAATATTTGAAATTGGGATATCTTGTTCGGCTGAGTTACCAAGAGAACGAATGAATATCAATGACGTTGTTGCTCAACTTAGTTCAACAAAAAAGAAACTTCTTAAAGCTCGAGTGCATTAAGAGAAAGGGAATACATTTGACGAAGCAGGTAATCATTTTGTCATCTATCTTCAAATCTAAATATATATGAAGTCATACACATATGTATATTGCTTGCCATTTTTTTTTTTCTACGTTAAAAATTTAAAATGTTATGATAATCGTTATATAGCCTTAATATCAACTTAAAATCAAAGATTTAGAGCTCTTATTAATTATTCTTAATTCTTTTATTCGAAGGCGCACAGGATGACTCAAGTGGAAAGCATGCAGTACTCCTAATTGACAGAAACAAGCACAAGCATTTTTGTTAATAAATAGTGACGATGATAGTGCGACAATTAATGTACAAATTGTATTTCCTATTAAGCTTTTGATTGTGTTGTTGTTTCATCTTATGGATAATGGGCCTCTACTAAGCTTTTTTAATTATTTTGCATTGGATATTGCTCTTAGTTAATGTCTTTAATTAAACTATTTTTCACAATTGATTTGTGATGCATTTATTTTATATGAATAAAGTGAATTTCTTATAATCCTGATATTTAAAATTGACTCGGCTCGAAAATTGATGAAGGTAAATAATTAAAGATTTAAAGTTTAGTTGGAGTTGAATCGTAATTAAATTAGCACAACGTTCATCATGAATGAATACTGTATATCATGTAATATAACTAATAGTCTTTTATATATTGATATTAGTATAATAATTTTTTAATATAATATATTAATTTATATTGCATACTATTTAATTAATATTATAATTATATTATGCAATTAATTTTTTTATAAATTAATATATATAATTAAATTAAATATTAATATATTAAATTAATATTACCGTAATAAATATGTACAATTTTTATAAATTAATTTTAATATATTACCATAAATATATCATTTATCTAATATTTAGTAAATTTATCTAATTTACTCTTAATTTCAATTAATATAACTTAATTTTTAATGAACAATAATTTTTAAAGTTAACTATACAAAAATATGAATAATAAATTTACATCATCAATAACAGTAATTTATAACTATATAATTTTATATATTTTTTTTTATCTTAAAGAAAGTTATTACGTGCCATTAATTAATGATTGACGTGTGTATAAAAAAAAGACATCATTTGACCCAATTTTGTAAATTTTAATGAGTTTTCGTAATTTTCAATTTTTAGATACTGACCAGACTAGCCAGAGCTCAATTCCAAATTTTCTGATTAAATAATCTGGATTTCACAACTATACACACAAGGTACATTGATATCATAATAATTTGACCATAATTAAGAAAACATCCAAACAAAATATTCACATATATATATATATATATATATATATATATATATATATATATATATATATATATATATATATACATTAAATTGTATTTATTGATTATAAGAATAACATACATCAAAATATAAAAGATTAATATTTTTTTAAAAATAATTTGGAGAAATTAATTTATGCATCAAATAACTATAATACTTTTTTTTTTTCAATAATAATAATATGATGGGATGGGGTAAACTTAAAAGTGAAGTAGGTGGCTATAGTTTAGTTATAAAATTGAAGGAGAAGTGCATATGGAAGTTGATTCCAAGTATCAGGAACACCAGGTAGACACCAATGGCTGCAATCCATATCGTTGTGGCCTCCATGGCCATAGACGGAGGGATGGCCATCTTTTCTTAGCTGTGAAAGGGCAGTGACGTTAAGCAAGTACACTGGCTTTTGTATACCTCGCAATACTTTCTCTACAACGAGCTCTGCTGGGTGGGGACCCGCCGGATAATTTGGCCCTGAGACTGGCTGCTTTTGTCCCTCGCAGTACCTTGCTTTGTCCTCCCCCCAGTCACTTCCACTGTTTTCAAAACAGCATATATAAGAATAATAATAACAATAATAATATATGCTCTTGTAAGAAAGCTTGTTAATGTTATTACTGTTGATCTCCTTTTATTTTATGAAAAGTAATTTATATATAAATGAAAATATTTTTTATAATATTAAATTATTAACATGTATTAATATCACACATTCATAAAAACTTTTATATTTTATTAAAATTTTTAAAAATAATTTTAATTATTTTTTATAAAAATAACTTAATTTTTACTTTGATTAAAAAAATAACTTAATTTTATTGATAAAATTTGTAAAATTTAGAATTTTAATTTGGTTGATTGAATAAATATTTAATAAAGTATTAAAATTAGCCAAATCAAAATCAATAAATTAAATTGTAATTCCACAAAAAGATATAGCTTTCCTTAATTCCATCATCAGGTAATGAAAATTAATGTAAGGTTTTGGGTAAAATTAATATGATAATGAACTCACTTGTTATGATCGGGTGAAACTCCTTGGAAGAAGACCATGGTTTTTGCAGGTTGTACATTGGTGTCAACCCATTTAGCCCAAGTATTCAAAGCCTTCTCATATGCTACCAATCGATCCATGTCTTGGTACACATTGTTCCCCTCTTGGATAAAATTCCATCTAATTAACAATTGAAAAAATAAACTAAATTATATACGAATACTTGACATACAATAATTATAGAAATAATAAGAGCAAAATATAAATGTACGGTTGTTTTCTTCCAGTGTGAAGCCACCAATGCCAAGTATTGAACATCAAAACATCAATTCCTTTCCATAACTTTCCACCTTCAATGGAATCCAGTTTCAGAACAGCACCTTTACTTGTATTCACTGTGTCTACTAGAAATGCATTGCGTGAAAACATCACTTTTGTTTTGTATTCCTGCAAAATAACATTTTTAACATTTAGATATATTAATTATAGGATAAATTACATAAAAATATATATTTTGTGTGGTGAAAATATGATTTAGGCTACTTACGTGCATTAATCCAAATTCATTATACTTAAACTCTAAAAATCATATACATTACTGAAAAGTGACAAAATTTAAATATTATGTACATTAAATAAAAAATATAACTAAATGAAAAATGAAAATTCAAACGTGCATTAGATTTAAATTCATATATAATAGATAAATAATATATATTTAATTACTGAATTAAATAAGAATAGATGATTATCGTATTGTTTGCATTTGAGCAATGAATATTTCAATGACAATGATTTTTATCATGTAAAAAATATTACATAAGCATGCATGCAAAATTATAAAAATGTAGGATTGGAGAGGGAATGATATTCTCACCGGGAATGTGAAGGTGGAGAGGCCTCCGGTCCTCACAGAGGTATAGCTAGCATTAGGAACAGCCACATGAAGCATACACGTGAGCGATTGCCATTGGTTCAAACTTAATGAATCTCCTACGAACATTATTCTTTTCCGTTTCACTTTTGATAAGAAGTCTCCACCGTTAAATCTACGTCAATGCCACCACACAGCAAATTCAGACACAAATATGAATTAGCTCAACTTAATAAATAAAATAAAATAAATATTTTTCTCTCTATGAAGACTAATGTTTAAGCATTTAAAATCAAGAGATTTTAAATTTAATTCTCACTATTATTTAGTTATTATTTTATTTATATTTAATTGGATTAATTATAAAAAAATTAGTGGAATTATTAAATATTTTTTTTTTTAAATTTGCTTCAAAATGCACTTTAATAGTTTAATGTTTATTTTGTACTACAAAACTTAAAGGGTTGAAATTTTTATAACCTTTTTCTCTTTATAAATTTATATTATAACAAAAAATTTTAAAAAAGTGTTTAATAAAACTCATGATTTATCTATTTTGTTTCCATGTATCCAAGTATCTATCAATCTCTCTCTCCTCCCATGGTAGAGCTCAGATTTTTTCTCCCTTTTTATTTCAATTTTTTTTTAATTTTAAATTTTATATAAAAAGAAGAATCATCCTAATTTGAATATTGGTTTTACTTATTGAAAAAAAATTAATTTAATCTATTTTTAATTTTTTATTTAATTTAATTTAAAAAATTCAATTAGCCTAAAAATCAAGAAAATTAAAAATTTGAGCACTTAATTTTTTTAGCTTAACTAAAAAAAATTAAGAAATTTAGTTTCAAAATTAAGAAACTGCACTTCTTAATGAAATATATATAAGAAAGTATCCCTTGGTGCATTGTAACACCTCTAATTTTTAAATTTATTATTTTGTGGGTAAATATTAATATTTTATTTTATTTAAATTTTAGAAAATTATTTGAAATTTTTCGGATTTTAGAAATCGGGTTCGATTTTCCGAAAATATAAAACTTTGATGATTTTTAAAAATTAATTTAAAGACAACGTGTCAATACTAAAAGTATATTTGGACTATACGAATTTTTCTGAGTTTTCTAGAATTTTTTCGAAATTTTTGGGCCTCGTTTTTGGTCCCAAGGCAGAGTAAAAATTCAAAATTTTGTATCTTAAATTGGACTGACCGAATCGAACTAGATCGGACCGATCGAATCAGACCGGCCAGCTCTTTTGCTTCTTCCTTCTGCCGTGCGCCTGACACTTCTCCTTCCTCTCCCGTTTTCTCTCTCCTCTCACCTCCTCTAGCCGGTGCGCCACCACCCAACCCTCCCCACTTGCCGGTGCGCCGCCCCAGCACCTCCCCACCGCCGGTCAACGCTCCAGGCAGCCAGAAAACGCATGCAAAGTCCCCCCCTGCGCGCACACGTCACTTTGCTTTTCTGGCCAAAATTCAGCCGATCTGGCTACCGATCGGACAGGGTCTTGTGTCAAAACTCTTCTACACCTCGAGAGCTTTCCATAGACAACAAGAACACCAAAATCCATCAAGCGATTTGCCCAATTTTTGCCCAGGAAGTTTTAGCCCATTTCGACTTTTGGGCTAAATTTCTAGCAAACCGTGAACCCCACGAGAAAATCGAGAGTACCGGAGTGGTCCACTCATCAAGGGGGTATTGTTGGCCCATTTTTCAGTGAGGCTAAACTTGCGAGACAGAGTCAGAGTTTCCCAGCACAGAGACCAGCAATTGATGCATATTATAGAAAGAGTACAGCAGGGTGCCCTTATGCAAGGTTCCAGGATATGTGTGCTCGACGTGGACAATCTCAGAAATGAAATCATGCGAGAGGCACACTGTACACTGTACAATGTCCACCCAGGCTATACCAAGATGTACCATGATATGAAAGATAGCTATTGGTGGAATGGCATGAAGAGAGACATAGCAAACTTTGTGTCCAAGTGCTTGACTTGTCAGAAGGTGAAGTTTGAACACCAAAGGCCGTTAGGGAAGCTGCAAGAGCTCCCTATCCTAGAATGGAAGTGGGAAATGATTGCTATGGATTTTGTGACGGGATATGATTCGATATGGGTAATTGTAGACCGTCTAACTAAATCAGCTCATTTTCTGCCTGTGAAGACCACATATTTTGTTGCACAGTACGCTCGACTCTATATTCGAGAAATAGTTAGATTGCATGGAGTTCCTGCTCCATAATATCTGACAGAGGGCCCTAGTTCACTTCTCAGTTTTGGAGGAAGTTGCAGGAGGCACTTGGCACACACTTGAACTTTAGTACCGCTTTCCACCCTCAGACAGACGGGCAGTCCAAAAGGACAATCCAAACATTGGAAAACATGCTTCGCATGTGTGTTTTGGATTTTGGAGGTCAATGGGATAATCAGCTACCCTCGGTGGAGTTTGCCTACAACAACAGTTATCATGCCAGCATAGGGATGGAACCCTATGAGGTACTATATGGCAGAAAGTGTAGGTCTTTTCTGTGTTGGACGGAAATGGGAGAAGCAAAAGTGCATGATATAGACCTAGTGCAGTACACTTTAGAGATAGTTCCTTTAATCAGGGAACGATTAAAAACAGCTTTCAGTAGGCAGCAGAGTTATGCAGATCCTAGACGGAGGGATGTAGAGTTTTCAATAGGCGATTACGTATTTCTAAAGGTTTCTCCGATGAAGGGAGTCATGAGATTTGGAAATAATGGCAAGTTGGCACCTCGGTACATTAGACCTTTTGAGGTTACTGATAGAGTTGGAGCAGTTACCTACCTGTTGGAGTTACCACCCAACCTTTCTCATGTTCATCATGTATTTCGCATCTCCATGCTTAGGAAATACATACCTGATCCTTCTCATGTGCTACAGCTGGAAGTGGTAGAGCTGAAAGAAGACCTGACTTTTGAGGAGCAACCTGTAGCCATAGTGGACTACCAAGTGAGGCAGTTAAGATCAAAACAGATCTCTATGGTTAAGGTTTTGTGGAGGAGCTAGTCAGTGGAAGAGTGCACCTGGGAGTCAGAGCGGGACATGCATAGTAAGTACCCTTATCTATTCAATGTGTAATTCTGTACTTTATTCTGCCTTGTGTAAAAATTCGATGATGAATTTTTTGTAAGAGGGGAAGAATATAACACCCCTAATTTTTAAATTTATTATTTTGTGGGTAAATATTAATATTTTATTTTATTTAAATTTTAGGAAATTATTTAAAATTTTTCGAATTTTAGAAATCGGGTTCGATTTTTCGAAAATATAAAACTTTGATGATTTTTAAAAATTAATTTAAAGATCACTTGACAAAACTAAAAATATATTTAGACTCTACGAATTTTTTTGAGTTTTTTTGAATTTTTTTGAAATTTTTGGGCTTCGTTTTCGATCCCAAGGCAGAGTAAAAATTTAAAATTTTGTATCTTGAATTGGACAGGCAGAATCAAACCGGACTGGATCGGACCGGCCAGCTCTTTTTCTTCTTCCTTCCACCACATGCCCGACACTTCTCCTTCCTCTCCCATTTTCTCTCTCCTCTCACCTCTTCTTGCAGTGCCGCCGCCACCCCAGCCCTCCCTACTCGCCGGCGCTCTGCCCCAGCACCTCCCCACCGCTGGCCAAAACTCCAGGGCACCGGAAAACACGCGCGAAGTCCCCCCCTGGGCGCGAGCATCGCTTCGCTTTCCCTGCTAAAATCCGATCGATCTAGCTACCGATCAGATCGGGTCTTGTGTCAAAACTCTTCTACACCTCGAGAGCTTTCTATAGACATCAAGAACACCAAAATCCATCGAGCGATTTGCCCAATTTTTATTCGAGAAGTTTTAGCCCATTTTGATTTTGGGCTAAATTTCTCGCAAATCGTGAACCCCATAAGAAAATTGAGAGTACCGGAGTGCTCCACTCATTGAGAGCTTTGCGGCAATATAAATTTCAAAATTTTTTGATATCGTTTTTCAGTGGGTCCCACGAAACTTCATAGTGCTTTTCCGAGCACTAAATGAGCTTAGAAAATTCTGTGAAAATTATATACTAACCCCTGTGTTGTGAGCTTCGTGTAGGTACTTTCAATTCGAGAAAATTCAATGGTTGTCCGGGTCTGTAAATTTCGGGCCAGGCAGACAGGCTACCGAAAAAGTCTTGGAATTAAGTTGAGATTTTGGCTACCCCACCATTGTCAGACATCCTGAGCGTGTTCCCAAGGTCAGAATCGGCATAGGTAAACCCGAACCTTGCTTTTTCTTAACTATCTTGTGCTTGAATTAGATTAAAAATCCATAAAATACTCGTGGTAGCTTAGAAAATTATAATTCCTTTTGCATTAGCTTAGTAATAATGCTAAGGACCGCGGGGCAAAGTTTTAGAATTTTTAGAACTCATTTGGGTAGTTTTTGCAAAAGGGTTAATTATAAGGACTAAACTGTAATTTTCAATATTCTGATTGTTGACTATTTGGATGGGCCCAGGAGGGGCTGTGTGATGTGATTGAGTTGTGAGTGTGTGGTTTGTGAATATAGAAGTGTGCTTTAAGCCCTTTTGTAGGTTGAGTAAGTCCTAGGTATAGGGGAGACTCTGCCTGATTTTTGACACGACTTAGGACATTTTTTTGTCTTTTCTTAGTTTGTATTGAGTCAAATGTATTAAATAATTGTAATAAAATTATCAGGTGAGCTAGGACAGCCTTCCTCCTCCGCCCAACCGCCGCAATGACTTCGGTTAAGTCTGTGAGTAAAATATTAATTTTAATTGTAATTTCGATATTATTATATGTTTAAGCATGCCCATGCATCACTTATAAATATATATTTATGTAGTTAAATACTAGGCATATTTTATGTTACATTCATAATTGTTAAAGTGCCATGGATGTTGTTTGTGGTAATTTGGAGCAGTGTGTGTGCGTGGCGTGCGTGTGGTATGGTATTGGATATGGGCAGGACGGGTAGACACGGCTTGAGAGACACTCGCTGGGACCAGATCCTTCGGGATAGACACAGCTTGAGAGACACTCGCTGGGACCCCGCATTTGGTTTATTAAGCGAAAGTCCAGCTTGAGAAACACTCGCTGGCAGAGGTTGGATTAAGAGGGCTGTATAGGGGATCAGCTCCCATATACGTATTGTTTGACAGTGTTGGGTGTGTGAGTGCTCCAAATTGCCTTTTTACTGTTATGATATGAAAATATTGACGATATTGCATTTCACTCTACATGGTGCATTAGCTTTAGATAGCTATAGAGATTATGGTTAAAATTGATATTTTACTCTCTGAGTCGAATGCTCACTCTTGTTCATCTATTTTTTCCAGGCTACAAGAGGATTATTTGTTGTGGCTAACTTGCTCTTCTTCTTCGCAGGTCCATTGATAGCATTTAATGTATTCTGTATAATTGAGTTAAATTTTTAGACTCTGCATGTGTTAAAAGTACTTATTTTATTTTGGACCTGTATTATAAAAGTTATGTTGGACCTGTAAGATTATTAATTGTGTGCATGATGGGATTGGATGAGGGAGCTAAGCTTTCATTTGAGTTATGACCTTTTTATTATGTGGAGGGTGAGCTGAGCTCCCCAATTTATTATATATTGTGTTTACAGGTCGGGCGAGTCAAAAAATCCCCGTTAAATGATCCATTTTGTGGCCGAACTCTATCTAATTGAATTCTTGAAATTGGGCCCAAATGGGCCTTAGAGTTGGGTTGAGAAATAGTTAGGCTTACTACGGACCTCGGAGGTTTTAGGCTGGCCCAAGTCCTAGTGCCGGTCCGGCCCATAAGTTGGGTCGTGACATGCATCATGTTTGCGGATGATATAGTTCTGTTAGATGAGACGTAAGAAAGAGTCAATAGAAAGCTAGAGTTTTGGAGAAGTACTTTAGAGTCAAAGAGTTTTAAGTTAAGTAGAACGAATACATAATACATGCATTGCAAGTTTAGTGAAGATCGAACTGGTGATAGGGAATGAGTTAATTTGGATAGAGTGATACTGTCCCAAAGTAATCATTTTAAATATCTCGGCTCAGTCCTTCAAGTAGATGGGAGACGTGAGGAGGATGTTAGTCATAGGATTATAGCTGGATGGTTGAAGTGGAGATGTACCACG
The DNA here is from genome assembly GCF_030052815.1 of Hevea brasiliensis. Taxonomy (NCBI): domain Eukaryota; kingdom Viridiplantae; phylum Streptophyta; class Magnoliopsida; order Malpighiales; family Euphorbiaceae; genus Hevea; species Hevea brasiliensis. Next base: position 17,900,047 of record NC_079501.1, on the reverse strand, counting down.
AGAGTTTTATGTGATCGTAAAATTTTCAATAAGTTGAAAGGAAAATTTTACCGTACAGTCATACGACCGGCCATTTTATATGGTAGTGAGTGTTAGGCACTGAAGGAGTCGCACGTGTCTAAGATAAGAGTTGCGGAGATGAGAATATTAAAGTAGATGAGTGGCCATACTATACTAGATAAAGTCCATAATGAGAATATTAGAGAAAAAGTAAAAGTGGTGCCTTGAGGATAAATTGAGAGAATGGAGACTGAGGTGGTTTAGTCATGTGAAGTATAGATATACGGAGGCTCCAGTTAGACAAGTAGAGCACATTATGGTAGAGGATAGAAAGAAAAAAAGGGGTAGACCTAAACTGACTTGGAGGACAGTAGTACAACAATACCTAGAAACATTACACATTTCCGATGATTTAATCCAAAATCGTTTAGAGTAGAGAAAGAGAATCCATATAGCCGACCCCAAATTTTCGGGATAAAGGCTTAGTTGAGAGTTGAGAGAGATATTTCATATTTTTAATTTTAATTTGAGATATAATAATAACTAATCATTTGTTGCATGAATTATTTATTTTTTATTTTATTAACATAACTTAATATATATTTTTTATATTTCATATTTTTATAGTTATATTATAAAACTTTAATTAATTATAATTTTATTTTAAGTGCTAATAAATAAATAAGTTGATTAATAGATTATGTAAAAAAGTTAATTAATAGATTATTTTTATTATTTCTAAATTAGTTTATGTATACCAATAGAATGATAAACAAAGTTAAAAAAAAAAAAAATTGCCACATTACAGTTATAGAAGTATCACTCTTAAAATTTGCAGACCTTAAACATAAGAAATATTTTTAAAAATAAATTTTTAAATTTTATAAATAAATTTTAAAAAATAATTCATATTTTTTTAATATAATAAAAATTTTAATTAAAAAATTATTGATTTTTAGAATATATAACATAATAAGCGGAGTTTTATAATATCTAAAATTATAAACTTAATAATTTTAAAATTCTTAAAAGATGTAGTGAAAGAATTTTAAATAATTATTATTTTTATATGAGATAAAATTTTAATATTTCAAATTTTAAAACTTCATTCTCCATATTAGAGACTAGGGATTTTTCCTTTGCGTTTTGCCATTTTTTTTCAAAAGGTGTGGCCATAATTAAAAGTTTGGAGGTTGGAAATTCTTTGGCGGGTTTGCTGCGTCTGACTGCTCATGTCTTCTCTTAATATGATAAGACTAAGTCCAAGTTCAAAGTCTTCTAAGAGAGTGTTTAGTTGCTGGTGATGGTGATAGGCGATGAACACCCAAACAGAAATTATAGTGTTTGCAAGTTTAAAAATAGAGTGATGGCGATGTACAACTAATATGATACCCATCAGCTGCAAATTGTATCAACTCTATTTTTAGAGCTGTTTCTCATCCGCTGATAACTGATTTGGTTTTATTTTTTATTTTGACTATATTATCCTTTTTTATTTATTTTGAAAATTAATATTATTTTAACTTTGTTAAAATATTTTTTATTAATAACATAAAATATAAAATATTTATTTATATCTAAAAACTTAAAATTAATTATAAATTTTTCTATTAACAATAATAATTATTTTATTATTTTATCTATATTTTTAAAATTATTTAATTATCTTAAAAAATAATTATTTTTTTATTTCAATAATAAAATAAATGATATAATATAATAGATTAATAATTATATATTTATTTAAATAATATAATATATTAATTTAATAATTATATATTTAATTTAATAATAAAATAAATAATATAATGTAATAAATTTATAATTTTATATTTATTTAGAAATTAAATAAATTATATGATATATACCCTTATTAGTCATTTCACATATTAACAGCAACAGCTAATATAATTTTATCAAATACTTAACATAAAACAGCTATCATTAACAGTAACAGCTATCAGCTAATAGCTATTAGTTATATTTAACAGTTAAACCAAACAGACCCTAAGTCCTGTAAAAGTCTGGCCAGTTGAGAGAGAGAGAGAGAGAGAGAGAGAGAGAGAGAGAGAGAGAGAGAGAGCCACTGATATAGGCATGGGCTTTGAAGATAGTTTCATGTCTTTTGAGTCTTTCTGTTCACACCTGTGTGTGTCTTTGATGGGAGAAATTACGCCATACCATAAAATTACTCCTTTGACGGGTCTTTCACGACTGGAATGCTGTAAAGATCTGGCCAAAGTAAGGGATGGGCACTAGGAAATATTAAGGGGCTGTTCAGCGATGAAAAACAGTTTTCTTTTCGCGTTTTCAATTTTCTAAGAAAATTATTATTTTTATTTTTTATAAAAAAATATGAAAAATATATTTACTTATATAAATAATAGAAAAATATTTTATAGTTAAAAATTAAAAAAATTATTAATATCTTTCATTGTTAAAAAATAATTTAAATTATTGTGGAATATATTTAAAATTTTATTTTTATTTTTAATATATGTTTTTTATTTAGTTTTTAATAATAAAATTAATTTTTTATTATTGTAAATATTTTTTTTAAATAATTATTCAATTTTAATTATAAAAAGTATATTTTTGTTATGAAAAAATAATTATTTTCCTTTTAGAAAATAATTTGAAAATAAAATTTTTGCAATAAAGAAAAACAATTGAAAGTTGTTTTCCATATTTTAATTAAATTTTAGAAAATTAAAAAATTAAATTTTTCATTTTTCATTTAAAAAATTGACACTTGTGAATATGAAAACATTTTTCAAAAAACTATTCTACAAGTGAACAGGCCTTAGGTGACCAAATAGTCTCCTCTTTCAGATATGTGGACAATGAGAGGAAGAAAAATAATTTTAAAAAAAAAATAAAGAAGATTCACACTTTTCTTATTTAGAAAAAATTAAAAGAAGCAAAAATTTTCTTGTTATTTTTTCTCTAATTAAGACAGAAATTAAAAAAAAAATGTGAAGAAAAGTTGCTTTTAACATGAAAAATCACAAAATTATCTTTTTAATTTAATTTTTTTTAAGAATATATAAAATAAAATTATGAATTTATCACAACTTTCTTTCCTCTTTTTATTTTTAACTCATTTAAAATAAAAAAAATAACTTTATTTTATTTTTATTTCTTTTATTTTTCTTTTATCTCAATAAAAATACATAAAATAATAAAAAAATATTATTTATTTTCCTTCCTTTATTTTCTTTTCCCTTTAAAAAGTTTTTCAAACTCATTGACCTTAACATTTTGATGCATTGGAGAAAATGAAAAGAAAGAGGTAAAAAATTGTTTCTTTAAACTATCTTATTTGAATATTAAATAAGAAAGAGCAAGGGAGAGAAAAATAAAAGAAATGAGGTGAAACTTTATTTCTCAACTCTTTATAATTAACTTAAAATATTTTCTTTTAAATTTATGAAAATTTGAGAGAAACGTGTGTTATTTATAGAGGTATGCAGTTTCAATTTGATATGATTTCAGTTTCAAACTTCAATTTTTTTTATTATTTTAGAATTGAAATCGAATCATTAATATCAAACTAACAAGCTAACATAAAAATGAAGACTTATTTAAAAAAATTAATAAGTAAAATCAAATTTACAATCCTCACATAAAAAATAAAAGTTAGCACTAAACATTAATAATAAGCCGTATAATATTTGCATCACAAATATAAAATAATACCAAATCAGTAAGCATAGCATAAAGTCAAATTTTATTGCCACATTTTTTACTCTAAAAAACTACAATCACTTTCAAGTTCTAAGCATTCTTTCAATATGATAATACCTTCATTTTCATATAATTAATTTTATTACAAAAAAAAAAGTGAGTTTAAAGAAAAATATTATTAAAATACCAACAAAAATAATAATTCAAACATATAAATAACAATACTAATATAAAAATATATTTTACATATAATTCTTAATAAGTATATTATATTATTTTCACCTATTTATTGATTATATAATATTTAACTAGAAGATACATATATAATTAAGTATTAGAAAATATATTATATGACTAAAAGGTAATTTAACCATATAATTAATTATTATAAAGTGATTTAATACATTGATAATTAAAAGGAATAAAATTTAATATTAGATTATAGATATAATTCTACTCAACTTATATAATATTTCTAAAAAATCATAATATATATAATCAGATTTTCAATTTGGTTTGATTCTTAATAAAAAATAAGAATCGAATCAAAATAGTAAAATAAATTTTACTTGGTATAGTTTGATTTTTATAATAACGATTCTTTTTCGATGTCACACCCCTAATTATTTATATTAAAATACTTAAATGTCTTCTTAAAATATAATAGACATAAAAAATAAAGTGTAACATTAAGATTGAGCTTCACATACTAACATTTTTGGCTCCTGAAACTCGATTATCCAAACGGTAGAATGATGTAAAATCTTAGAATTCATGCTAATCTTAGAATCATGCATAAGCATCAAATCATAAAAATATTTTTGTCAAAAAGAAAAATTAATTCAGCCAATAAGATTTAATCAATGTTTCCGTTAATTAAAGAATTTGAGTCCTACTAATCATCATTTTTAGTGGACGATCAGTAAATTACACTATAATTTCTTAATAAGGCTAGTGGTATGCCTTAGCCTGTACTAATATATTCTCCCCTCACTTAATTTTTTTTAAATAAAATAAAAAATATATTTTTTATTATACCTTGACATTTTTTTTACTTTATTTTAAGGTAGAAAATATTAAGGGTGTATTCAATTTTCGAAGAAAATTTTTATTTTTATTTTTTATAAAAAAAATATGAAAAATATATTTACTTATATAAATAATAGAAAATTATTTTATAGTTAAAAAAAAATTATTAATATCTTTCATAGTTACAAAAATAATTTAAATTATTGTAGAATATATTTAAATTTTTATTTTTATTTTTAAAATTTTAATATATGTTGTTTATTTAGTTTTTAATAATATAATTAATTTTTTTTATTATTGTAAATAATTTTTTTAAATAATTATTCAATGTTAATTATAAAAAGTATCATTTTTGTTGTAAAGAAATCATTATTTTCCTTTTAGAAAATAATTTGAAAATAAAATTTTTGTAATAAAGAAAAGCAATTGAAAGTTGTTTTCAATATTTTAATTAAATTTTAAAAAATTAAAAAATTAATTTTTCGGTTTTTCATTTGTGAATATGAAACTGTTTTTTTGATATTCTTAAAAAACTTTTTTCAGAAAACTATTCTACAAATGAACAAGTCTTGGGTGACCAAATGGTCCTCCACTTATAGATATGTGGACAATAAGAGGAAGAAAAATAATTAAAAAAAAAAAAAGATAAAGAGGATTCACACTTTAGAAAAAAATTAAAAGAAGGAAAAATTTTCTTGTTATTTTCTCTATAATTAGGACAGAAATTTAAAAAAAAAAATGTGAAGTAAAGTTGCCTTTCAAATGAAAAATCACAAAATTATCCTTTTAATTTAAGTTTTTCTTTAAGAATATATAAGATAAAATTGTAAATTTATCACAACTTTCTTTCCTTTTTTTATTTTTAAATCATTTTAAATAAAAAATAACTTTATTTTTATTTATTTTATTTTCCTTTAATCTCAATAAAAATAAATAAAATAATAAAAAATATTATTTATTTTCCTCTCTTTATTTTCTTTTCCTTTAAAAAGTTTTTCAAACTCACTGACCTTAACATTTTGTTGCATTTGAAGGAAATGAAAAGAAAGAGGAAAAAAAATTACTTCTTTAAATTATCTTATTTGAATATTAAATAAAAAATAATAAGGGAGAGAAAAATAACAGAAATGAGGTGAAATTTTATTTCTCAATCTTTATAATCAACTCAAAATATTTTTCTTCAAAACTGTGAGAAAATGAAGAGAAATGAGTGTTATTTATAAGGGTGTGTAATTTTAATTTGATATAGTTTCAGTTTCAAACTTCAATTTTTTCTTTTTTTTTAGAATCAAAACTTAACCATTAATATTAAAATAAAAAACTAACAAATTAGTATAAAAATAAATATTTATTTAAAAAAATTAATAAATAAATTCAAACTTACAATCCTCACGTAAAAAAAATACAAGTTAGCACTAAACATTAATAATGAGTCATATAATATTTGCATCACATATACAAAATAATACCAAATCAGTGAGCATAGCATAAAGTCAAGTTTTATTGTTTTACTCTAAAAAACTTTAATCAACTTTCAAGTTCTAAGCATTCTTTCAATACGATGACACTTTTATTTTCATATAATTAATTTCATTATCTGAAAAAGAAAGTGAGTTGAAAGAAAAAATATTATTAAAATACCAATAAAAATAATAATACAAACATATAAATAACAATACTAATATAAAAAAATATATTTTAAATATAATCCGTAATATATATTTTACATATAATCCTCAATAGGTATATTATATTATTTTCACATATTTCTTGATTATATAATATTTAACTAGAAGATACATATATAATTAAGTATTAGAAAGTATATTATATGACTAAAAGGGAATTTAACCATAAAATTAATGATTATAAGGTGATTTAATATATTGATAAATAAAATTAACAAAATTTAATATTAGATTATATATATAATTTTACTGAACTTATATAATATATCTAAAAACTCATAAAAAAAATATATATGTATAAAATTAGATTTTCAATTTGGTTTGATTCTTGAAAAAGAAAAAAAAATCAGAATTGAATCAAAATAATAAAATAAATTTACTCGATATGGTTCGATTTCTATAATAACGATTTTTTTTTGATACCACACCTCTAATTATTTATATTAAAATACTTAAATGTCCTTTTATAATATAGTAGACGACATAAAAAAATAAAGTATAATATTATTTTAAGAGAGAAATTATATTATCTTGTATTTTAATAATCTATCAAACAACAAAATGTAATTTTTTTTTTCTCTTCAATTCTTTTATTTAATTTCTTCATTTCTCATGCAGCATTAAGTATCCAAGGGGCAAATGTCTGGGGTTTATGGAGATTCTTTCGTGCATTTGCTGGGTCTTTATGTTCACATCTGTGTTGTGTGACTTGACTTGAAATTAACAAGGTCTAATTTTAAGTTTCGTGATCAAATTGACTCACAAAGTGAAAAATTATCTGCTCCATTGAATTTAATTCAACTTTTGAAATTCAGTTTTCTTCATTTTACATTTTCAATCGCTTGTTCCCATTCATTCATCAATTCTGTCCCTTCGCTAAATCAACATCCACACTGAACTAAGTGTATTATTCTATTTTTATCAGTTATTTACTTTTTTTTAATATAATAAGTAATTGATTTAATAGTATAAAACTTAACATTATAAGATATTTGATATTAAAAATAATAATAATCAACACCATTCACATAATATTAAATGTTGGTATCAATTCAATACTGTTAAATAATTTTAATTATGGTACTTGCTGTTTATTCTTTTTGACAAAAAGTTTTTGTGTTTTAGAAGTAAAATAATTTGCTGTTAAAATCGTTTTTTTTTTAAATATTTATAGTGTTGATTTTAATTATAATCATCTGTTAGCTTATTTCAAATATTTGCTAATTTTATTAGAAAAAAAATTATTATTTAGCCTTTATATTTTAATAAAGTTAATTATTTAGTCTCTTATTTAAAAAATATATTATTTAGTCTATATATTTTATTTCTATTAAGCTATTTAGTATATTTATCAAATTTTTTATTAGTCAAAGGTTTAATGCTAGTAGAATTACTATTTAGTTTTTTAACGAAACTAATTAGTTAGTTCTTGTATTTTAAAAAATGTATTAGTTGGTATCTGTAATTTGGGTTTATTAATTATTTAATTTCTCATATTATTTTTTTTTACCCAAATTACGACCGTATCCCTCTTATTTTTTTCTTATCCTTCATTATTTTTCTCTTTCTATATTTCTTTTCATTTGTACCCATACCCTTCTACTTTTTATTCTCTTTCTATTTTTCATCTTTTGATGGAAATTGGTATATGCTATACATATAAAAGATTAATTAATTCTCCTAAATTTTCAAGTAATTAAGGTAATAATATAGGGAAATTATTTTTAAATAAAGAAAATACAAAAATGATGTGGAGAGAATTGAATGAAAATAATTTAAACAATACAAAAAAAATGTAATTGCAGATTTAGTCTTTCTACAATAAATTTTCAAGTAGAAATATATTTGTCAAAATATATGAACTAACTAATTAGTTTAACTAAATTAAAGGGACTAAATAGTAGTATTTTTCAAAATACAATGATCAACTAATTATTTTCACTAAAATAGAGAGATTAAATAATAGTTTAACACGGATTAACTAAAAGAAAATTTAACAAAAAAAATTAAATAATTCAATGAAAATAAAATATAAAGACTAAATAGTATATTTTTTTTAGAAATACATAAACTAAATAATTAATTTTATTAAAATATAAAACTAAACAATATTTTCCCTATAAGATATGCTCACATTTTTTTTTCTTTTACTCACACTACAAAAATAGACACATTGCTTTAGCATTTATTAAAAAAAAAAAAAAGACATTTAATTTTGTTAAAAATATAAGACTAAATAATATTTTCCCTATACGATATGGTCACATTTTTTTTTTTTTAATTTTACTCGCACTATAAAAAATAGACGCATTGCTTTAGCATTTATTTAAAAAAAAAGACATTTAAGTGTTACCAAATATATTAATTAAACTACTAGTCAAACGTTAAACTGGTGTTATATTTTCTTCGAGTTTCAAAAAATTATTAACATCACATATATGCTTAATTAGGGGATCATTGGACAAGTTCACATGGTGCATTAAATTCTATAAATAATGGTTATTTGCATCACTGGAGACCAATCCGCACATGCAATCCAAATTAAACCCAGTAAAAATTAAGCTTTCTCACACGTATCCAATGGTGCCCTGGCTATCCTTTTCCGTACATATTATTGTTCTTGTTCTTGCTTGCAACATCTTGGCTGCCTCTGGCAATAATGAGACAGACCTGCTTGCCTTGCTCAAATTCAAGGCCAACATTAATGGCGACCCGCTAGGAGTTGTCCATTCATGGAATTCTACCCTGAACTTCTGCCATTGGCATGGTGTTACGTGTGGCCGTAGACACCAGAGGGTGACTGTGCTAGACTTGCAGTCCCTCAAGCTCTCTGGCTCCATATCACCACATGTTGGCAATTTGAGCTTTCTAAGGGAATTAAACCTTCAAAACAATAGCTTCACTCAAGCGATCCCTCCCCAAATCGGTCGTTTACACCGTCTGCAGAATTTATTTATGCAGAACAACTCGTTTAGCGGCGAAATCCCACCAAACATATCTGGTTGTTCTAACCTTGTTACATTCCAAGTTCAAAATAACCAGCTGGAAGGATCAATTCCAATGGAGCTTGGCTTCTTGTCCAAGGTTCAAATTATTCATCTGCAAAGAAACAATCTGACAGGAACCATCCCTCCATCTGTGGGGAATTTGTCATCCCTTCAAGCAATGTATGCCAGTGAAAATAATTTCTTTGGGAGATTCCCTCATTCTCTAGGCCAATTAATGAATCTTACTATATGGGATCTATCCACAAATGGGTTTTCAGGTACCATCCCACCATCCATCTTCAATCTTTCTTCGATTGTGCTTTTTGATGTAGCTTATAATCAGTTTGAAGGTAGCCTTCCCTCTGAGATAGGCAATACTTTTCCAAATATTAAATTTCTTTCCATCTCCTTCAATAACTTCACGGGTTCAATTCCTATTTCAATATCCAATGCTTCAAACATAGTCAGACTTCAGCTAGCTAGTAATAAGCTTACTGGGAAAGTGCCTTCCAGCCTAGGGAAATACCCCCCAAAAATTGCTAGCTTTCGAACTTTCTTTCAACAATCTTAGTGGTACCATACCCCCACAACTTATGAGTCTCTCCTCTTTATCTATACTTGTTGATTTGTCTTATAACCGTTTGAATGGTGATCTTCCCATAGAAGTTGGAAAGTTGGGTAGCTTGGGGGTTTTGGATGTTTCTAATAATATGTTGTCGGGTAAGATTCCTGAAAGTCTTGGAAGTTGCAATAGTTTAGAAGTGTTGCACATGGATGGAAACTTTTTCCAAGGGCCCATTCCTTCATCCTTTGAATCATTGAGGGGTCTTCGAGTATTAGATCTTTCCCGTAACAATTTGTCTGGCAAAATTGCAGAGTTTCTGCAAGATTTTAAGTTATTGGCAAAGTTAAATCTATCATACAATGATTTTGAAGGTGAAGTGCCACTAAACGGAGTTTTCAAGAATGCAAGGGCAACATGGATCAAGGGAAATAATAAACTTTGTGGTGGGATTCCTGAATTTCAGCTGCCTATATGCACTTTTGATCATAAGCCGAAGAAGAGAATGAAGACAATAGTGATTTCCATAATCTCCCCACTTCTTGGAGTAACACTTGTATTTGCATGTTTCATTCTTTATCGATCAAGAAAGAAAAGAAGAGACAATAATAGATCAAGCTCTTATGAGAATACACTTTTGAAGGTGTCTTATCATAGTCTCCTAAAAGCAACAAATGAATTCTCTTCAGCAAATTTAATTGGTGCAGGTAGCTTTGGCTCTGTGTATAAAGGAATGCATGATGAAGAGGGAAGAGCTATTCCTATTGCTGTCAAGGTATTTAACCTTCAGCGTCGAGGTGCTTCTAGGAGTTTCATGGCTGAATGTGAAGCATTGAGGAACATCAGACATCGAAATCTTGTCAAGGTATTAACAGCATGCTCAAGCATTGACCATCATGGCAATGATTTCAAGGCTTTGGTTTATGAATTCATGACCAATGGAAGTTTGGAGGAATGGTTGCATCCTACTCCCACGCCAGATGAAGAAGCAAAAACTTTGAATCTTGTTCAGAGAATAAACATTGCAATTGATATTGCCTCTGCAATAGAGTATCTCCATCTTCACTGTGAAACACCAATAATTCATTGTGATCTCAAGCCAAGTAACATTCTCCTTGATGATGAAATGATTGGGCGTGTCAGTGATTTTGGGTTAGCAAAGTTCTTTTCTGAGGAAACCCTTCAAAACAAGTCAAGTTCTTTCGGTGTAAGAGGAACAATCGGTTATACTCCTCCAGGTAAATATACTTTCTTTATATTTTATTTATTTCTTATTCTCTTTTTTATTGTTAATTTTATAAAAATATGCAAGTAAAATGCATTGATAGCTTATCTTTATTAATATCTACAATTTCACTTCTTTTTTACTAATAATACAAAAAAGTTATATATTTAACAAATTTTTGTGCATTTCTATGCATAGAGTATGGCGCGGGATGCGAAATATCAACTTACGGTGATGTATATGGTTATGGCATAATCTTATTGGAAATGTTCACAGCGAAGAAACCTACTGATAGCATATTTATGGAAAGTTTGAACCTTCATAATTTTGTCAAAATAGCTTTGCCTGAAAGAGTCGTAGATATTGTAGATCCAATTCTTCTTGAAGGAAGATCCATGACCCTGGGCAACTCAATTTCAAACCATAATCATAATTTTAGTAGCATTCAGAATAACATAATTTTTGAGTGCTTGATTTCAATATTTGAAATTGGAATATCTTGTTCTGTTGAGTTACCAAGAGAACGAATGAATATCAATGATGTTGTTGCTCAACTTAGTTCAGCAAAAAAGAAACTTCTTAAAGCTCGAGTGCATTAAGAGAAAGGGAATACATTTGACGAAGCAGGTAATCATTTTGTCATCTATCTTCAAATCTAAGTATATATGAAGTCACACACATATATGTATATTGCTTGCCATTTTTTTCTCTATGTTAAAAATTTAAAATGTTATGATAATTTTTATAGTCTTAATATCAACTTAAAATCAAAGATTTAGAACTCTAATTAATTATTCTTAATTCTTTTATTCGAAGGTGCACAAGATGACTCAAGTGGAAAGCATGCAGTACTCCTAATTGACAGAAACTAGCACAAGCATTTATGTTAATAAATAGTGAAGATGATAGTGCGACGGCAAATTGTATTTCCTATTAAGCTTTTGATTGTGTTGTTGTTTCATCTTATGGATAATAGGCCTCTACTAAGCTTTGAAATAATTTTGTATTGGATATTGTTCTTAGTTAATGTCTTTAATTAAACTATCTTTTATAATTGATTTGTGATGCATCTATTTTATATGAATAAAGTGAATTTCTTATAATCATCATATTTAAAACTGGTTCAGTCTAAGAATTAATGAAGACAGATAATTAAAGATTTAAAATTTAGCTGAAGTTGAAACGTAATTGAATTGGCACAATGTTGATTATTGATACTGTTTAATAAGTATTAATTTTTACATCAAGTAATAACCAATAATCTTTTTATATATTGGCATTAGTATAATAATTTTTTAATATTAATATATTAATTTATATTACATACTATTTAATAATTTTAATTTATATTAAGCAATTAATTTTTTTATAAATTAATATTTCCTTAATAAATACGTACAATTTTTATAAATTAATTTTAATATATTATCATATACCAAAAATATATCATTTTTTTCAATTAATATTACTTAATTTTTAATGGATAATATTTTTAAAATTAACTATCCAAAATATCAATAATAAATTTGTGCCATCAATAACAGCACTTTAGAGCTATCTATTTTATAGTTTTTTATCATACAGAAAGTTATCACATGTTACTAACTAATGACTATCATGTGCATAAAATGACATCATTTGATAAAAAAAAAATTAATAAGAAAATCAAAACTCGATTAATTTGCATGACTCATGATCGGATTTGATGAATTTTATAAATTTTAATGAGTTTTCGTAATTTTCAGTTTTTAAATACTGACTAGACTAGCCATAGCCCAATTCCAAATTTTCTGATTAAATAATCTGGATTTCACAACTATACTTATAAGGTACATTGATATCATAATAATTTGACCACAACTAAGAAAAAATCCAAATAAAATATTCATATATATACATTATATTGTATTTATTGATTATAAGAATAAGATACATCAAAATATAAAAGATTAATATTTTTTTTAAAATAACTTGGAGAAATTAATTTGTGCATCAAATAACTATAATACTTTTCTTTCTCAATAATAATAATATGATGGGATGAGGTAAACTTAAAAGTGAGGTAGGTGGCTATAGTTTAGTTATAAAATTGAAGGAGAAGTGCATATAGAAGTTGATTCCAAGTATCAGGAACAGCAGGTAGACACCAATGGCTGCAATCCATATCGTTGGGGCCTCCATGGCCATAGACGGAGGGATGGCCATCTTTTCTTAGCTGTGAAAGGGCAGTGACGTTAAGCAAGTACACTGGCTTTTGTATACCTCGCAATACTTTCTCTACAACGAGCTCTGCTGCGTGGGGACCCGCCGGATAATTTGGCCCTGAGACTGGCTGCTTTTGCCCCTCGCAGTACCTTGCTTTGTCCTCCCCCCAGTCACTTCCACTGTTTTCAAAACAACATATATAATAATAATAATAATAATAATAATAATAATAATAATAATATATGCTCTTGTAAGAAAGCTTGTTAATGTTATTACTGTTGATCTCCTTTTATTTCATGAAAAGTAATTTATATATAAATGAACTTTTTTTTATAATATTAAATTATTAGCATGTATTAATATCACACATTCATAAAAATTTTTATATTTTAGTAAAATTATTAAATTTTTAAAAATTAATTTTAATTATTTTTTATAAAAATAACTTAATTTCTACTTTGATTAAAAAAATAACTTAATTTTATTGATAAAAATTGTAAAATTTAGAATTTTAATTTGGTTGATTGAATAAAAATTTAATAAAATATTAAAATTAGCCAAATTAAAATCAATAAATTAAATTGTAATTCCACAAAAAGATATAGCTTTCCTTAATTCCATCATCAGGTAATGAAAATTAATGTAAGGTTTTGGGTAAAATTAATATGATAATGAACTTACTTGTTATGATCGGGTGAAACTCCTTGGAAGAAGACCATGGTTTTTGCAGGATGTACATTGGTGTCAACCCATTTAGCCCAAGTATTCAAAGCCTTCTCATATGCTACCAATCGATCCATGTCTTGGTACACATTGTTCCCCTCTTGGATAAAATTCCATCTAATTAACAATTGAAAAAAAAAACTAAATTATATACGAATACTTGACATACAATAATTATAGAAATAATAAGAGCAAAATATATATGTACGGTTGTTTTCTTCCAGTGTGAAGCCACCAATGCCAAGTATTGAATATCAAAACATCAATTCCTTTCCATAACTTTCCACCTTCAATGGAATCCAGTTTCAGAACAGCACCTTTACTTGTATTCACTTTGTCTACTAGAAATGCATTGCGTGAAAACATCACTTTTGTTTTGTATTCCTGCAAAATAAGATTTTTAACATTTAGATATATTAATTATAGGATAAATTACATAAAAATATATATTTTGTGTGATGAAAATATAATTTAGGTTACTTACATGCATTACTCCAGATTCATTATACTTAAACTCTAAAAATATTATGTATATTGAATAAAAAATATAACTAAATGAAAAATGGAAATTCGAACATGCATTAGATTTTTTCTTTTATAATACTTTATTATTATATATTACTATAATTTAAAAAAAAATAGAAAATTGGGAATTTAAATCCATATATAACAGATAAATAATATATTTTTAATCACTGAATTAAATAAGACTAGATGATTATCGTATTGCTAGCATTTGAGCAATGAATATTTCAATGACAATGATTTTTATCATGTAAAAAATATTACGTAAGCATGCATGTAAAATTATAAAAATGTAGGATTGGAGAGGGAATGATATTCTCACAAGGAATGTGAAGGTGGAGAGGCCTCCGGTCCTCACGGAGGTATAGCTAGCATTAGGAGCAGCCACGTGAAGCATACACGTGAGCGATTGCTATTGGTTCAAATTTAGCGAATCTCCTACGAACATTATTCTTTTCCGTTTCACTTTTGATAAGAAATCTCTGTCGTTAAATCTACGTCAATGCCACCGCGCAGCAAATTCAGACACAAATATGAATTAGCTCAACTTAATAAATAAAATAAAATAAATATTTTTCTCCATATGAAAACTAATATTTAAGCATTTAAAATCAAGAGATTTTAAATTTAATTCTCACAATTTTAATAAAACTCATGATTTATCTATTTTGTTTCCATGTATCCAGGTATCTATCAATCTCTCTCTCCTCCCATGGTAGAGCTCAAATTTTTTCTCCCTTTTTATTTCAATTTTTTTTAATTTTAAATTTTATATAAAAAAGAAGAATCATCCTAATTTGAATATTGATTTAAAGCTCAATTATAACTCTGTATTTATTGAAAAAAATTAATTTAATATATTTTTAATTTTTTATTTAATTTAATTTAAAAAATTCAATTTAGCTCTAAAATCAAGAAAATTAAAAAATTGAGCACTTAATTTTTTTAGCTTAAATAAAAAAATTAAGAAATTTAGTTCTAAAATTAAGAAATTGCACTTCTTAATTTTTTATTTAAATCAAAAAATTAAGAAATTTAGTCTATAAATTTTAATTTTTGAGTTAAATTAAATTAAAATTAAAAATTTTAAATTAATTTAAATAAAAAAGTTAAAAAAAATTAAATTGAACTTTCCAATAAGTATAAGAGCTAAATTAACCATTTTACCTTTGAATATTTAATCTTTTGCATACATCATGTAACGTATTTTTTTTTTATAATTAATCAAATAGTTTATAGCACACTTTAACTTTTCATTTACTTTTTAAATTAAAATATTACATTAATCAGCTAGTTATTTATCAAATTAAAATAATATGAATTTACAGTTTTTTTTTATAAAAAAATTGAAAATGTCGATTTTTATAAAATTTTTCAAAAGCATTGATGTGTGAAGGAACAAATCAACAAATCATTTTGTCTTTGTAATTAAGTTGACAAGTTGCTCTTGCAATAAGTCCAAAGAGAATGGGAGAATACCAGCTGCATTTTGGACCCATCAAGATTCTGAGTTTGGTTAAATTTTGGACCTCTTCATGTGCCATCACTAACAAGTAATCATACCCCAAAAGAATCCAATATATCTCTCATTTCATTTATCATAACAAGAATAGGCTTCAAATCAGACACTCCAAGAACTTCTAAATTAAATAAATCTTATATATATGCTTTAATAATTGCAATTTTTTCTCTTAATATATATATATATATCCATACTTTAAATTACAAGATGCAATAAATGATTTTTTAAAGAAATTTAGATGTATTTCATCTAATATAAACTATAAATTAATCTCATCAAATTAAATTAATGTTTTATTTTTATATTTATTTTTTAATTATATTTTATATATTTTTTAATATTTGTACTTTTAGGAATTTTATTTTTTATTTTTAATATTATTTATTCTTTTATAGATTCAAATTTTTATGCTTTGTATAATAATTAATAATTTAATTTGTACATTTAATTTTAATTATTCTATTATTTAAATATAAATTAACATATTTAAAAAATATTTTATTTCTTCAATTAATTACTTCATATCTTCCTTTTATAACTTATTTTATTTATATCAAAATTATATTAACTAAAAAATATATATTCTAAATTTATAACAAAGAAAAGAAAATAATATCAAAAATATATAACTTTTGAAAGGCCTGCGCACTTGCTTGACTAACTGCCTTTTTTACCTATTTCTTTGTTATCATGTACTGTTCATATGCCTCATTATTATCACACTTAGGTAATTTCTTATACCATTTCCTCTTTCTCTTCATTGCCTTTTGTACTTTCTCATTCCACCACCATATCTCTTTTAAGGGTGGTCCCTGTCCACTAGACTCTCCAAGTACTTTTCTAGCTACTTCTCTAATCTTTGATGTCATTTGTATCCACATAACATTGGCCTCCATATCCAGCTTCCATGCTTCGGACTCGAGAAGCTCATCTTTAAACTTCACTTGCTTTACCCTTTAAACTCCCACCACTTTATTCGAGTTATACTATTTCTTCTAACCTTATTTGAATTGTTCATAAACTTGACATCTAAGACCACTAACCGATATTGACTTGTTAAAGCCTCTCCCGGAATGACCTTGCAATCCTTGCATAGAGCTCTATTTGTCTTCCTGATTAAGAAGAGGTCAATTTGGCTTCTATGTTACCCACTTTTGAAAGTCACTAAATGTGACTCTCTTTTTATAAAGTAGGTATTTGCTAGTATTAGGTCATATGCCATAGCAAAATCTAGAATGCTTTTTCCCTCTTCATTTCGGCTACCAAATCCAAAACCTTCATGAACATTCTCATAACCTTGCCTATCACTTCCTATATGTCCATTCAAATCTTTACCGATGAAAACATTCTCTTCATTCGGTATGCTTTGCATTAGATCATCCATATCTTCCCAAAACCTTTGTTTACTCTCACTGTCTAGTCTTATTTGTGGGGCATAAGCACTAACTACATTTATTGTTTCTCCTTTTAGCACTAGCTTCACTAGTATAATTCTATCTTCTACTCTTTTCACAACTATTACAGCATCTTTCAATGTCCTGTCTATGATTATGCATATTCCGTTCTTGTTTCTCTCCTTTCCAGTAAACCACAGTTTGTACCCTGAATTACCCACTTCCTTGCTTTTCTCTCCTACCCATTTGGTCTCGTGAATGCAAGCAATATTCACCCTTCTCCTTTCTAAGGTATCCACGAGCTCCATTAGTTTTCCTGTAAGTGATCCAACATTCCAAGTACCAACCCTGATTCTCCTCCTATCATGTTCTTTCCTAATTTATATCTTTCTATGATATCTTTTATTGTTCTTTATGCCTATCTTGTGTTATATTTCACTATTTGTTCTACTATCTGTCCTATGGATTAACTTCTTTACCCACACTCATCCATGATATGGAAACCCTTGCTCATTTAACACCACACCAGGGCGCCGTCATGACGCATCGCTTTGGGTGAACGCCCTACACCATTGCATATTTCTCACTACACCCGGGCTCTAATGTAGCGCGTCGTAAGTAGAGAATGCCCAACGTTTATATCATTTAAATCCATATCATAAGGGTGTGACGAAATTTTTATACTGGTTGTCACCTACCGCAACCCTCCTTCTTTATCTAGGCTTGGGATCGACTAAGTGTAAACTATTTAAGGCAGAGTTCGTGGGGATAAATCTTTCTATCCTTTGGAAATGCAACTTCCCTTCAGAGATTCTATGCCTACGAAAATACTTTGTTTGGTAACATTCTTGCTACTCTATGCCAGCTGATGAATCTTTTTATATTAGCCTTGTCTGACAATCATCTTTCTGGTAATTTCCCAACTTGCATTTTCAAAAGATATAATGAAAGAATTTTAAATAATTATTATTTTTATATGAGATAACATTTTAATATTTTAAATTTAAAAATATTTGAATAAAAAATTAATATTTAATATGATAAGTTATATATATATATATATATAATAGGTTATTTCACATGACAATTTTTTTAAACACTTTTTTAAGCACGACACATTTTTAAGGCTCAGATTTTATATATATATATACATACTATTCAGTTTAGTTTCATTTTATTATTTAAAAAAAAAAATCAAATAGAATTGAAGAGATAGAATTTCAAAAACTGAATCAATTTATTAAAAAAAATTAATTAATTAAGGGTCATTGATGAAGACTGAACTAAAATTGCATTGTGCCAACATATGACTGGTCATTATGCCATCTAAAACAAATTAATTAAAGGTTTTTTTTAATTAAAATTTATAATTAAAATTTATAATTTATTATAATTAAATATAAAATTAATAATATATTAAGAGCCTGATTATAATAATAATTTAAATCTTGTTTGGACGATTTAATTTAAATTTCTTTTAGTACAATAGGTCAAAAATTTAAAAATTTCAATTCTTAAAATCAATTTAAGTAAAATGTGTTCATCATCTGACTTATTTTATTGTAAGTTAATAAAATTCGCGTGACACATAATTAAATTAAAAAAAAATTAATTATAATTTAAATTAAAAAAATTAATTATAATTAAAAAAATACTAATCCCTAACCCTTAATCTAACGGGGTATAGTTATAATCTCTAGATTAGGGATTAGGGATTTTTCTTTTGCGTTTTACCAATTTTTTTTTTTTTAAAAGGTGTGGCCATAATTAAAAGTTTGGAGCTTGGAAATTCTTTAGCGTGTTTGCTGGGTTTTACAGCTCATGTCTTCTAAGTCCAAGGTCGAAGTCTTCCACACGGAGAGAGAGAGAGTGAGAGAGAGAGAGACAGAGAGAGCCACTGATAAAGGTGTGGGCCTTGGAGATAGTTTCATGTCTTTTGAGTCTTTTCCGCCTGAGTGAGGAATGGCCAAGAGTGATTGTGATAGGCACTAATTAAGGTAGAAAATATTAAGGGTGTATTCAATTTTCTAAGAAAATTTTTATTTTTATTTTTTATAAAAAAAATATGAAAAATATATTTACTTATATAAATAATAGAAAATTATTTTATAGTTAAAAATTAAAAAAAAATTATTAATATCTTTCATAGTTAAAAAAAAATTTAAATTATTGTAGAATATATTTAAATTTTTATTTTTATTTTTATTTTACAAATTTTAATATATGTTGTTTATTTAGTTTTTAATAATATAATTAATTTTTTTATTATTGTAAATAATTTTTTTAAATAATTATTAAATGTTAATTATAAAAAGTATCATTTTTGTTGTAAAAAAATCATTATTTTCCTTTCAGAAAATAATTTGAAAATAAAATTTTTGTAATAAAGAAAAGCAATTGAAAGTTGTTTTCAATATTTTAATTAAATTTTAAAAAATTAAAAAATTAATTTTTCAGTTTTTCATTTGTGAATATGAAACTGTTTTTTGATATTCTTAAAAAACTTTTTTCAGAAAACTATTCTACAAATGAACAAGTCTTGGGTGACCAAATGGTCCTCCACTTATAGATATGTGGACAATAAGAGGAAGAAAAATAATTAAAAAAAAAAAAGATAAAGAGGATTCACACTTTAGAAAAAAATTAAAAGAAGGAAAAATTTTCTTGTTATTTTCTCTATAATTAGGACAGAAATTTAAAAAAAAAATGTGAAGTAAAGTTGCCTTTCAAATGAAAAATCACAAAATTATCCTTTTCATTTAAGTTTTTCTTTAAGAATATATAAGATAAAATTGTAAATTTATCACAACTTTCTTTCCTTTTTTATTTTTAACTCATTTTAAATAAAAAATAACTTTATTTTTATTTCTTTTATTTTCCTTTAATCTCAATAAAAATAAATAAAATAATAAAAAATATTATTTATTTTTCTCTCTTTATTTTCTTTTCCTTTAAAAAGTTTTTCAAACTCACTGACCTTTAACATTTTGTTGCATTTGAAGGAAATGAAAAGAAAGAGGAAAAAAATTACTTCTTTAAATTATCTTATTTGAATATTAAATAAAAATAATAAGGGAGAGAAAAATAACAGAAATGAGGTGAAATTTTATTTCTCAATCTTTATAATCAACTCAAAATATTTTTCTTCAAAACTGTGAGAAAATGAAGAGAAATGAGTGTTATTTATAAGGGTGTGTAATTTTGATTTAATATGGTTTCAGTTCCAAACTTCAATTTTTTCATTTTTTTTAGAATCAAAACTTAACCATTAATATTAAAATAAAAAACTAACAAATTAGTATAAAAATAAATATTTATTTAAAAAATTTAATAAATAAAATCAAACTTACAATCCTCACATAAAAAAATACAAGTTAGCACTAAACATTAATAATGAGTCATATAATATTTGCATCACAAATACAAAATAATACCGAATCAGTGAGCATAGCATAAAGTCAAGTTTTATTGTTGCATTTTTTACTCTAAAAAACTTTAATCAACTTTCAAGTTCTAAGCATTCTTTCAATACGATGACACCTTTATTTTTTTATAATTAATTTCATTACCTGAAAAAATACTAATATAAAAAAAATATATTTTAAATATAATCCTTAATATATATTTTACATATAATCCTCAATAGGTATATTATATTATTTTCACATATTTCTTGATTATATAATATTTAACTAGAAGATACGTATATAATTAAGTATTAGAAAAATATTATATGACTAAAAGGGAATTTAACCATAAAATTAAAGATTATAAGGTGATTTAATATATTGATAAATAAAAGTAACAAAATTTAATATTAGATTATATATATAATTTTACTGAACTTATATAATATATCTAAAAACTCATAAAAAAATATATATATATGTATAAAATTAGATTTTCAATTTGATTTGATTCTTGAAAAAGAAAAAAAAAAATCAGAATTGAATCAAAATAATAAAATAAATTTACTCGATATGGTTCAATTTCTATAATAACGATTCTTTTTTTATACCACACCCCTAGTTATTTATATTAAAATACTTAAATGTCCTTTTATAATATAGTAGACGACATAAAAAAATAAAGTATAATATTATTTTAAGAGAGAAATTATATTATCTTATATTTTAATAATCTATCAAAACAACAAAATGTAAATTTTTTTTTTCTCTTCAATTCTTTTATTTATTTTCTCCATTTCTCATGCAGCATTAAGTATCCAAGGGGCAAATGTCTGGGGTTTATGGAGATTCTTTCGTGCATTTGCTGGGTCTTTATGTTCACATCTGTGTTGTGTGACTTGACTTGAAATTAACAAGGTCTAATTTTAAGTTTCGTGATCAAATTGACTCACATTTTTTTTTTAATTTTACTCGCACTACAAAAAATAGACGCATTGCTTTAGCATTTATTTAAAAAAAATGACATTTAACTGTTACCAAATATATTAATCAAACTACTAAACAAACGTTAAACTAGTATTATATTTTCTTCGAGTTTCAAAAAATTATTATCGTCACATGTATGCTTAATTTGAGATCATTGGACATGTTCACATGGTGCATTAAATTCTATAAATAATGGTTATTTGCATCACTGGAGACCAATCCGCACATACAACCCAAATTAAACCCAGTAAAAATTATGCTTTCTCACACGTATCCAATGGTGCCCTCGCTATCCTTTTCCGTACATATTATTGTTCTTGTTCTTGCTTGCAACATCTTGGCTGCCTCTGGCAATAATGAGACAGACCTGCTTGCCTTGCTCAAATTCAAGGCCAACATTAATGGCGACCCGCTAGGAGTTGTCCATTCATGGAATTCTACCCTGAACTTCTGCCATTGGCATGGTGTTACGTGTGGCCGTAGACACCAGAGGGTGACTGTGCTAGACTTGCAGTCCCTCAAGCTCTCTGGCTCCATATCACCACATGTTGGCAATTTGAGCTTTCTGCGGGAATTAAACCTCCACAACAATAGCTTCACCCAAGCTATCCCTCCCCAAATCGGTCGTTTACACCGTCTGCAGAATTTATTTCTGCAGAACAACTCGTTTAGCGGCGAAATCCCACCTAACATATCTGGTTGTTCTAACCTTGTTACATTCCAAGTTCAATATAACCGGCTGGAAGGATCAATTCCAATGGAGCTTGGCTTCTTGTCCAAGATTCAAATCATTGATCTGCGACAAAACAATCTGACAGGAACCATCCCTCCCTCTATGGGGAACTTGTCATCCCTTCAAGCAATCTTTGCCAGTGATAACAATTTGTTTGGGAGTCTTCCTCATTCTCTAGGCCAATTAATGAATCTTACTGAATTGGATCTATTTGAAAATGGGTTCTCAGGTACCATCCCACCATCCATCTTCAATCTTTCTTCGATTGTGCTTTTTGATGTAGGTTATAATCATTTTGAAGGTAGCCTTCCCTCTGAGATAGGCAATACTTTTCCAAATATTCAAATTCTTTCCTTCTCCACCAATAACTTCACGGGTTCAATTCCAATTTCAATATCCAATGCTTCAAACATAGTCACGCTTCAGCTAGCTAGAAATAAGCTTACTGGGAAAGTGCCTTCGGCGGGAAACCTACACAAGCTCAAAGGGTTTTCTGTTACAAAAAACTACCTGGGTAGTGGCGAAGATGATGACCTGAGTTTTCTCCCCTCCTTGACAAATGCCACAGCTTTAGTAAGATTAGGAATAGAGGAGAACAATTTTGGAGGGAGGTTACCTCAACAAATCTGCAACTTCTCAAGAAACCTCTCAGAAATATTTTTCCATGACAATCAAATATATGGAAAAATCCCCAGTGGAATTGAGAACCTCATCAGCTTGAAAATTTTCCAATTAAATGGTAACAAACTTTCAGGCAATATTCCTTCTAATATCGGAAAGCTTCGAAACCTCAGGATATTGTATCTTTTTACCAACAATTTCTCAGGCTACATTCCATCATCTTTAGGAAACCTGACCGAGTTGCTTCAATTCAGCTTGAGAGAAAATAATCTTCATGGCAATATCCCTTCCAGCCTAGGGAAATGCCAAAAACTGCTAGCTTTCGAACTTTCTTTCAACAATCTTAGTGGTACCATACCCCCACAACTTATGAGTCTCTCCTCTTTATCTATACTTGCTGATTTGTCTTATAACCATTTGAATGGTGATCTTCCCATAGAAGTTGGAAAGTTGGGTAGCTTGGGGGTTTTGGATGTTTCTAATAATATGTTGTCGGGTAAGATTCCTGAAAGTCTTGGAAGTTGCAATAGTTTAGAAGTGTTGCACATGGATGGAAACTTTTTCCAAGGGCCCATTCCTTCATCCTTTGAATCATTGAGGGGTCTTAGAGTATTAGATCTTTCCCGTAACAATTTGTCTGGCAAAATTGCAGAGTTTCTGCAAGATTTTAAGTTATTGGCAAAGTTAAATCTATCATACAATGATTTTGAAGGTGAAGTGCCACTAAACGGAGTTTTCAAGAATGCAAGTGCAACATGGATCAAGGGAAATAATAAACTTTGTGGTGGGATTCCTGAATTTCAGCTGCCTATATGCACTTTTGATCATAAGCCGAAGAAGAGAATGAAGACAATAGTGATTTCCATAATCTCTCCACTTCTTGGAGTAACACTTGTATTTGCATGTTTCATTCTTTATCGATCAAGAAAGAAAAGAAGAGACAATAATAGATCAAGCTCTTATGAGAATACACTTTTGAAGGTGTCTTATCATAGTCTCCTAAGAGCAACAAATGAATTCTCTTCAGCAAATTTAATTGGTGCAGGTAGCTTTGGCTCTGTGTATAAAGGAATGCTTGATGAAGAGGGAAGAGCTATTCCTATTGCTGTCAAGGTATTTAACCTTCAGCGTCGAGGTGCTTCTAGGAGTTTCATGGCTGAATGTGAAGCATTGAGGAACATCAGACATCGAAATCTTGTCAAGGTATTAACAGCATGCTCAAGCATTGACCATCATGGCAATGATTTCAAGGCTTTGGTTTATGAATTCATGACCAATGGAAGTTTGGAGGAATGGTTGCATCCTACTCCCACGCCAGATGAAGCAGCAAAAACTTTGAATCTTGTTCAGAGAATAAACATTGCAATTGATATTGCCTCTGCAATAGAGTATCTCCATCTTCACTGTGAAACACCAATAATTCATTGTGATCTCAAGCCAAGTAACATTCTCCTTGATGATGAAATGATTGGGCGTGTCAGTGATTTTGGGTTAGCAAAGTTCTTTTCTGAGGAAACCCTTCAAAACAAGTCAAGTTCTTTCGGTGTAAGAGGAACAATCGGTTATACTCCTCCAGGTAAATATACTTTCTTTATATTTTATTTATTTCTTATTCTCTTTTTTATTCTTAATTTTATAAAAATATGCAAGTAAAATGCATTGATAGCTTATCTTTATTAATATCTACAATTTCACTTCTTTTTTACTAATAATACAAAAAAGTTATATATTTAACAAATTTTTGTACATTTCTATGCATAGAGTATGGCGCGGGATGCAAAATATCAACTTACGGTGATGTATATGGTTATGGCATAATCTTATTGGAAATGTTCACAGCGAAGAGACCTACTGATAGCATATTTATGGAAGGTTTGAACCTTCATAATTTTGTCAAAATAGCTTTACCTGAAAGAGTCGCAGATATTGTAGATCCAATTCTTCTTGAAGGAAGATCTATGACCCTGGGCAACTCAATTTCAAACCATAATCACAATTTTAGTAGCGTTCAGAATAACATAATTATTGAGTGCTTGATTTCAATATTTGAAATTGGAATATCTTGTTCTGTTGAGTTACCAAGAGAACGAATGAATATCAATGATGTTGTTGCTCAACTTAATTCAACAAAAAAGAAACTTCTTAAAGCTCGAGTGCATTAAGAGAAAGGGAATACATTTGACGAAGCAGGTATTCATTTTGTCATCTATCTTCAAATCTAAGTATATATGAAGTCACACACATATATGTATATTGCTTGTCATTTTTTTCTCTATGTTAAAAATTTAAAATGTTATGATAATTGTTATAAAGTCTTAATATCAACTTAAAATCAAAGATTTAGAACTCTAATTAATTATTCTTAATTCTTTTATTCGAAGGTGCACAAGATGACTCAAGTGGAAAGCATGTAGTACTCCTAATTGACAGAAACTAGCACAAGCATTTATGTTAATAAATAGTGAAGATGATAGTGCGACGGCAAATTGTATTTCCTATTAAGCTTTTGATTGTGTTGTTGTTTCATCTTATGGATAATGGGCCTCTACTAAGCTTTGAAATAATTTTGTATTGGATACTGTTCTTAGTTAATGTCTTTAACTAAACTATCTTTTATAATTGATTTGTGATGCATCTATTTTATATGAATAAAGTGAATTTCTTATAATCATCATATTTAAAATTGGTTCAGTCTAAGAATTAATGAAGATAGATAATTAAAGATTTAAAGTTTAGTTGGAGTTGAAACGTAATTGAATTGGCACAATGTTGATCATTAATACTATTCAATAAGTATAAATTTTTACATCAAGTAATAACTAATAGTCTTTTTATATATTGGCATTAGTACAATAATTTTTTAATATTAATATATTAATTTATATTACATACTATTTAATAATTTTAATTTATATTAAGCAATTAAGTTTTTTATAAATTAATATTTCCTTAATAAATACGTGCAATTTTTATAAATTAATTTTAATATATTATCATATACCAGAAATATATCATTTTTTTCAATTAATATTACTTAATTTTTAATGGATAATATTTTTAAAATTAACTATCCAAAAATATCAAAAAAATTAATAAGAAAATCAAAACTCGATTAATTTGCATGACTCATGATCGGATTTGACGAATTTTATAAATTTTAATGAGTTTTCGTAATTTTCAGTTTTTAAATACTGACTAGACTAGCCATAGCTCAATTCCCAATTTTCTGATTAAATAATCTGGATTTCACAAATATGCTTATAAGGTACATCGATATCATAATAATTTGACCACAACTAAGAAAAAAGTCCAAACAAAATATTCATATATATTCATTATATTGTATTTATTGATTATCAGAATAAGATACATCAAAATATAAAAGATTAATATTTTTTTTAAATAACTTGGAGAAATTAATTTGTGCATCAAATAACTATAATACGTTTCTTTCTCTATAATAATAATATGATGGGATGGGGTCAACTTAAAAGTGAGGTAGGTGGCTATAGTTTAGTTATAAAATTGAAGGAGAAGTGCATATAGAAGTTGATTCCAAGTATCAGGAACACCAGGTAGACACCAAGGGCTGCAATCCATATCGTTGTGGCCTCCATGGCCATAGACGGAGGGATGGCCATCTTTTCTTAGCTGTGAAAGGGCAGTGACGTTAAGCAAGTACACTGGCTTTTGTATACCTCGCAATAATTTCTCTACAACGAGCTCTGCTGGGTGGGGACCCGCCGGATAATTTGGCCCTGAGACTGGCTGCTTTTGCCCCTCGCAGTACCTTGCTTTGTCCTCCCCCCAGTCACTTCCACTGTTTTCAAAACAACATATATATATAATAATAATAATAATAATAATAATAATATATGCTCTTGTAAGAAAGCCTGTTAATGTTATTACTCTTGATCTCCGTTTATTTCATGAAAAGTAATTTATATATAAATGAAAATATATTTTATAATATTAAATTATTAGCATGTATTAATATCACACATTCATAAAAATTTTTATATTTTAATAAAATTATTTAAAAATAATTTTAATTATTTTTTATAAAAATAACTTAATTTTTACTTTGATTAAAAAAATAACTTAATTTTATTGATAAAATTTGTAAAATTTAGAATTTTAATTTGGTTGATTGAATAAAAATTTAATAAAGTATTAAAATTAGCCAAATTAAAATCAATACATTAAATTGTAATTCCACAAAAAGATTTAGCTTTCCTTAATTCCATCATCAAGTAATGAAAATTAATGTAAGGTTTTGGGTAAAATTAATATGATAATGAACTTGTTATGATCTGGTGAAACTCCTTGGAAGAAGACCATGGTTTTTGCAGGATTTACATTGGTGTCAACCCATTTAGCCCAAGTATTCAAAGCCTTCTCATATGCTACCAATCGATCCATGTCTTGGTACACATTGTTCCCCTCTTGGATAAAATTCCATCTAATTAACAATTGAAAAAAAAAACTAAATTATATACGAATACTTGACATACAATAATTATAGAAATAATAAGAGCAAAATATATATGTACGGTTGTTTTCTTCCAGTGTGAAGCCACCAATGCCAAGTATTGAATATCAAAACATCAATTCCTTTCCATAACTTTCCACCTTCAATGGAATCCAGTTTCAGAACAGCGCCTTTACTTTTATTCACTGTGTCTACTAGAAATGCATTGCGTGAAAACATCACTTTTGTTTTGTATTCCTGCAAAATAAGATTTTTAACATTTAGATATATTAATTATAGGATAAATTACATAAAAATATATATTTTGTGTGGAGAAAATATAATTTAGGTTACTTCCGTGCATTAATCCAGATTTATTATACTTAAACTCTAAACATCACATATATTACTGAAAAGTGACAAAATTCAAATATTATGTACATTGAATAAAAAATATAACTAAATGAAAAATGGAAATTCGAACATGCATTAGATTTTTTCTTTTATAATACTTTATTATTATATATTACTATAATTTTTTTTAGGAGAAAATTAGAAAAATGAGAATTTAAACCCAAATATAATAGCTAAATAATATATCTTTAATCGCTGAATTAAATAAGACTAGATAATTATCGTATTGTTCGCATTTGAGCAATGAATATTTCAATGACAATGATTTTCATCATGTAAAAAATATTACATAAGCATGCATGTAAAATTATAAAAATGTAGGATTGGAGAGGGAATGATATTCTCACCGAGAATGTGAAGGTGGAGAGGCCTCTGGTCCTCACGGAGGTATAGCTAACACTAGGAACAGCCACAAGAAGTATACACGTGAACGATTGCCATTGGTTCAAACTTAATGAATCTCCTACGAACATTATTCTTTTCCGTTTCACTTTTGATGAGAAATCTCTGCCGCTAAATCTACGTTAATGCCACCACACGGTAAATTCAGACACAAATATGAATTAGCTCAACTTAATAAATAAAATAAAATAAATATTTTTCTCTATATGAACACTAATGTTTAAGCATTTAAAATCAAGAGATTTTAAATTTAATTCTCACTATTATTTAGTTATTATTTTATTTATTATTTAATTAGATTAATTATAAAAAAAATTAGTGGAATTATTAAATATTTTTTTTAAATTTGCTTCAAAATGCACTTTAATAGTTTAATGTTTATTTTGTACTACAAAACTTAAAGGGTTGAAATTTTTATAACCTTTTTCTCTTTATAAATTTATAATATAACAAAAAAAATTTTAAAAAGTGTTTAATAAAACTCATAATTTATCTATTTTGTTTCCATGTATCCAAGTATCTATCAATCTCTCTCTCCTCCCATGGTAGAGCTCAGATTTTTTCTCCCTTTTTATTTCAATTTATTTTTTAATTTTAAATTTTATATAAAAAGAAGAATCATCCTAATTTGAATATTGGTTTTACTTACTGAAAAAAAAATTAATTTAGTCTATTTTTATTTTTTTTATTTAATTTAATTTAAAAAATTCAATTTAGCCTAAAATTCAAGAAAATTAAAAATTTGAGCACTTAATTTCTTTAGCTTAAATAAAAAAAAATAAAGAAATTTAGTTTCAAAATTAAGAAACTGCAATTCTTAACGAAATATATACAAAAAAGTATCCCTTGGTGCATTGTAACACCTCTAATTTTTAAATTTATTATTTTGTGGGTAAATATTAATATTTTATTTTATTTAAATTTTAGAAAATTATTTGAAATTTTTCAGATTTTAGAAATCGGGTTCGATTTTCCGAAAATATAAAACTTTGATGATTTTTAAAAATTAATTTAAAGACAGTGTCAAAACTAAAAATATATTTGGACTCTACGAATTTTTCTGAGTTTTTTAGAATTTTTTCAAAATTTTTTGGCCTCGTTTTCGGTCCCAAGGCAGAGTAAAAATTCAAAATTTTGTATCCTAAATTGGACCGACCGAATCGAACCAGATCGGACTGATCGAATCAGACCACCAGCTCTTTTTCTTCTTCCTTCTGCCGCGCGCCCAACACTTCTCCTTCCTCTCCCGTTCTCTCCTCCTCTCACCTCCTCTCGCCGCCGCGCCGCCACCCCAACCCTCCCCATTCGCCGGCGCGCCGCCCCAGCACCTCCCCACCGCCAGTCGACGCTCCAGGCGGCCAGAAAATGCTCCAGGCGGCCAGAAAATGCACGCGAAGTCCCCCCCTGCGCGCACACGTCGCTTCGCTTTTCTGGCCAAAATTGGGCCGATCCGGCTACCGATCAGACAGGGTCTTGTGTCAAAACTCTTCTACACCTCGAGAGCTTTCCATAAACACCAAGAACACTAAAATCCATCAAGCGATTTGCCCAATTTTTGCCCAGGAAGTTTTAGCCCATTTTGACTTTTGGGCTAAATTTCTAGCAAACCGTGAACCCCACGAGAAAATCAAGAGTACCGGAGTGCTCCACTCATCAAGGGGGTATTGTTGGCCCATTTTTCAGTGAGGCCAAACTTGCGAGACAGAGTCAGAGTTTCCTAGCACAGAGACCAGCAATTGATGCAGATTATAGAAAAGAGTACAGCAGGGTGAAGGTGGTGAGTTTGGATTTGCCAATGATGACGCCCTTATGCAAGGTTCCAGGATATGTGTGCTCGACGTGGACAATCTCAGAAATGAAATCATGTGAGAGGCACACTATACACTGTACAATGTCCACCCAGGCTCCACCAAGATATACCATGATGTGAAAGATAGCTATTGGTGGAATGGCATGAAGAGAGACATAACAAACTTTGTCTCCAAGTGCTTGACTTGTCAGAAGGTGAAGTTTGAACACCAAAGGCCGTCAGGGAAGCTGCAAGAGCTCCCTATCCCAGAATGGAAATGGGAAATGATTACTATAGATTTTGTAACGGGGTTGCCTTGTACCACGTGGGGATATGATTCGATATGGGTAATTGTAAACTGTTTAACTAAATCAGCTCATTTTCTGCCTATGAAGACCACATATTCTGTTGCACAGTACGCCTGGCTCTATATTCGAGAAATAGTTAGATTACATGGAGTTTCTGCTTCCATAATATTTGACAGAGGGCCCCAGTTCACTTCTCAGTTTTGAAGGAAGTTGCAGGAGGCACTTGGCACACAATTGAACTTT
This sequence comes from Hevea brasiliensis, assembly GCF_030052815.1. Lineage (NCBI taxonomy): Eukaryota > Viridiplantae > Streptophyta > Magnoliopsida > Malpighiales > Euphorbiaceae > Hevea > Hevea brasiliensis. The sequence continues at coordinate 17,869,125 of NC_079501.1, read as the reverse complement.
AGTACCGCTTTTCACCCTCAGACAGACGGGCAGTCCGAAAGGACAATCCAAACATTGGAAAACATGCGTCGCATGTGTGTTTTGGATTTTGGAGGTCAATGGGATAATCAGCTACCCTCGGTGGAGTTTGCCTACAACAACAGTTATCATGTCAGCATAGGGATGGCACCCTATGAGGCACTTTATGGCAGAAAGTGTAGGTCTTCTCTGTGTTGGACGGAAATGGGAGAAGCAAAAGTGCATGATATAGACCTAGTGCAATACACTTCAGAGATAGTTCCTTTAATCAGGGAACGATTAAAAACAGCTTTCAGTAGGCAGCAGAGTTATGCAGATCCTAGACGGAGGGATGTAGAGTTTGCAGTAGGCGATTACGTATTCCTAAAGGTTTCTCTGATGAAGGGAGTCATGAGATTTGGAAATAATGGCAAGTTGGCACCTCGCTATATTAGACATTTTGAGGTTACTGATAGAGTTGGAGCAGTTGCCTACCGGTTGGAGTTACCACCCAATCTTTCTCATGTTCATCATGTATTTCGCATCTTTATGCTTAGGAAATACATACATGATCCTTCTCATGTGCTACAGCTGGATGTGGTAGAGCTGAAAGAAGACCTAACGTTTGAGGAGCAACCTGTAGCCATAATAGATTACCAAGTGAGGCAGCTAATGTAACAGCCCGATCCTTCTCCAGTTAGTATTGTCCGCTTTGGCCCATGGGCCTCACGGATTTGTCCCTTGGGAGGTTTCATTCACAAAAGTGCGCTGACCAGGTGAGGAAGGCTCCCACATATATGGCCCAAATCTTTTCTTCCCGTTTCCGATGTGGGACACGAAGTTTCCACCCGGCGTAGTCTGGTTGAACAAGCACGTCCCAACCCCATCCCCGGGTCGTGACAAGCCCTCGCACCACACACCGTACTAGAGGAGTCCACGATACCAAATTGTAACAGCCCAATCCTTCTCCAGTTAGTATTGTCCGCTTTGGCCCATGGGCCTCACGGTTGTCCCTTGGGAGGTTTCATTCCCAAAAGCGCGCTGACCAGGTGAGGAAGGCTCCCACATATATGGCCCAAATCTTTTCTTCCCGTTTCCGATGTGGGACACGAAGTTTCCACCCCAGTGCGTAGCTGGTTGAACAAGCACATCCCAACCCCATCCCTGGGTCATGACATTTGGAGCACTCACACACCCAACACTGTCAAACAATAAGTATATGGGAGCTGATCCCCTATACAGCCCTCTTAATCCAACCTCTACCAGCGAGTGTCTCTTAAGCCGGACTTTCGTTTAATAAACCAAATGCGAGGTCCCAGCGAGTGTCTCTCAAGCCGTGTCTACCCTGAAGGATCGGGTCCCAGCGAGTGTCTCTCAAGCCGTGTCTACCCGTCCTGCCCATATCCAATACCATACCATACGCACGCCATGCACACACACTGCTCCAAATTACCACAAACAACATCCATGGCACTTCAACAATTATGAATGCAACATAAAACTTGCCTAGTATTTAACTACATAAATACATACTTATAAGTGATGCATGGGCATGCTTAAACATATAATAATATCGAAATTACAATTAAAATTAATATTTTACTCACAGACTTAACCGAAGTCATTGCGGCGGTTGGGCGGAGGAGGAAGGCTGTCCTGGCTCAACTGATAATTTTATTATAATTATTTAATACATTTGACTCAATACAAACTAAGAAAAGACCAAAGATGTCCTAAGTCATGCCAAAAATCAGACAGAGTCTCCCCTATACCTAGGACTTACCCAACCTGCAAAAGAGCTTAAAACACATTTCTATATCCACAAACCACACACTCACAACTCAATCACATCACACAACCCCAAATAGTCAACAATCAGAATATTGAAAATTACAGTTTAGTCCTTATAATTAACCCTTTTGCCAAAACTACCCAAATGAGCTCTAAAAATTCTAAAACTTTGCCCCGCGGTCCTTAGCATTATTATTAAGCTAATGCAAAATGAATTATAATTTTCTAAGCTACCACGAGTATTTTATGGATTTTTAATCTAATTCAAGCACAAGATAATTAAGAAAAAGCAAGGTTCGGGTTTACCTATGCCGATTCTGACCTTAGGAACACGCTCGGGACGTCTGACAATGGTGGGGTAGCCAAAATCTCAACCTAATTCCAAGACTTTTTCGGTAGCCTGTCTGCCAGGCCCGAAATTTACAGACCCGGACAACCATTGAATTTCCGTGAATTGAAAGTACCTACACGAACCCCACAACACGGGGGTTAGTATATAATTTTCACAGAATTTTCTAAGCTCATTAATGCTCGGAAAAGCACTATGAAGTTTTGTGGGACCCACTGAAAAACGATATCAAAAAATTTTGAAATTTATATTGCCGCGAAACTCTCGATGAGTCGAGCACTCCGGTACTCTAAATTTTCTCGTGGGGTTCACGGTTTGCAAGAAATTTAGCCCAAAAGTCGAAATGGGCTAAAATTTCTTGGACAAAAATTGGGCAAACCGCTCGATGGATTTTGGTGTTCTTGGTGTTTATGGAAAGCTCTCGAGGTGTAGAAGAGTTTTGACACAAGACCCGGTCTGATCGGTAGCTGGATCGGTCGGATTTTGGCAGGGAAAGCGACGCTCGCGCGTAGGGGGGGGGGACTTTGCGCGTATTTTCCGGTGGCCTGGAGCATTGGCCACGTGGGGAGGTGCCGACCGAGCGCCGCGAGTGGGGAGGGCTGGGGTGACGGCAGCACGGCGAGAGGAGGTTAGAGGAGAGAGAAAATGGGAGAGGAAGGACAAGTGTCGGGCGTGTGGTGGAAGGAAGAAGAAAAAGAGCTAGCCGGTCCAATCCGGTCCAGTTCGATTCGGCCGGTCCAATTCAAAATACAAAATTTTAAATTTTACTCTGCCTTGGGATAGAAAACGAGGCCTAAAAATTCCAAAAAAATTCTATAAAATTCGTAGAGTCCAAATATATTTTTAGTTTTGCCACATGATATTTAAATTAATTTTTAAAAATCATCAAAGTTTTATATTTTCGGAAAATCGAACCAGATTTCTAAAATTTGAAAATTTTCAAATAATTTTCTAAAATTTAAATAAAATAAAATATTAATATTTACCTACACAATAATAAATTTAAAAATTAGGGGTGCTACATTCTTTCCCTCTTACAAAAAATTCATCCTTGAATTTTTACACAAGGCAAAATAAAGTACAGAATTACACATTGAATAGATAAGGGTACTTGCTACGCATGTCCCGCTCTGACTCCCAGGTGCACTATTCCATTGACTGGCTCCTCCACAAAACCTTAACCATAGGGATCTGTTTTGATCTTAGCTGTAATGGCCCGGCCCACTAGTGATATTGTCCGCTCTGGGCTGAAGCCCTCACGGTTTTAAAACGCGTCAATAGGGGTTACGAACTGTCAACTTATGAACCCAGCATCTCTCCCGTGTTTTGTCGATGTGGGATTTGCCTAGGGTGTTACAATCCACCCCCCTTATGGGACTCAGCGTCCTCGCTGAGGTTTGCCCCACCATCGTTCAAGGTTGCACGCGAGCGCTCGATACCACAAATGTAATGGCCCTACCACTAGTGATATTGTCCGTTCTGGGCTGAAGCCCTCACGGTTTTAAAACGCGTCAATAGGGGTTACGAACTGTCAACTTATGAACCCAGCATCTCTCCCGTGTTTTATCGATGTGGGATTTGCCTAGGGTGTTACACCAAATTGCCTTTTTGCTATTATGATATGAAAATATTGACAATGTTGCATTTCACTCTGCAGGGTGCATTAGCTTTAGATAGCTATAGAGATTATGGTTAAAATTGATATTTTACTCTCTGAGTCGAATGCTCACTCTTGTTCATCTATTTTTTCCAGGCTACAAGAGGATTATTTGTTGTGGCTAACTTGCTCTTCTTCTTCGCAAGTCCATTGATAGCATTTAATGTATTTTGTATAATTGAGTTAAATTTTTAGACTCTGCATGTGTTAAAAGTACTTATTTTATTTTGGACCTGTATTATAAAAGTTATGTTGGACCTGTAAGATTATTAATTATGTGCATGATGGGATTGGATGAGGGAGCTAAGCTCTCATTTGAGTTATGACCTTTTTATTATGTGGAGGGTGAGCTGAGCTCCCCAATTTATTATATATTGTGTTTACAGGTCGAGCGAGTCAAAAAATCCCCGTTAAATGATCAATTTTATGGCCGGACTCTATCCGATTGAATTCTTGAAATTGGGCCCAAATGGGCCTTAGAGTTGGGTTGAGAAACTGTTAGGCTTACTACGGGTCTCGGAGGCTTTAGGCTGGCCCAGGTCCTAGTGCCGATCCGGCCCATAAGTTGGGTCGTGACATGCATGATGTTTGCGGATGATATAGTTCTATTAGATGAGACGTAAGAAAGAGTCAATAGAAAGCTAGAGTTTTGGAGAAGTACTCTAGAGTCAAAAGGTTTTAAGTTAAGTAGAACGAATACATAATACATGCATTACAAGTTTAGTAAAGGTCGAACTGGTGAAAGGGAATGAGTTAATTTGGATAGAGTGATACTGTCCCAAAGTAATCATTTTAAATATCTCGGCTCAGTCCTTCAAGTAGATGGGGGATGTGAGGAGGATGTTAGTCATAGGATTATAGCTGGATGGTTGAAGTGGAGATGTACCACGAGAGTTTTATGTGATCGCAAAATTTTCAATAAGTTGAAAGGAAAATTTTACCGTACAGTCATACGACCGGCCATTTTATATGGTAGTGAGTGTTAGGCACTGAAGGAGTCGCACGTGTCTAAGATAAGAGTTGCGGAGATGAGAATATTAAAGTGGATGAGTGGCCATACTATACTAGATAAAGTCCGTAATGAGAGTATTAGAGAAAAAGTAAGAGTGGTACCTTGAGGATAAGTTGAGAGAATGGAGACTGAGGTGATTTAGTCATGTGAAGTGTAGACATACGGAGGCTTCAATTAGACAAGTAGAACACATCATGGTAGAGGATAGAAAGAAAAAAAGAGGTAGACCTAAACTAACTTGGAGGACAGTAGTACAACAATACCTAGAAACATTACACATTTCCGATGATTTAATCCAAAATTGTTTAGAGTAGAGAAAGAGAATCCATACAGCCGGCCCCAAATTTTCGGGATAAAGGCTTAGTTGAGAGTTGAGAGAGATATTTCATATTTTTAATTTTAATTTGAGATATAATAATAACTAATCATTTTGTTGCATGAATTATTTATTTTTTATTTTATTAACATAACTTAATATATATTTTTTATATTTCATATTTTTATAGTTATATTATAAAACTTTGATTAATTATAATTTTTTTTAAGTGCTAATAAATAAATAAGTTGATTAATAGATTATGTAAAAAAGTTAATTAATAGATTATTTTTATTATTTCTAAATTAGTTTATGCATACCAATAGAATGATAAACAAAGTAAAAAAAAAATTGCCACATTACAGTTATAGAAGTATCACTCTTAAAATTTGCAGACCTTAAATATAAGAAATATTTTTAAAAATAAATTTTTAAATTTTATAAATAATATTTAAAAAATAATTCATATTTTTTTAATATAATAAAAATTTTAATTAAAAAATTGTTGATTTTTAGAATATATAACATAATAAGCGGAGTTTTATAATATCTAAAATTATAAACTTAATAATTTTAAAATTCTTAAAAGATGTAGTGAAAGAATTTTAAATAATTATTATTTTATATGAGATAAAATTTTTAATATTTCAAATTTTAAAACTTCATTCTCCATATTAGAGACTAGGGATTTTTCCTTTGCGTTTTGCCATTTTTTTTCAAAAGGTGTGGCCATAATTAAAAGTTTGGAGGTTGGAAATTCTTTGGCGGGTTTGCTGCGTCTGACTGCTCATGTCTTCTCTTAATACGATAAGACTAAGTAAAGTCTTCTAAGTCCTGTAAAGGTCTGGCCAGTTGAGAGAGAGAGAGAGCCACTGATATAGGCATGGGCTTTGAAGATAGTTTCATGTCTTTTGAGTCTTTCTGTTCACACCTGTGTGTGTCTTTGATGGGAGAAATTACGCCATACCATAAAATTTCTCCTTTGACGGGTCTTTCACGACTTGATAGCTGTAAAGATCTGGCCAAAGTAAGGGATGGGCTCTAATTAAGGTAGGAAATATTAAGGGGCTGTTCAGCGATGAAAAACAGTTTTCTTTTTGCGTTTTCAATTTTCTAAGAAAATTATTATTTTTATTTTTTATAAAAAAATATGAAAAATATATTTACTTATATGAATAATAGAAAAATATTTTATAGTTAAAAATTAAAAAAATTATTAATATCTTTCATTGTTAAAAAATAATTTAAATTATTGTGGAATATATTTAAAATTTTATTTTTATTTTTAAAATTTTTAATATATGTTTTTTATTTAGTTTTTAATAATAAAATTAATTTTTTATTATTGTAAATATTTTTTTTAAATAATTATTCAATTTTAATTATAAAAAGTATATTTTTGTTATGAAAAAATAATTATTTTCCTTTTAGAAAATAATTTGAAAATAAAATTTTTGCAATAAAGAAAAACAATTGAAAGTTGTTTTCCATATTTTAATTAAATTTTAGAAAATTAAAAAATTAAATTTTTCATTTTTATTTAAAAAATTGACACATGTGAATATGAAAACATTTTTCAAAAAACTATTCTACAAGTGAACAGGCCTTAGGTGACCAAATAGTCTCCTCTTTCAGATATGTGGACAGTGAGAGGAAGAAAAATAATTAAAAAAAAAAAATAAAGAGGATTCACACTTTTTCTTATTTAGAAAAAATTAAAAGAAGCAAAAATTTTCTTGTTATTTTTTCTCTAATTAAGACAGAAATTTCAAAAAAAAATGTGAAGAAAAGTTGCTTTTAACATGAAAAATCACAAAATTATCTTTTTAATTTAATTTTTTTTAAGAATATATAAAATAAAATTATGAATTTATCACAACTTTCTTTCCTCTTTTTATTTTTAACTCATTTAAAATAAAAAAATAACTTTATTTTATTTTTATTTCTTTTATTTTTCTTTTATCTCAATAAAAATACATAAAATAATAAAAAAATATTATTTATTTTCCTTCCTTTATTTTCTTTTCCCTTTAAAAAGTTTTTCAAACTCATTGACCTAAACATTTTGATGCATTGGAGAAAATGAAAAGAAAGAGGTAAAAAATTGTTTCTTTAAATTATCTTATTTGAATATTAAATAGGAAAGAGCAAGGGAGAGAAAAATAAAAGAAATGAGGTGAAACTTTATGTCTCAACTCTTTATAATTAACTTAAAATATTTTCTTTTAAATTTATGAAAATTTGAGAGAAACACGTGTTATTTATAGAGGTATGCAGTTTCAATTTGATATGATTTCAATTTCAAACTTCAATTTTTTTTATTTTTTTAGAATTGAAATCGGATCATTAATATCAAACTAATAAGCTAACATAAAAATGAAGACTTATTTAAAAAAATTAATAAGTAAAATCAAATTTACAATCCTCACATAAAAAATAAAAGTTAGCACTAAACATCAATAATAAGCCGTATAATATTTGCATCACAAATATAAAATAATACCAAATAAGTAAGCATAGCATAAAGTCAAATTTTATTGCCACATTTTTTACTCTAAAAAACTACAATCACTTTCAAGTTCTAAGCATTCTTTCAATATGATAATACCTTCATTTTCATATAATTAATTTCATTACAAAAAAAAAAGTGAGTTTAAAGAAAAATATTATTAAAATACCAACAAAAATAATAATTCAAACATATAAATAACAATACTAATATAAAAATATATTTTACATATAATCCTTAATAAGTATATTATATTATTTTCACCTATTTCTTGATTATATAATATTTAACTAGAAGATACATATATAATTAAGTATTAGAAAATATATTATATAACTAAAAGGTAATTTAACTATAAAATTAATTATTATAAAGTGATTTAATGCATTGATAATTAAAAGGAATAAAATTTAATATTAGATTATAGATATAATTCTACTCAACCTATATAATATATCTAAAAAATTATAAAAAAAAACATATGTATAAAATTAGATTTTCAAATTGGTTTGATTCTTAATAAAAAATAAGAACCGAATAAAAAAAATATATGTATAAAATCAGATTTTCAATTTGATTTAATTCTTAATAAAAAATAAGAATCGAATCAAAATAGTAAAATAAATTTTACCCGGTATAGTTTGATTTCTATAATTACGATTCTTTTTCAATGTCACACTCCTAATTATTTATATTAAAATACTTAATGTCTTCTTATAATATAATAGACATAAAAAATAAAGTGTAACATTAAGATTGAGCTTCACATACTAACATTTTTTACTCCCGAAACTCGATTATCCAAGCGGTAGAATGATGTAAAATCTTAGAATTCATGCTAATCTTAGAATCATGCATGAGCATCAAATCATAAAAATATTTTTGTCAAAAAAAAAAAATCAGCCAATAAGATTTAATCAATGTTTCCGTTAATTAAAGAATTCGAGTCCTACTAATCATCATTTTTAGTGAATGATCAGTAAACTACACTATAATTTCTTAATAAGGCTGGTGGTGTGCCTTAACCTGTACTAATATATTCTCCCCTCACTTAATTTTTTTTTTAAATAAAATAAAAAATATATTTTTATTATACCTTGACATTTTTTTTACTTTATTTTAATTTTGTTCCCATTTTTATTGATTTATTTCTCAAATTATTTTCAGGTGATTGTTTATATTTTGTATTTGTGTTTCTATTTTTTTTTAAGATAAATAGATATTAATTTCTTAAGTATATCAAAAGTATAAATGAGTCCTTATATTTCTTTATCAACGATTTATTCCTGAAATTTAATTTCATTAATAAATTACCCATTATCATTAAGTTAACAATTAATTTATATTATATTCTTTTTAATTTGAAACAATTTAGTTCATAAATTTTTTTTATTAATAAAATATTTTACTTTTAAATTTTATATTTAAGTAATTATTTACTTTGTATTTAAATAATTAAATATTATATATAGAATATTAAATATTTTTATAATTATAATTATTTAAATACAAAATATTTAAAAATTTAATTAAATAATAATATACTTTTTCAAATAATGAAAAAATAATTAATAACCAATAATATGTTTTACTAAATTCTTACATTTTTTATATTATAATTTGCAATATTGCAAAAAACTTATAAAGTTTTTTTTCTAATATTTTTCAATAAATAAACATCATCTAGACAAATATCAATACTTTTGTTTCATTGGAAAATATGAAGACTTCATGTCTTTCTTTATTGCTCTTGATATTTTATGACTTGGAGGAGGCCGAAGATCAATCAATTTAGTTTGATTTGAAAAATAATAAAATAATAATAATAATTAAATTTGTAATAAATTAAATTATACTAAATTGCACTGTGGAGAAAACTGAATTGAATTTAATTAATTCGGTTGATTTTAGTTTATTTTATTTATTTATTTATTTATTTATTTTGAACTATTTTAAATTTAATTTCAATTATATTTCATATTTTTAATTTTAATTTGAGATATAATAATAACTAATCATTTTGTTGCATGAATTATTTATTTATTTTTTATTTTATTAACATAACTTAATATATATTTTTTAAATTTCATATTTTTATAATTATATTGTAAAATTTTAATTAGTTATAATTTTATTTTAAGTGTTAATAAATAAATAAGTTAATTAATAGATTATGTAAAAAAGTTAATTAATAGATTATTTTTATTATTTTTTAAATTAGTTGATATATACCAATAGAATGATAAACAAAGTTTAAAAAAAAAAATGCCACATTACAGTTTTTGAATTACCATTCTTAAAATTTGCAGACCTTAAATATAAGAAATATTTTTAAAAATAAATTTTTAAATTTTATAAATAATTTTGATTGAATAATTTTTTAAAAAATAATTCACCATTTTTCTAATACAATCGAAAATTTAATTAAAAAATTATTTATTAAATTTGTATGTTTAAGCGCAAGAATTGATTCGTTCTATTTGTGCATAGACAATTTTGTTCATGGATTTGCTCTCTCATATCACTATTGCAACCTAGAAAAGCCATTGATGAAGACTGAAGTAAAATTGCATTGTGCCAACATATGACTAACCCTTGGCTAGTCATTATCCCATCTAAAACAAATTAATTGACGGTTTTTTTTTTTTTTTTGGTTATAATAAAATTTATAAAGAGAAGTAGAATGTTATAATTTAAAGTTATAATTTATTATAAATTAAATATATAATTAATAATATATTGAGAGCCTAATTATAATAATAATTTTAATATTGTTTTCACCATTTAATTTAAATTTCTTTTAGTACAATAGGTCAAAAATTTAAAATTTTCAATTTTTAAAATAATTTGAGTAAAATATCTCTAATCTAACATGACAAATCATCAGACTTATTTTATTGGAAGTCAATAAAATTCACTTGACACATAATTAAATTAAAAAAATTAATTCTAATTAAAAAAATACTAATCCCTAATCTAATGTGATATAGTTTAGGAGTGTGTAAACGGTCGGTTCGATTTCGAACTGATAAAATCGAAAATCAAAAATTAAAAATTTTAAAAATCAAACCAACTTGATTATTAAGAGGAAATCGAACCGAATAAAATCGATAAATATCGATTCGATTTTAAACCGATCAAATCAAATTTTGTAAGATTTCATATTTTCAACATTAAATCTCAATTAAAAAAATTTAAAAAATAAAACTAAAAAATCATGAGGTTTCCTTTATATATATATATATTGATTTGGTTTGATTTTTTTTCGATTTTTTTTATGAAAATAACCGAATTAATTAACTGAATTTATTAAAATTTATAAACTGAACCGAATCAATTAAATTTTAAAATCGAATCGGTTGAATTAAATTGATTCAATTTGATTTAATTTTTCATTTTAAATCGAAATCTGTTCACTCCTAATATAGTTATATTCTCTAGATTAGGGATTGGGGATTTTTCTTTTGCGTTTTATTTTATTTATTTATTTTTTTTTTTTGAAGGTGTGGCCATAATTAAAAGTTTGGAGCTTGGAAATTCTTTAGCGTGTTTGCTGGGTTTTACTGCTCATGTCTTCTAAGTCTAACGTCAAAGTCTTCCATTCGGAGAGACGGAGAGAGAGAGAGAGAGCAACTTTTAGACATGTGGACAATAAGAGGAAGAAAAATAATTAAAAAACAATAAAGAGGAATCACACTTTTTCTTGTTTAGAAAAAATTAAAAGAAGGAAAATTTTTTTTTGTTATTTTCTCTCTATCTATGTCACGACTCAACCTATAGGCCGAACCGGCACTAGGACTTGAGCCAGTCTAAAGCCCCCGAAGCCTGTAGTAAGCCTAACTATTCCTCAATCCAACTCTAAGGCCCATTTGGGCCCAATTTCAAAAATTCAATCGGACAGAGTCCGGCCATAAAATGGACCTTTCAACAGGGAGTTTTTGACTCACCCGACCTGTAAACACAATATATATAATCAATTGAGGAGCTTAGCTCACCCTCCACATACTCATAACAACATAAAAATAAATGGGAGCTCAACTCCCTCATCCAGTCCAACATACATGCATATAATAAGTTTACAGGTCCAACATGACAATTTATATTTCAGACCCAAATCAAATAAATATTTCTAACACATGCGAAAATTTTAGAAGTTAACAGAATTACACAAACATGAATAGAAGACCTGCGAGGGAGAAAAGCAGGTTAACCACAACAATAATCCTCCTGTAGCCTGGAAAAATATTAAACAGGAGTGAGCGTTCGACTCAGAGAGTAAAATATCAATTTTAACCATAATCTCTATAACTATCTAAAACTAATGCACCCTGTAAAGTGAAATGCAACATCGGCAATATTTTCACATCATAATAGCAAAGAGGTAATTTGGAGCACTCACACACCCGATAATGTCAAACAATACATATATGGGAGCTGATCCCCTATACAACTCTCTTAATCCAACCTGTGCTAGCGAAGAACTCAGCTCGGACTTCCACTTAATAAACCAAATCGGGGTCCCAGCAAGCCGTGTCTACCCAGAAGGACCGGGTCCCAGCGAAGATCTCAAGCCGTGTTTACCCATCCTGTCCATAGCCAACACCACATCACATGCACGCCAACGCACGCACATGGCTCCAAATTATCATAACAACAACCATGGCACTTTAACAGTTGTGAATGCAACATAAAACGTGCCTAGAGTTTAACTACATAGATATATACATATAAGTGATGCATGGGCATGCTTAAACATATAATAATATCGAAATTACAATTAAAATTAATATTTTACTTACAGACTCAACCGAAGTCACTGTGGCGGCTGGGCGGAGGAGGAAGGCTATCCCGGCTCACCTGATAATTTTATTACAATCATTTAATAAATTTGACTCAATACCAACTAAGAAAAAGATGAAAAATGTCATAAGTCGTGCCGAAAATCCGGCAGAGTCTTCCCTATACCTAGGACCTACCCAACCTGCAAAAGGGCTTAAAACGCACTTCTATATCCACAAACCATACACCCACAACTCAATCACAATATGTATAATTACAGTTTAGTCTTTATAATTGATCCTTTTTGCAAAAACTACCCAAATAAACTCTAAAAATTCTAAAACTTTGCCCCGCGGTCCTTAGCAATATTACCAAGCTAATGCAAAAAGAATTATAATTTTCTGAGCTACCACGAATATTTTATGGATTTTTAATCCCATTTAAGCACTAGAAAATTATGAAAAATCAAGGTTCGGATTTACCTGTGCCGATTCCGACTCCGGGGACGCACTCGGGATGTCTGACAATGTTGGGGTAGCCAAAATCTCGATCCAATTCCATGACTTTTTCGGTAGCCGGTCTGTCTGGCCGGAAATTCATAGACCCAGACAACTGTCGAATTTCCGTGAATTGAAGGTACCTACACGAAGCCCACAACACGGGGATTAGTATAAAATTTTTGCGAAATTTTCTAAGCTCATTTAATACTCGAAAAAATACTACGAAGTTTCATGGGACCCACCAAAAAACGGTGTCGAAAAATTTTGAAATTTATATTGCCGCGAAGCTCTCGACGAGTGGAGCGCTCTAGTACTCTCGGTTTTCTCGTGGGGTTCACAGTTTGCGAGAAATCTAGCCCAAAATTCAAAATGGGCTAAAACTTCCTGGACAAAAATTAGACAAACCGCTCAATGGATTTTGGTGTCTATGGAAAGCTCTCGAGGTGTAGATAGTATTTGACACAAGACCCGGCCCAATCGGTGGCCGGATCGGCCAAATTTCAGCCGGGAATGTGAGGCGTCACGCCCGCGTAGGGGAGGAGTTCGCGTGCATTTTCTGGCTGCCTGGGACGTCGGCCGGCTGTGGGGAGGCGATGGGGCGGTGCGCCGACGAGGTGGGGAAGGCTGGGTGGCGGTGGCGCAGCCTGGGGGTGAGGGAGGAGAGAGAAAACGGGATAGAGAGGAAGAGAGGAAAACGCGCGTGGGAAGGAAGAAGAAGAAGAAGAAGGAGCTGGCCCGATTCAGCCGGTTCGATTCGATCGGTTCGATTCAGGGTATCTGAAATTAAATTTTTACTCCACCTTGGGACCAAAAACGAGGTCCAAAAATTTTGAAAAAATTTCAGAAAACTCAGAAAAATCCATAGGATCCAAATATATTTTTAGTTTTGCCACGTGGTCTTTAAATTAATTTTTAAAAATCATCAAAGTTTTATATTTTCGAAAAATCGAACCGGATTTCTAAAATCCAAAAAATTTCAAATAATTTCCTAATATTTAACTAAAATAAAATATCAATATTTACCCAAAAATAATAAATTTAAAAATTTGGGGTGTTACATTCTTCCCCCCCTTATAGAAAATTCGTCCTCGAATTTACACAAGGCAGAATAAAGTACAAAATTACACATTGAATAGATAAAGGTACTTGCTACACATGTCCCGCTCTGACTCCCAGGTGCACTCATCCACTGACTGACTCCTCCACAAAATCTTAACTATAGGGACCTGTTTTGATCTTAACTGCCTCACTTGGTAGTCCACTATGGCTACAGGTTGCTCCTCAAACGTCAGGTTTTCTTTCAGCTCTATTACATCCGACTGTAGCACATGAGGAGGATCAAGAATGTATTTCCTGAGCATGGAGATGTGAAATACAGGATGAATATGAGAAAGGTTGGGTGGTAACTCCAACCGGTAGGCAACTGCTCCAACTTTATCAGTAACCTCAAAAGGTCTAATATATTGAGGTGCAAACTTGCCCTTCTTTCCAAATCTCATGACTTCCTTCATTGGAGAAACTTTCAGGAATACATAGTCGCCTACTGCAAACTCTACATCCCTCCGCCTAGGATCTGCATAACTCTTCTGCCTACTGAAAGCTGTTTTCAATCGTTCCCTGATTAAAGGAACCATCTCTGAAGTGTACTGCACTAGGTCTACATCATGCACCTTCGCTTCTCCCATTTCCATCCAACACAGAGGAGACCTACACTTTCTGCCATATAATGCCTCATAGGGTGCCATCCCTATGCTGGAATGATAACTGTTATTGTAGGCAAACTCCACCAAAGGTAGCTGATAATCCCATTGACCTCCAAAATCCAAAACACACATGCGCAGCATGTCTTCCAGTGTTTGGATTGTCCTTTCGGATTGTCCGTTTGTCTAAGGGTGAAAAGCGGTACTAAAGTTTAACTGCGTGCCAAGTGCCTCCTTCAACTTTCTCCAAAATCGAGAAGCGAACTAGGGCCTTCTGTCAGATATTATGGAAGCAGGAACTCCATGCAATCTGACGATTTCTTGAATATAGAGTCAGGCGTACTGTGCCACAGAATATGTAGTCTTCATAGGCAAGAAATGGGCTGATTTAGTTAGGCGGTCTACAATTACCCATATCGAATCATATCCTTGCGTGGTACGAGGCAACGCAGTCATAAAATCCATTGTAATCATCTCCCACTTCCATTCTGGGATAGGGAGCTCTTGCATCTTCCCTGATGGCCTCTGGTGTTCAAACTTCACCTTCTGACAAGTCAAGCACTTGGACACGAAGTCTGCTATGTCTCTCTTCACGCCATTCCACCAATAACTATCTTTCACATCATGCTAAATCTTGGTGGAGCCTGGGTGGATATTGTACAGTGTATAGTGTACCTCTCTTGTGGTTTCATTTCTGAGATTGTCCACGTCGGGCACACATATCCTGGAACCTTGCATAAGGGCACCATCATTGGCAAATCCAAACTCACCACCTTCACCCTATTGTACTCTTTCTATGATCTTCATCCATTGCTGGTCTCTGTACTGGGAAACTCTAACTCTGTCTCGTAGGTCTGGTCTCACTGAAAAATGAGCTAACAATACCCCTTCATAAGAAATATCTAAGATTAGACCTTGATCCATCAACTCATGTACTTCCTGAATCAACGGTCTCTTCTCCACTGATATGTGGCCAAGCTGCTAGAAGATTTTCTGCTCAAAGCATTTGCTACTACATTGGCCTTCCCAGGGTGGTACTGGATGGTGCAATCATAGTCTTTCAGAAGCTCCATCCATCTCCTATGTCTCAAGTTTAAATCCCTCTGTTGGAAGATGTACTTCAAACTCTTATGGTCGGTGTATATCTCGCACACTTCACCATACAGGTAGTGTCTCCAGATCTTTAGTGAAAAGACTACAGTCGCCATTTCTAAATCATGGGTGGGGTAGTTTTGCTCATACCTCTTCAGCTGCCTTAAAGCATAAGCCACTACTTTTCCATTCTGCATCAAAACACACCCTAAGCCAACTCTGGAGGTGTCACAGTACACGATATATCCTTCACCACTCATCGGTAGTGTCAACACAGGGGCAGTGGTTAGACACTTTTTAAGCTTCTGGAAACTCTCCTCACAATCATCTGTCTAAATGAATGGAACATTCTTCCGAGTCAACTTAGTTAGGAGAGCTGCTATCCTGGAAAAATCCTGCACAAAACACCTATAGTAGCCAGCTAGGCCCAGAAAACTTCACACCTTAGTAACTGTTATAGGCCTAAGCCAATCAGTCACAGCCTCAATTTTCTTAGGATCCACTTGAATGCCTTCACTAGAAACCACGTGTCCCAAGAATGAGATGCTTCCTAGCCAAAATTCACATTTTAAAAATTTGGCATATAACTGGTGCTCCCTCAAAGTCTGCAACACCATCCTCAAGTGCCACACGTGTTCTTCCTCGGTCCAAGAGTATACCAAAATGTCATCTATGAATACAATGACAAAACGGTACAGGAATGGCCTGAACACCATGTTCATCAGGTCCATGAAATCTGCTGGTGCATTAGTGAGTCCAAAAGACATCACCAAGAACTCATAATGACCATATCTTGTCCTGAATGCCGTTTTGGACACATCCTCATTCCTAATTCTCAACTGATGGTAGCCTGATCGTAGGTCTATCTTGGAAAAGAATCTAGCTCCTTGGAGCTGATCAAACAAATCATCGATCCGAGGAAGTGGATACTTGTTCTTCACAGTCACCTTGTTCAGCTATCTATAGTTAATACACAACCTCAATGACCCATCTTTCTTTCTCACAAATAGAACAGGAGCGCCCCAGGGTGAAGTGCTCGGACGTATAAAACCCTTGTTCAAAAGCTCCTGTAGTTGCTCCTTTAGCTCTTTCAATTCTGCTGGTGCCATCCTGCAAGGTGGCATTGATATGGGGTTTAAACCCGGAACAACATTAATGCAGAACTCTATTTCCCTTCCTGGTGGCAACCCTGAAAGCTCCTCAGGGAAGACATCCATGAATTCTTTGACAACAGGAACATTTTCCATGTTGACACCTTCTACAGATGTATCTCTCACCAATGCCAAATACCCTTGACATTCACGCCTCAACATTTTTCTAGCACTAATTGCTGACACCAAATTATATGGAGCCACGCTCCTGTCACCATCAAAGCTAAACTCTTCCACACCAGGTATGTGGAAATACACCTTTTTGTGGCATAATGAGTTGCCAACCAATCCATTCCCAAGATTACATTGAAATCCATTACTGGTAGAGGAACCAAATCTGTTGAGAGGATCTTTCCATCCACTACTACTAGGCTACCCGGAAAAACCATATCTACATCTATGTTGTCACTAAGCGGGGTAGCTACAGACAAAGGGCATTCTAAAGTTGTAGGGTTTCTACCCAATCTCATGGCAAACACAGGGGAGACAAATGAGTGTGTAGCATCTGGATCTATTAAAACACAAGCCTCATAGGAACAGACTAGAAGAATACCTGCCACAACTGCATTGGAAGCCTGAGCATCCTAATGGGTCAAGGTGAAAACTTGAGTTTGACCCCTACCCTGGGTTGTAGAACCCTGATACTGACTTCTACCTCCTGATCTGCCTCCAAATCCACGTCCCCCTTGTCCTCGGCCCTGGCCATCAATCGATCACTGCCATGCTAGAAGCACCAGGATATAACTGACGAGAAACATTTGCAATAGAACCCTGTGACCCCATATGTGGCTCGCTGAACACAGGGCATTCCCTAGCAAAGTGACCTTGTTGGCCACATCTGAAGCATACTCTTGAACCCATCATACAAGGTCCTGAATGTCCTCTTCCACACTGTGCACAAGGTGCCATGGAGGATCCTGAACCAGACCCAGAACTGCTGTATCCTGAACTATGACCACTGTTGGATCCGTACCCTGGTCTGAATCCTCGAGATTTATGTCTAAAACCACTCCTCTTATTCCTGCTTCTTCCTCTGTAATTAGTTTGGCCACCACTATCCGTAGTACCCATGTGGGGAACACTTGAAGAACACTCTGCTCTATTTTTTTTTACCCTTCCGCTGTCATCCACAGCATAGCTAATCTCAATCTGTCTGGCTCAATCAACTACCACATCAAAAGACTGATCAGACATCATGGCCAGGTTTGCATACCTCCTGTCAAGCCCCTTTAGGATTCTCTTCACCTTCATAGTTTCTGTAGCTACTGCTGTAGGGGCATACCTGCTCAGTTACAAAAATTCTGTAGCATATTCATCTACAGACCTGCCATTCTGTATTAAGGCCTCAAAGGTCCACTACTTTTGATCTCTGAAACTCTCTGGTACAAACTGGTTGACAAACAGTTCCACAAACTGGGCCCATGACAAACCTTTCATTCGAGGTAATATGTAATCATTCATCCATTGTCTAGGCATAGGCCCCATGACATGCTGCACACACTCTATGAGCCTCCTATCAGCCAACTGCAACTCCATCCCTGCCTATTTGCAGGAATTCAAAAACCGATAGGCATCGTCTGACACATCATAAGTACCAGGCACCAATTTCTTGAAATTTATTATCTGTTTGTAACATTCCCCTCTTGGTGCGGTGGACTGCTGCTGTTGGGGAGGGTGGACCATATACTGTGCCATCATATCGATGGTTCTCTGTAAACCAGCTAGAGTAGCTGCCATTGTGTCCATGGGACCCGGGGCCACAAAGGACTATTCCTGGACTGGTGGTGGCTGCTCCTCTACTTGAGCAGCTCTAGGCCTCCTACCCCGCCTCCTCGGGGCAGGCGCCTCATCCTGTACCGACACCTTGTCAGGCACATCTGGTTCTGGTGCAGTGGCAGCTCTCCTGCTTCTACGCATTTTCCTGAAATTCAGCAGCATTAGCCCACAAAATTCAAAACAGCATGTTACACAGCTCTATATACTCATATTTATACATAATTATATGAAGCAGAAACTAGAAGCAAGGATGACAATGCAAGACGAATGTGGACCCTATTTTCCGCATGTGACTCCTATTAGACTCTTCCCAACATTTTAGATAATTATTCCCTATGAATATGGAGCCTAAGCTCTGATACCACATTTGTCACGACCCAACCTATGGGCCGGACCGGCACTAGGACCTGGGCTAGTGCCGGTCCGGCCTAAAGCCCTCGAGGCCCATAGTAAGCTTAACTATTCCTCAATCCAACTCTAAGGCCCATTTGGGCCCAATTTCAAGAATTCAACCGGATAGAGTCCGGCCATAAAATGGACCTTTTAACGGTGAGTTTTTTACTAACCCACCTGTAAACACAATATATATAATCAATTGGGGAGTTCAGCTCACCCTCCACATACTCATAACAACATAAAAATAAATGGGAGCTCAGCTCCCTCATCCAGTCCAACATACATGCATATAATAAGTTTACAGGTCCAACATGACAATTTATATTACAGACCCAAATTAAATAAATATTTCTAACACATGCGAAAATTCTAGAAGTTAATAGAATTACAAAAACATGAATAGATGACCTGCGAGGGAGAAAAGTAGGTTAACCACAATAATAATCCTCCTGTAGCCTGGAACAATATTGAACAGGAGTGAGCGTTCGCTTCAGAGAGTAAAATATCAATTTTAACCATAATCTCTATAACTATCTAAAGCTAAGGCACCCTGTAGAGTGACATGCAATATCGGTAATATTTTCACATCATAACAGCAAAAAGGTAATTTGGAGCACTCACACACCCGATAATATCAAACAATATGAAGGAACGGAAGCGTGAAAAACACAAGTTTATACCATTGAATTCAAAAATTTTCACCTAGGGTCACATGCATCATGCAAGATTTATTTTTATCTATTTGATTTCAATGATAAACAACATATTAAAACTCTTTTAATATGTTTTTAGATCTGTATTTGCCATTTAAGATTTTAAAATTAATCAGATTAATTTTAGAACTCTAGATTAAATCAAGAACAAACACACTAACCTCTTGATGCACTGCAGTATATTTGCGCCTTTGAGATGCATCTTCAGGACACCAGATGTTGTCCCTCTAGCTTGTCCATACCAAGAACACCTATGGCAGCCCTTGAACAGCTTCTAAAGCTTTTTCTATTATTTAAAAAATCAAGTTCTACCTTTTAAGAGATTAAAGATGTAAACAGGACACTAGAAATAATTTCTAGTATTTTTAATTCAAGAGATTGTTTGTTAATCTCTTGGAAAGATGAGAGAAGAAGATGAAGAAGAGAGAAATCTTCTTGGGTGGAGGCACCAAAGAAAGAGGTTGCTGGTTTTTTTATTTTTTTTCATAACAACACTTATATAGCTAGGTCAACATATTAAACCCTTGCCACATGTCACCCTCTGATTGATTATAGGTTTAATTGACCCAATCACATTGTGCCAAGTATCAAACCTATATTTAATCTTAATTTTATTCATCTTACATGATTGAAAGACATTTGGCAACCTTATGTGTAATGCCATGTGTCACCATCTCATGGTGCCACATGTCACCCTGTGAAATGACCAAAATGCCCCTGTGTCTTAATTTTGAGTTCTCAACTCAAAATGATTATTTCTCTTCTTCTAATCAATTTATATCAAATATAAATCAATTAATTAATCTTTATTAATTAATTTTATCATTAATTAAATTCATATTTAAACACTTTAAATATAAATTTAACTTATACCATACATCTAATAATCTAGATTTGACTTCAAGTCATGCTAGGGACTTTGCAATCTAATTGTAAACCAAACCTATTTAATTAATCAATCAAACTCTTTAATTAATTAATTAAATCATATTTAATCAGGTGATAACTTGTGTATGTGTGTAACTTACTAGGCTCATCACTAATTGGCAATGAGATATGATATCAACTCTTAATATCATCAGAACTTTTTCTTACCATAAATGATTTCTCTAAATCATTTTATGCACCTCATAAACCATGGTTAACACCTAGCATAGCATGCCATGGCCACCCAATTAGTAATAAGGTTTACCTTAAATGAACCTATAATCATATGTTACCATACACTAGAATCTCTCTATTACAAAATTCCAACTCAAGCTGGAGTCATGGTTTATGTCAAACTCCATTTGCTATGAATATTATGTTCTCTTTTAATTCCAGTTCCTGATTAAAAAGATTTTCTCATCAGAAACTTTTTCTGAATAAATCTCTCTGTCCTGGCCAGGAACTCGAAACATCAAGAACAATTAAATGAACATAGGATTTTATCTCTATTTACTTAGAGGAATAGATTCCATCTTGATCAACACCTACCTCCATATATAACTAGTAGGAGCCAACACATGCCCATATACCCATACACAGTACAAGTATGAAAGCAGTATCAAACTTAAACTACCTATATACAAGATAACTGTGCTATCTCAGGTCTAAAGATTATATGCACTGATATGATTTATGACAAAACATTGACAAGAGTAAACTCCATGTGCTTGTCATAAGTGTCACTGGTTCGGCCTACTTATCATTTATAAGTGCCTATCATGTTTGTCATATGGCATGAGACTCACCATTCCATCTTATTTATATCTCATATAAATAACTTGGGAACAAACATGAATACAATCTTTCTGGATAAGTCATGTCCTTATTATGAAGTATCCTAGATTGTGAACCTATTTATGATACTTTGAACTAGAAATACTGTCACTCATATTCTTAACAACTTAAGAATAGTATTTCTAACAAAATATCAATGGACCTTTTCTATTACACATAAATATCTTAGGTAAACAGAAAAGTGGAAATGCCTTTTATTAATAAAAATATGTACAAGATACATACTAAATGATATGCTCTAGGGCATACTACTAACAATCTCCCTCTAGCACTAGAGTCATTCATTACAATATCTTAGACCTATCTTCTCAAGATGTCGGTCTAGCTGAGTCTGTGACATAGGCTTAGTGAATGGATCAGCTAGATTTTCAGCTGATGCTATTTTCTGCATGGCTATATCGCCTCGTCCAACTATTTCTCTGATAATGTGGTAGCACCTTTCTATGTGTTTGGATTTCTAGTGAGACCTTGGTTCCTTAGCCTGTATGACTACTCCATTGTTGTCACAGTGTAGTGGAACTATTGACTCAATGGAAGGAACTACTGTAAGTTCTATCACGAACTTCTTTATCCAAATAGCTTCCTTTGCAGCATTTGATGCAGCAATATACTCAGCCTCGATAGTGGAATCTACAGTTATGCTCTGTTTGGAACTCTTCCAACTGACTGCACCTCTATTACAAATGAACACATATCCAAAGGTAGACTTTCTATCATTGATATCTGATTGGAAATCAGAATCAGTATAACCATCCAATTGCAAGTCTCCACCTCCATAGATCAAGAATAAATCCTTAGTTCTTCTCAAGTACTTAAGGATATTCTTGACAGCTATCCAGTGTTCCAAACCTGGATTGGATTGTTACCTGCTAGTCAAACTAACAGCATATGCGATATCCGGCCTAGTACACAACATTACATACATTAAACTTCCAATAGCCGAAGGATATGGAATCCTGGCCATCTTATCTCTTTCTTCAGGTGTCTTTGGAGACATCTCTTTAGAAAGGTGGATACCATGTCTCACTGGTAACAATCCTCTCTTGGAATCAAGCATGTTAAAACTCTTTAACACCTTTTCCAAGGATAGACTTTAGGATAAACCAATTATTCTTTTTGCTCTATCTCGATAGATGGGAATCCCAAGAATATAGGTTGCCTCCCCTAAGTCTTTCATGGAGAATGTATTTGACAATCATACCTTTACAGTTGTCAATATACCTGTGTCATTACCCATCAACAGTATGTCATCCACATATAAGACAAGGAAAGTGATAGCACTGTCACTAACCTTCTTATATACACATGGCTCATCCTCATTTTTGATAAAACCAAAGGATTTAATGGCTTCATCAAAACGGATGTTCCAACTCCTCGAAACTTGCTTCAACCCATAAATAGATCGCTTTAGCTTGCATACCTTGGAACCATCTTGGGATTCAAAACTCCTAGGTTGTTCCATGAAAATGTTTTCTTCAATGTATCCATTGAGAAAAGCTGTTTTGACATCCATCTGCCAAATCTCATAATCATAGTATGTAGCTATTGCTAATAGAATCCTAATTGATTTAAGCATGGCAACAGGCGAGAAAGTCTCCTCATAGTCGATTACTTACCTTTGGCGAAACCCTTTCGCTACTAGCCTTGCCTTATAGGTCTCTACCTTTCCATCAGAACTAATTTTCTTCTTGAAAACCCATTTGTTCCCTATAGGTACAATACCTTCAGGTAGGTCAATAAGATCCCAAACTTGATTCTTATACATGGAATCAATTTCGGATTTCATAGCATCAATCCATTTTGAAGAGTCTATATCTGATATAGCTTCTTCATAGGTAAGTGGATCATCTCCATGATCTACTTCTTTATGAGTAGACAACTCTTGTTCTTCTTTATGAAGGAAACCATATCTCACTGGTGGACGAGATACCCTGGTTGTTCTACGAGGAACAACTGTAGATGTTTCATCAACAGGTGTAGGTTGACTAGATGGTTCTATATCCATCTGATCTGTTGGTTGGTCAAAATTCTCTAATTCTAACTCTATTTGCCTTCCTTTGCCTCTTTCTTGAACAAACTGTTGTTCAAGAAATGTGGCGTCTCTACTTATCACAACCTTTTGTGAAGTAGGCAAATAAAAATAATACCCAAAACTATCTTTTGGATATCCAACAAATCGACCTTTTTCTGATATGATTTTCAATTTATTAGTGTTCAGCTTTTTGATATAAGCTGGACAACCCCAAATCTTAACATGCTTAAGACTTGGTTTTCTTCCATGCCATATCTCATAAGGTGTGGAAGAAACTGATTTTGATGGAATCCTATTCAGAATATACAAAGCTGATTCTAATGCAAATCCCCAAAAGGAGATTAGCATATCAGTATAGCTCATCATACTACGTACCATATCCAATAGGATACGATTTCTCTTTTCAAAGACACCATTCAACTATGGGGTTCCTGAAGGAGTCAGCTGAGAAACAATACTGTGCTCTTTCAAGTATTCATTAAATTTAGTACTCAAATATTCACCTCCACAATCTAATCGAAGAGCTTTAATACTCTTTCCTGTTTGATTTTCTACTTCAGATTTAAATTCTTTAAACTTTTCAAAAGATTCATATTTGTATTTCATCAAATACAAATACCCAAACCTTGATTTATCATCAGTAAAGGTAATAAAGTAATGAAAACCGCCTCTAGCCATTTCCTTAAATGGACTACATACATCACTATGTATTAACTCTAAAATATTTTCAGCTCTTACCAACAAAGGGTGATCGAGTCATTTTGCCCTGAAGGCAAGATTTACAAGTTGGAGTAGGCTTAGAGCCTAATGAGGATAGAATCCCTATTTTCTCCAGTTTTGCAATCCTATCTTCTGCAACATGACATAACCTTAAGTACCAAATATATTTTGAACTTGAGTTGATTTTCACTATGGCATTGCATTCTTTTAGATTGCTATACTCTGGGCAATTCCTTTTCCAGTGCCCATCCTTTTGGCAGTGGAAACACTTTCCTTTACCTCTATCGGCTTTAGTCTTCCCTTTCTGTTTAGCTATTTTCTTAGAAGGACTAGGAATCTGAGGTTTCTTTTTCTTATTGCCCTTCTTCTTATTGGACTTTCTAGTAGAAGAAGATACAATCAAAATTACCTCTTTTCCTTTATTGCCCGGCATATTCTTTTGGGCAATAACCAGCATGTTGAGTAAACCAGCTAAGGTGCATTCCTATTTAGTCATATGGAAATTTGTCACAAAATTTCGAAAAGACTCAGGAAGGGACTGAAGGATCAAATCCGTCTGTAGTTGGAGATCCATGTTGAAGTCAAGATGTTCCAGCTGCTCAATCAGCCGAATCATCTTGTGGACATGATCCCCAATATTTTGCCCCTCAGACATCCTCATGCGTAACAGCTGCCTAGATATCTCATACCTAGCATTCCTACTGTGTTCACCATACAACTCTTGTAGGTGAAGGAGGATCTCACTCGCACTCTGCATGTTCTCATGCTGCTTCTGTAACTCATTATTCATGGAAGCAAGCATGTAACACCTAGCTCTCATATCATGCTCCTTCCACTTGTCCAAAGTTTCATGTTCCTCTGGAGTGGCCTTTGGAGGTAAGGGACCAAGAACATTTGAATCTAGAACATATCCTATATGTTCAAGGTTCAGGACAAGTTTCAAATTTCTTAGCCAATCAGAGAGATTAGGTCCTGTCAACCTATTGCGATCAAGTATGCTTGCAAGGATATTGGATGGTGGTGGTTGTTCTGTGCTCATTATTATCAGAAAATTAACTACAGAAAATAACCAGATTAATTAGTAAATGTATCAAGTAATTAACCAAAATGATTATGGTCTTTTAATCAAATTGGTCCTTCCACTAACTTAGCGAATCCTACACTTCCAAAGTAGAAAACGGAAATCCTAGTTAGATGGATTTCTAGTGGGTGATTGAATTCTTATAATTTTATTAATCATCCTCAGGTACATCCGTTATTAGAATTACAATAAACTATAAGTGAGCAACTCCTTGCCCATCATATCTCATGTGAGGTTCAATCCTTTACCTAGCCCCTAATGCTCAAAATCTTAGGTACATCCATTATTGACTTATCTTGCATTAATTAAGTTGATCCCATTAAGCCAGTAATTATGCAAATAATTTTAATGTCATCAGGTACATCCAATATTGGCCACCAAACCATTTACATATTTACAACATCTCATGCTTAACAATTATTCTGAAGAAAATCTCTTAAATTAATTGCATCTTATGCAACTATTTAAAATTTCTTAAAATAATTGCCTCAATGGAGGGCCCATGTTATAATTACTTTAATTATAGCATTTCCAACTTAATCATTTGTTTGGAAGATTTTATGGTCATCCTAATTACTATTAAGGTCTCACTTTACACATTATCTATTTAGCATGCATATATCATATAATTGCATACATTCCCATACATCTCATGCATTCATGGATAAGCAGTAAATATGGTATGATCATGGACTTTCTAAGGGATTCAATTCTGAGCCACCAAGAATTGAATCAGGGCATTCCTAGGTGCATTTTATTCATTCATTTTACAAGAGTTGCTGAAGGAGTACATAATCAACACTTGATCTTGAATTCCTCCCACTGGTCCCACCAATGCTCTTGACCTCTTTGAACTTCTTGCAATCCAATATTACATAGTAATCCTTGGCATACCAAGGCGAATTTACAAGAACTTAAATAAATGAAATTACAACCCAAAAATTATTACAAAATCAATAATACATGCCCAAAATAAATTAAAATAAATTAATTAATTTACAATCCCAAATAAACATAAAAGAAATAAATCCAATCACATTGGTCCTTTATAGTCCATGATCATCCATTATGCATATCACTATTTAACAATTAAATAAAACATACATAAATTAAATTGAATATCTCATATTCAACTTAAATATCCAGATTTGAATATGATTCAAATAAATTTAAAAATTCAGATTTGAATCTCATTTAAACAAATTTAAAAATTCAGATTTGAATCACATTCAAACAATCTTAAAAATTCAGATTTGAATCACATTCAAATAATTTTTAAAAAATCAGATTTGAATTACATTCAAACAATTTTTAAAAATTCAGATCTGAATATTATTCAAACAACTTTAAAAAATCAGATTTAAATATGATTCAAACAACTTTAAAAATTCAGATTTGAACCACGTTCAAACAACTTTTAAAATTCAGATTTGAATCACATTCAAACAATTTGTAAAATTCTGATTTGAATCAAAATTTAATTGTGTGATTGAAATTCTAATTAAATAATTTAATTAGACATAGGATGAGCTTTTAGATCATACAACAATTACAAATTAAAAAGCTAAACCTTGAGCCACCCATGAAGCCACAAACCTTGCTCACCATGAAGGTGTTCTCTTGCATGCCTCCACACATCCATTGCAACCAGTAATGGATAAATCATCTCATGATCAAAACACACAATTAAATCATATAATCAACAATCTAAATGGTAAATATAGTGGCTCTGATACCAATTGAAGGAACAGAAGCGTGAAAAACACAAGTTTATACCATTGAATTCAAAAATTTTCTCCTAGGGTCACATGCATCATGCAAGATTTATTTTTATCTATTTGATTTCAATGATAAACAACATATTAAAACTCTTTTAATATGTTTTTGGATCTGTATTTGCCATTTAAGATTTTAAAATTAATCAGATTAATTTTAGAACCCTAGATTAAATAAAAAATAAACACACTAACCTCTTGATGCACTGCAGTGTATTTGCGTCTTTGATATGTTTCTTCAGGACACCAGATGTTGTCCCTCTAGCTTGTCCACACCAAGAACACCTATGGCAGCCCTTGAACAGCTTCTAAAGCTTTTTCTATTATTTAGAAAATCAAGTTCTGTCTTTTAAGAGATTAAAGATGTAAACAGGATACTAGAAACAATTTCTAGTATTTTTAATTCAAGAGATTGTTTGTTAATCTCTTGGAAAGATGAGAGAAGAAGATGAAGAAGAGAGAAACCTTCTCATGTGGCGGCACCAAAGAAAGAGGCTGCTGGTTTTTTTATTTTTTTTCATAACAACACTTATATAGCTAGGTCAACACATTAAACCCTTGCCACATGTCACCCTCTGATTGGTTCTAGGTTTAATTGACCCAATCACATTGTGCCAAGTGTCAAACCTATATTTAATCTTAATTTTAATCATCTTACATGATTAAAAGACATTTGACAAGCTTATGTATAATGCCATGTGTCACCATCTCATGGTGCCACATGTCAACCTGTCAAATGACCAAAATGCCCCTGTGTCTTAATTTTGAGTTCTCAACTCAAAATAATTATTTCTCTTCTTCTAATCAATTCATATCAAATATAAATCAATTAATTAATCTTTATTAATTAATTTTCTCATTAATTAAATTCATATTTAAATACTTTAAATATAAATTTAACTTGTACTATACATCCAATAATCTAGATTTGGTTTCAAGTCATGCTAGGGACTTTGCAATCTAATTGTAAACCAAACCTATTTAATTAATCAATTAAACTCTTTAATTAATTAATTAAATCATATTTAATTAGGTGATAACTTGTGTATGTGTGTGACTTACTAGGCTCATCACTAATTGACAATGAGATATGATATCAACTCTTAATATCATCAGAACTCTTTCTTACCATAAATGATTTCTCTAAATTATTTTATACACCTCATAGACCATAGTTAATACCTAGCATAGCATGCCATGGCCACTCAATTAGTAATAAGGTTTACCTTAAATGAACCTATAATCATATGTTACCATGCACTAGAATCTCTCTGTTACAAAATCCCAACTCAAGCTGGAGTCATGGTTTATGTTAAACTCCATTTGCTATGAATATTAAGTTCTCTTTTAATTCCAGTTCTTGATTAAAAAGATTTTCTCATCAGAAACTCTTTCTGAATAAATTTATCTGTCCTGGCCAGGAACTCGAAACATCAAGAATAATTAAATGAACATAGGATTTTATCTCTATTTACTTAGAGGAACAGATTCCATCTTGATCAACACCTACCTCCATATATAACTAGTAAGAGTCAACACATGCCCATATACCCATACACAGTACAAGTATGAAAGCAGTATCAAACTTAAACTACCTATATACAAGATAACTGTGCTATCTCAGGTCTAAAGATTATATGCACTGATATGATTAACGACAAAACATTGACAAGAGTAAACTCCATGTGCTTGTCATAAGTGTCACTGGTTCGGCCTACTTATCATTTATAAGTGCCCTATCATGTTTGTCATATGGCATGAGACTCACCATTCCATCTTATTTATATCTCATATAAATAACTTGGAAACAAATATGAATACAATCTTTCTGGATAAGTCATGTCCTTATTATGAAGTATCCTCGATTATGAACCTATTTATGACACTTTGTACTAGAAATATTGTCACTCATATTCTTAACAACTTAAGAATAGTATTTCTAACAAAATATCAATGGACCTTTTGTATTACACATAAATATCTTATGTAAACGGAAAAGTGAAAATGTCTTTTATTAATAAAAACAAGTACAAGATACATACTAAATGATATACTCTAGGGTATACTACTAACACAATATATATATGGGAGCTGATCCCCTATACAGCTCTCTTAATCCAACCTGTGCCAGCGAAGAACTCAGCTCGGACTTCCACTTAATAAACCAAATAGGGGTCCCAGCAAAGAACTCAAGCCGTGTCTACCCCGAAGGACCGAGTCCCAGCGAAGATCTCAAGCCGTGTTTACCCATCCTGTCCATAGCCAACACCACATCACACGCACGCCAACGCACGCACACGACTCCAAATTACCACAACAATATCCATGGTACTTTAACAGTTGTGAATGCAACATAAAACGTGCCTAGAGTTTAACTACATAGATCTATACATATAAGTGATGCATGGACATGCTTAAATATATAATAATATCGAAATTATAATTAAAATTAATATTTTACTCACAGACTCAACCGAAGTCACTGTGGCGGCTGGGCGTAGGAGGAAGGCTGTCCCGGCTCACCTGACAATTTTATTACAATCATTTAATAAATTTGACTCAATACAAACTAAAAAAAGATCAAAAATGTCTTAAGTCGTGGCGAAAATCCGGCAGAGTCTCCCTTATACCTATGACCTACCCAACCTGCCAAAGGGCTTAAAACGCACTTCTATATCCACAAACCATACACCCACAACTCAATCACAATATGTATAATTACAGTTTAGTCTTTATAATTGACCCTTTTTGCAAAAACTACCCAAATAAACTCTAAAAATTCTAAAACTTTGCCCCGCGGTCCTTAGCAATATTACTAGGCTTATGCAAAAAAGAATCATAATTTTCTGAGCTACCATGAATATTTTATGAATTTTTAATCCCATTTAAGCACTAGAAAATTACAAAAAACCAAGGTTCGGATTTACCTATGCCGATTTCGACTCCGGGGACGCGCTCGGGATGTTTGACAACGGTGGGGTAGCCAAAATCTCGATCCAATTCCAAGACTTTTTCGGTAGCCGGTCTATCTGGCAGAAAATTCACAAACCCGGACAACTGTCGAATTTCCTAGAATTGAAGGTACCTACATGAAGCCCACAACACGGGGGTTAGTATATAATTTTTACGAAATTTTCTAAGCTCATTTAATACTCGGAAAAATACTACGAAGTTTCATGGGACCCACCGAAAAACAGTGTCGAAAAATTTTGAAATTTATATTGCCGCGAAGCTCTCAACGAGTGGAGTGCTCTGGTACTCTCAGTTTTCTCGTGAGTTTCACGGTTTGCGAGAAATCTAGCAAAAAAATCAAAATGGGCTAAAACTTTCTGGACAAAAATTGGACAAACCGCTCGATGGATTTTGGTGTTCTTAGTGTCTATGGAAAGCTCTCGTGGTGTAGATGGTGTTTGACATAAGACCCGGCCCAATCGATAGCCGAATTTTGGCCGAGAAGGTGAGGCATCGCGCGCACGCAAGGGAGAAGTTCGCACGCGTTTTCCAACCATCTGGGACGTCGGCCGGCGATGGGGAGGCGATGGGGCGTTGCGCCGGCGAGGTGGAGAAGGCTGGGTGGTGGTGGCGCGGCCTGGGGGTGAGGGAGGAGAGAGAAAACTGGAGAAAGAGGAAGAGAGGAAAACGCGCGCGGGAAGGAAAAAGAAGAAGAAGAAGGAGCTGGCCTGATTCGGCCTGTCCGATTCGGCCGGTTCGAATCAGGATACCCGAAATTGAATTTTTACTCTGCCTTAGGACCAAAAACGAGGTCCAAAAATTCCAAAAAAATTTCAGAGAACTCAGAAAAATCCATAGAATCCAAATATATTTTTAGTTTTTTCACATGGTCTTTAAATTAATTTTTAAAAATCATCAAAGTTTTATATTTTCGGAAAATCGGACCCGATTTCTAAAATCTGAAAAATTTCAAATAATTTCCTAATATTTAACTAAAATAAAATATCAATATTTATTCAAAAATAATAAATTTAAAAATTTGGAGTGTTACAATTTAGGACAGAAAATTTTTAAAAAAAAAATGTGAAGAAAAGTTGCTTTTCACATGAAAAATCACAAAATTATCTTTTTAATTTTAGTTTTTTTTTTTAAGAATGTATAAGATAAAATTGGAAAGTTATCACAACTTTTTTTCCTTTTTAATTTTTAACTCATTTCTAATAAAAATAATAATTTTATTTTTATTTTTATTTCTTTTATTTTCTTTTTATCGTAATAAAAATAAATAAAATAATAAAAAAATATTATTTATTTTTCTCTCTTATTTTCTTTTTTCCTTTAAAAGGTTTTTCAAACTCATTGACCTTAACATTTTGTTGCATTGAAGGAAATGAAAAGAAAGAGGAAAAAAATTATTTTTTTAAACTATCTTATTTGAATATTAAATATAAAAGAGTAAGAGAGAGAAAAATAACATAAATGAGGTGAAATTTTATTTCTCAACTTTTTATAATTAACTCAAAATATTTTTCTTTAAATTTGTGAAAAATGGAAAAAAAAATTAGTGTTATTCATGGGAGTGTGTGATTTGAATTTGATACAATTTCAATTTCAATTTTAAACTTCAGTTTCTTCATTTTTTTAGAACTAAAACTGAATCATTAATATCAAAATAAAATACTAAGAAAATAGCATAAAAATAAATACTTTTTAAAAAAAATTAATAAATAAAATAAAAAACTTGCAATCCTCACATAAAAAAATATAAGTTAGCACTAAACATCAATAATAAGTTGTATAATATTTGCATCACAGATACAAAATAATACCAAATCAGTGAGCATAGCATAAAGTCAAGTTTTATTGCCACATTTTTTACTCCAAAAAACTTCAATCAAGTATTCTTTGATGATACCTTCATTTTCATATAATTAATTTTATTGTCTGAAAAAAAAAGTGAATTTAAAGAAAAATATTATTAAAATATTAATAAAAATAATAATACAAACATATAAATAGCAATACTAATACAAAAAAATATATTTTACATATAATCCTTAATAAGTATATTATATTATTTTCACCTATTTCTTGATTATATAATATTTAATTAGAAGACACATATATAATTAAATATTAGAAAGTATATTATATAACTAAACGGTAATTTAACTATATAATTAATGATTATAAGGTGATTTAATGTGTCAAGACCCAACCTATGGGCCGGACCGGCACTAGAACCTGAGCCAGCTTAAAGTCCCCGAGGCCCGTAGTAAGCCTAACTATTCCTCAACCCAACTCTAAGGCCCATTTGGGCCCAATTTCAAGAATTCAACTGGACAGAGTCCGGCCATAAAATGGACCATAAAACGGGAAGTTTTTGATTCACCCGACCTGTAAACACAATATATAATCATATGGGGAGCGTAGCTCACCCTCTACATAATTAAATATCATAAAAATAAATGGGAGCTCGGCTCCCTCATCCAATCCAACTATACATGCTTTTAATAAATTTACAGGTCCAACATGATAATTATATTACAGACCCAATCAAATAAATATTTATAATACATGCGAAATTCTAGGAGTAAATAAAAATTTTATAATATCATAACATAATCAGACAACCTGCGAGGAATGAAAACAGGTTAAAACTCAAAAATAAACCTCCTGTATCTTTAAAAAAAATAGGTAAACAGGAGTGAGCGTTCGACTCAGTGAGTAAAATATCAAATTTAACCATAATCTCTATAGCTATATAAAGCTAATGCACACTGTGGAGTGAAATGCAACATCGTCATAAATTTCATACAAATCACATCAAAAAGGTAATTTGGAGCACTCACACACCCGATAATGTCAAACAATACTTATACGGGAGCTGATCCCCTATACAGCCCTCTTAATCCAACCTCTGCCAACGAAGATCTCAAGCCGGACTTTCGCTTAATAAACCAAATACGGGGTCCCAGCGAAGATCTCAAGCAGTGTCTACCCCGAAGGACCGAGTCCCAGCGAAGATCTCAAACCGTGTCTACCTGTCTTGTCCATATCCAACACCATACCACACGCACGCCAACGCACGCACACTGCTCCAAATTACCACAAACAACACCCATGACAATCCATCAATTAAGAATGCAATATAAAATGTGCCTAGTGTTAACTACATAGATATATACATATAAGTGATGCATGGACATGCTTGAACATATAATAATATCGAAATTAGAATTAAAATTAATATTTTACTCACAGACTTAACCGTAGTCACTGTGGCTGCTGGACGGAGGAGGAAGGCTGTCCCGGCTCATCTGACAATTTTATTATAATTACTTAATACATTTTACTCAATACAAGCTGAGAAAAGATCAAAGATGTCCTAAGTCATGCCGAAAATCCGGCAGAATCTCCCCTATACCTAGAACCTACCCAACCTGCAAAAGGGCTTAAAACACACTTCTATATCCACAAACCATACACCCACAACTCAATCACATCACACAGCCCCTCCTGGGCCCATCCAAACAATCATCAATCACAATATGTAAAATTACAATTTAGTCCTTATAATTGATCCTTTGGCAAAAACTACCCAAATGAGTTCTAAAAATTCTAAAACTTTGCCCCACGGTCCTTAGCAATATTACTAAGCTAATGCAAAATGAATCATAATTTTTTGAGCTATCATGAATATTTTATGGATTTCTAATCTAATTCAAGCACTAGACAATTAAGAAAAAGTAAGGTTCGGGTTTACCTATGCCGATTCTGACCTCGGGAATGCGCTCGGAACGTTTGACAAGGGTGGGATAGTAAAAATCTCGACCCAATTCCGAGACTTTTTCAGTAGCCTGTCTGTCTGGCTGGAAATTCACGGACCTGGGCCATCATCGAATTTCCTCAAATTGAAGATACCTACACGAAGCCCACAATACGGGGGTTAGTATATAATTTTTACAAAATTTTCTAAGCTCATTTAATGCTCGAAAAAACACTACAAAGTTTCGTGGTATCCACCGAAAAACGGTATCAAAAAATTTTGAAATTTATATTGCCGCGAAGTTCTCGACGAGTGGAGCGCTCTTGTACTCTCGGTTTTCTCATGGGGTTCACGGTTTGAAAGAAATCTAGTCCAAAATTTGAAATGGGCTAAAATTTTCCGGATAAAAATTAGGCAAACCGCTTGATGGATTTTGGTATTTTTGGTGTCTATGGAAAGCTCTCGAGGTGTAGATAAGTTTAGACACAAGACCTGGCCCAAACGGTGGCCGGATCGGCCGAATTTTAGCCGGGACGCCGAAACGGCGCGCACGCGAAGGGGGAGCTTGGCGCGTCGTTTCTGGCCGCCTAGAGCGCCGGCCGGCGGCGGGGAAGAGCTGGGGTAGCGCGCCGGCGAGGTGGGAAGGCTGGGGTGGAGGCAGCGCGACGTGGAGAGGAGGGAGGACAGAGAAAACGGGAGATAGAGGAAGAGGGATGGGAACGCACGGGAGAGAAAGAAAAAGAACAAGAAAGCCGGTCCGATTCGATCGGTCTGATTAGGTCCAGTTTGATTCGGCTGGTCCGATTTAGGATATAAAATTTTGAATTTTTACTCTGTCTTAGGACCCAAAACGAGGCCCAAAAATTCTGAAAAAATTCTAGAAAACTCAAAAAAATTTGTAGAGTCCAAATATATTTTTAGTTTTACCACATGGTCTTTAAATTAATTTTTAAAAATCATCAAAGTTTTGTATTTTTAGAAAATTGAACCCGATTTCTAAAATCTAAAAAATTTCAAATAATTTCCTAAAATTCAAATAAAATAAAATATTAATATTTACCCACCAAATAATAAATTTAAAAATTAGGGGTGTTACATTCTTCCCCCCTTACAGAAAATTCGTCCTCGAATATTTACACAAGGCAGAATAAAGTATAGAATTACACATTGAATAGATAAGGGTACTTGCTACGCATGTCCCGCTCTGACTCCCAGGTGCACTCTTCCACTGACTGGCTCCTCCACATAACCTTAACCATAGGGATCTGTTTTGATCTTAACTGCCTCACTTGGTAGTCCACTATAGCTACAGGTTGCTCCTCAAATGTCAGGTCTTCTTTCAGCTCTACTACATCCGGCTGTAGCACATGAAAAGGATCAGGTATGTATTTCCTGAGCATGGAGATGTGAAATACAGGATGAACATGAGAAAGGTTGGGTGGTAACTCCAACCGATAGGCAACTGCTCCAACTCTACTAGTAACCTCAAAAGGTCCAATATACCGAGGTGCTAACTTGCCCTTCTTTCCAAATCTCATGACTCCCTTCATCAGAGAAACCCTCAGGAATACGTAATCGCCTACTGCAAACTCTACATCCCTCCGTCTGGGATCTGTATAACTCTTCTGTCTACTGAAAGTTGTTTTCAATCGTTCCCTGATTAAAGAAACAATCTCTGAAGTGTACTGCACTAAGTCTATATCATGCACCCTCGCTTCTCTCATTTCCGTCCAACACAGAGGAGACCTACACTTTCTGCCGTATACTGCCTCATAGGGTGCCATCCCTATGCTGTAATGATAACTGTTATTGTAGGCAAACTCCTCTAAGAGTAACTGATCATTCCATTGACCTCCAAAATCTAAAACACACATGCAAAGCATGTCTTCTAGTGTTTGGATTGTCCTTTCGGACTGCCAGTCTGTCTGAGGGTGGAAAGCGGTACTAAAATTTAACTGTGTGCCAAGTGCCTCCTACAACTTCCTCCAAAACTGAGAAGTGAATTGGGGCTCTCTGTCAGATATTATGGAAGTAGGAACTCCATACAATCTGACTATTTCTCGAATATAGAGCCGGTCGGTTCGATTTCGAACTGATAAAATCGAAAATCAAAAATAAAAAATTTTAAAAATCAAATCAAACTAATTATTAAGAGGAAACCGAACCGAATAAAACCGATAAATATTGATTTAGTTCGATTCAATTTTAAATCGATCAAATCAAATTTTGTAAGATTTCATATTTTCAACATTAAATCTCAATAAA
The DNA here is from genome assembly GCF_030052815.1 of Hevea brasiliensis. Taxonomy (NCBI): domain Eukaryota; kingdom Viridiplantae; phylum Streptophyta; class Magnoliopsida; order Malpighiales; family Euphorbiaceae; genus Hevea; species Hevea brasiliensis. The sequence continues at coordinate 17,833,011 of NC_079501.1, read as the reverse complement.
AAAAAACTTAGAAATTAAAACTAAAAAATCATGAGGTTTCCTTTATATATATATATATATATATATATATATATATTGATTTGGTTTTTTTTTTCGATTTTTTATGAAAATAGCAGAATTAATTAACTAGAATTATTAAAATTTATAAACCAAATTGAATCAATTAAATTTTAAAATCGAACTGATTAAATTAAATTGACTCGATTCAATTTAATTTTTCATTTTAAACTGAAATCTGTTCACTCCTAATATAGTTATATTCTCTAGATTAGGGATTGGGGATTTTTCTTTTGCGTTTTATTTTATTTATTTATTATTTTTTTTTTTTGAAGGTGTGGCCATAATTAAAAGTTTGGAGCTTGGAAATTCTTTAGCGTGTTTGCTGGGTTTTACTGCTCATGTCTTCTAAGTCCAAGGTCGAAGTCTTCCACGCGGAGAGACAGAGAGAGAGAGCCACTGATAAAGGTGTGGGCCTTGGAGACAGTTTCATGTCTTTTGAGTCTTTTCCGCCTAAGTGAGGAATGGCCAAGAGTGATTGTGATAGGCACTAATTAAGGTAGAAAATATTAAGGGTGTATTCAATTTTCTAAGAAAATTTTTATTTTTATTTTTTATAAAAAAAATATGAAAAATATATTTATTTATATAAATAATAGAAAATTATTTTATAGTTAAAAATAAAAAAAATTATTAATATCTTTCATAGTTAAAAAATAATTTAAATTATTGTAGAATATATTTAAATTTTTATTTTTATTTTTAAAATTTTAATATATGTTGTTTATTTAGTTTTTAATAATATAATTAATTTTTTTTATTATTGTAAATATTTTTTTTAAATAATTATTCAATGTTAATTATAAAAAGTATCATTTTTGTTGTAAAAAAATCATTATTTTCCTTTTAGAAAATAATTTGAAAATAAAATTTTTGTAATAAAGAAAAGCAATTGAAAGTTGTTTTCAATATTTTAATTAAATTTTAAAAAATTAAAAAATTAATTTTTCAGTTTTTCATTTGTGAATATGAAACTGTTTTTTGATATTCTTAAAAAATTTTACATTTTGTTGTTTTGATATATTATTAAAAATTAAAAATAATATTTTTAATTTATTTAAAATATAAAATAAAATAATTAAAAATTAAAAAAAAAATTAGACGTTACTTATACAGTAGCGTACAATTTTTTTTAAATTTTTTTAATTAATTATTTTTTAAATTTTAATTTTTTATTTTATTAAAATTTAAATTAAAAAATAATATTTATAATAAAAATATTATAATATATATTATTAAATATTATAATTTTATTTATTAAAAAAATATTTATATTTTATTTAAAATATAAAATAAAATAATTAAAAATAAAAACAAGTTGAAAGCTATTACAAGTAGTGTCCCAACTCCAAATTTTTTTTTAATTAATTTCAAAATAGCGTCCAACTTTTCTTTAAAATTTTTGATGCGGACTCTATTATAAATAACATCTAGATTTTAAAAACATCATTATAATTAGTTTCACACTCAATCCATCCAACTCAACATAATTCAACATTTTTTTATAATTAATTTAAAACTCATCTTTTTTTTTTTTATAAAATTTTATTTTTGGTTATCCTTTTTAGTAAAAAACCCGTATAAATAATGGTTATTTGCATCACTGGAGACCAATCTGCACATGCAATCCAAATTAAACCCAGTAAAAATTAAGCTTTCTCACACGTATCCAATGGTGCCCTCGCTACCCTTTTCCGTACATATTATTGTTCTTGTTCTTGCTTGCAACATCTTGGCTGCCTCCGGCAATAATGAGACAGACCTGCTTGCCTAGCTCAAATTCAAGGCCAACATTAATGGCGACCCGCTAGGAGTTGTCCATTCATGGAATTCTACCCTGAACTTCTGCCATTGGCATGGTGTTACGTGTGGCCGTAGACACCAGAGGGTGACTGTGCTAGACTTGCAGTCCCTCAAGCTCTCTGGCTCCATATCACCACATGTTGGCAATTTGAGCTTTCTACGGGAATTAAACCTCCAAAACAATAGCTTCACCCAAGCTATCCCTCCCCAAATCGGTCGTTTACACCGTCTGCAGAATTTATTTCTGCAGAACAACTCGTTTAGCGGCGAAATCCCACCTAACATATCTGGTTGTTCTAACCTTGTTACATTCCAAGTTCAATATAATCAGCTGGAAGGATCAATTCCAATGGAGCTTAGCTTCTTGTCCAAGATTCAAATCATTGATCTGCGACAAAACAATCTGACAGGAACCATACCTCCCTCTATGGGGAACTTGTCATCCCTTCAAGCAATCTATGCCAGTGATAACAATTTGTTTGGGAGTCTTCCTCATTCTCTAGGCCAATTAATGAATCTTACTAGATGGGATCTATCCACAAATGGGTTTTCAGGTACCATCCCACCATCCATCTTCAATCTTTCTTCGATTGTGCTTTTTGATGTAGCTTATAATCAGTTTGAAGGTAGCCTTCCCTCTGAGATAGGCAATACTTTTCCAAATATTAAAGCTCTTTCCTTCTCCTTCAATAACTTCACGGGTTCAATTCCTATTTCGATATCCAATGCTTCAAACATAGTCACACTTCAGCTAGCTAGTAATAAGCTTACTGGGAAAGTGCCTTCCGTGGGAAACCTACACAAGCTCAAAGGGTTTTCTGTTTCAAAAAACTACCTGGGTAGTGGCGAAGATGATGACCTGAGTTTTCTCCCATCCTTGACAAACGCCACAGATTTAGTAAGAATAGGAATAGAGGAGAACAATTTTGGAGGGAGGTTACCTCAACAAATCTGCAACTTCTCAAGAAACCTCTTACAAATATATTTCCATGACAATCAAATATATGGAAAAATCCCCAGTGAAATTGAGAACCTCATCAGCTTGACAATTTTCCAATTAAATGGTAACAAACTTTCAGGCAATATTCCTTCTAATATCGGAAAGCTTCGAAACCTCAGGATATTGTATCTTTTTACCAACAATTTCTCAGGCTACATTCCATCATCTTTAGGAAACCTGACCGAGTTGCTTCAATTCAGCTTGAGAGAAAATAATCTTCATGGGAATATCCCTTCCAGCCTAGGGAAATGCCAAAAACTGCTAGCTTTCGAGCTTTCTTTCAACAATCTTAGTGGTACCATACCCCCACAACTTATGAGTCTCTCCTCTTTATCTGTGCTTGTTGATTTGTCTTATAACCATTTGAATGGTGATCTTCCCATAGAAGTTGGAAAGTTGGGTAGCTTGGGGGTTTTGGATGTTTCTAATAATATGTTGTCGGGTAAGATTCCTGAAAGTCTAGGAAGTTGCAATAGTTTAGAAGAGTTGCACATGGATGGAAACTTTTTCCAAGGGCCCATTCCTTCATCCTTTGAATCATTGAGGGGTCTTCGAGTATTAGATCTTTCCCGTAACAATTTGTCTGGCAAAATTGCAGAGTTTCTGCAAGATTTTAAGTTATTGGCAAAGTTAAATCTATCATACAATGATTTTGAAGGTGAAGTGCCACTAAACGGAGTTTTCAAGAATGCAAGGGCAACATGGATCAAGGGAAATAATAAACTTTGTGGTGGGATTCCTGAATTTCATCTACCTATATGCACTTTTGATCATAAGCCGAAGAAGAGAATGAAGACAATAGTGATTTCCATAATCTCTCCACTTCTTGGAGTAACACTTGTATTTGCATGTTTCATTCTTTATCGATCAAGAAAGAAAAGAAGAGACAATAATAGATCAAGCTCTTATGAGAATACACTTTTGAAGGTGTCTTATCATAGTCTCCTAAGAGCAACAAATGAATTCTCTTCAGCAAATTTAATTGGTGCAGGTAGCTTTGGCTCTGCGTATAAAGGAATTCTTGATGAAGAGGGAAGAGCTATTCCTATTGCTGTCAAGGTATTTAACCTTCAGCGTCGAGGTGCTTCTAGGAGTTTCATGGCTGAATGTGAAGCATTGAGGAACATCAGACATCGAAATCTTGTCAAGGTATTAACAGCATGCTCAAGCATTGACCATCATGGCAATGATTTCAAGGCTTTGGTTTATGAATTCATGACCAATGGAAGTTTGGAGGAATGGTTGCATCCTACTCCCACGCCAGATGAAGGAGCAAAAACTTTGAATCTTCTTCAGAGAATAAACATTGCAATTGATATTGCCTCTGCAATAGAGTATCTCCATCTTCACTGTGAAACACCAATAATTCATTGTGATCTCAAGCCAAGTAACATTCTCCTTGATGATGAAATGATTGGGCGTGTAAGTGATTTTGGGTTAGCAAAGTTCTTTTCTGAGGAAACCCTTCAAAACAAGTCAAGTTCTTTCGGTGTAAGAGGAACAATCGGTTATACTCCTCCAGGTAAATATACTTTCTTTATATTTTATTTATTTCTTATTCTCTTTTTTATTCTTAATTTTATAAAAATATGCAAGTAAAATGCATTGATAACTTATCTTTATTAATATCTACAATTTCACTTCTTTTTTACTAATAATACAAAAACGTTATATATTTAACAAATTTTTGTGCATAGAGTATGGCGCGGGATGCGAAATATCAACTTACGGTGATGTATATGGTTATGGCATAATCTTATTGGAAATGTTCACAGCGAAGAGACCTACTGATAGCATATTTATGGAAGGTTTGAACCTTCATAATTTCGTCAAAATAGCTTTACCTGAAAGAGTCTCAGATATTGTAGATCCAATTCTTCTTGAAGGAAGTTCCATGACCCTAGGCAACTCAATTTCAAACCATAATCACAATTTTAGTAGCATTCAGAATAACATAATTCTTGAGTGCTTGATTTCAATATTTGAAATTGGAATATCTTGTTCTGTTGAGTTACCAAGAGAACGAATGAATATCAATGATGTTGTTGCTCAACTTAGTTCAACAAAAAAGAAACTTCTTAAAGCTCGAGTGCATTAAGAGAAAGGGAATACATTTGACGAAGCAGGTAATCATTTGGTCATCTTTTTTCAAATCTAAATATATATGAAGTCACACACATATATGTATATTTCTTGTCATTTTTTTCTCTATGTTAAAAATTTAAAATGTTATGATAATTGTTATAAAGTCTTAATATCAACTTAAAATCAAAGATTTAGAACTCTAATTAATTATTCTTAATTCTTTTATTCGAAGGTGCACAAGATGACTCAAGTGGAAAGCATGCAGTACTCCTAATTGACAGAAACTAGCACAAGCATTTATGTTAATAAATAGTGAAGATGATAGTGCGACGGCAAATTGTATTTCCTATTAAGCTTTTGATTGTGTTGTTGTTTCATCTTATGGATAATAGGCCTCTACTAAGCTTTGAAATAATTTTGTATTGGATATTGTTCTTAGTTAATGTCTTTAATTAAACTATCTTTTATAATTGATTTGTGATGCATCTATTTTATATGAATAAAGTGAATTTCTTATAATCATCATATTTAAAACTGGTTCAGCCTAAGAATTAATGAAGACAGATAATTAAAGATTTAAAATTTAGCTGGAGTTGAAACGCAATTGAATTGGCACAATGTTGATCATTGATAATGTTCAATAAGTATTAATTTTTACATCAAGTAATAACTAATAGTCTTTTTATATATTGGCATTAGTATAATAATTTTTTAATATTAATATATTAATTTATATTACATACTATTTAATAATTTTAATTTATATTAAGCAATTAATTTTTTTATAAATTAATATTTCCTTAATAAATACGTACAATTTTTATAAATTAATTTTAATATATTATCATATACAAGAAATATATCATTTTTTTTCAATTAATATTACTTAATTTTTAATGGATAATATTTTTAAAATTAACTATCCAAAAATATCAATAATAAATTTGTGCCATCAATAACAGCACTTTAGAGCTATCTATTTTATATTTTTTATCATACAGAAAGTTATCACATGTTACTAATTAATGACTATCATGTGTATAAAATGGCATCATTTGATAAAAAAAAATTAATAAGAAAATCAAAACTCGATTAATTTGCATGACTCATGATCGGATTTGACGAATTTTATAAATTTTAATGAGTTTTGGTAATTTTCAGTTTTTAAATACTAATAAGAAAACATCCAAACAAAATAATTCATGTATATACGTTAAATTGTATTTATTGATTATAAGAATAAGATACATCAAAATATAAAAGATTAATATTTTTTTTTAAATAATTTGGAGAAATTAATTTATGCATCAAATAACTATAATACTTTTCTTTCTCAATAATAATAATATGATGGGATGGGGTAAACTTAAAAGTGAGGTAGGTGGCTATAGTTTAGTTATAAAATTGAAGGAGAAGTGCATATAGAAGTTGATTCCAAGTATCAGGAACACCAGGTAGACACCAATGGCTGCAATCCATATCGTTGTGGCCTCCATGGCCATAGACGGAGGGATGGCCATCTTTTCTTAGCTGTGAAAGGGCAGTGACGTTAAGCAAGTACACTGGCTTTTGTATACCTCGCAATACTTTCTCTACAACGAGCTCTGCTGGGTGGGGACCCGCCGGATAATTTGGCCCTGAGACTGGCTGCTTTTGCCCCTCGCAGTACCTTGCTTTGTCCTCCCCCCAGTCACTTCCACTGTTTTCAAAACAACATATATAATAATAATAATAATAATATGCTCTTGTAAGAAAGCTTGTTAATGTTATTACTGTTGATCTCCGTTTATTTCATGAAAAGTATTTTATATATAAATGAAAATATTTTTATAATATTAAATTATTAACATGTATTAATATCACACATTCATAAAAAAACTTTTATATTTTAATAAAATTATTAAAATTTTAAAAAATAATTTTAATTATTTTTTATAAAAATAACTTAATTTTTACGTAGATTAAAAAAAAACTTAATTTTATTGATAAAAATTGTAAAATTTAGAATTTTAATTTGGTTGATTGAATAAAAATTTAATAAAATATTAAAATTAGCCAAATTAAAATCAATAAATTAAATTGTAATTCCACAAAAAGATTTATCTTTCCTTAATTCCATCATCAGGTAATGAAAATTAATGTAAGGTTTTGGGTAAAATTAATATGATAATGAACTTACTTGTTATGATCGGGTGAAACTCCTTGGAAGAAGACCATGGTTTTTGCAGGTTGTACATTGGTGTCAACCCATTTAGCCCAAGTATTCAAAGCCTTCTCATATGCTACCAATCGATCCATGTCTTGGTACACATTGTTCCCCTCTTGGATAAAATTCCATCTAATTAACAATTGAAAAAATAAACTAAATTATTTACGAATACTTGAATGCAATAATTATAGAAATAATAAGAGCAAAATATATATGTACGGTTGTTTTCTTCCAGTGTGAAGCCACCAATGCCAAGTATTGAATATCAAAACATCAATTCCTTTCCATAACTTTCCACCTTCAATGGAATCCAGTTTCAGAACAGCACCTTTACTTGTATTCACTGTGTCTACTAGAAATGCATTGCGTGAAAACATCACTTTTGTTTTGTATTCCTGCAAAATAAGATTTTTAACATTTAGATATATTAATTATAGGATAAATTACATAAAAATATATATTTTGTGCGGTGAAAATATGATTTAGATTACTTACATGCATTAATCCATATTCATTATACTTAAACTCTAAAAATCACATACATTACTGAAAAGTGACAAAATTCAAATATTATGTACATTAAATAAAAAATATAACTAAATGAAAAATGGAAATTCGAACATGCATTAGATTTTTTCTTTTATAATACTTTATTATTATATATTACTATAATTTTTTTTAGAAAAAAATTAAAAAAATGGGAATTTAAATTCATATATAAGAGGTAAATAATATACCTTTAATCCCTGAATTAAATAAGAATAGATGATTATCGTACTGTTAGCATTTGAGCAATGAATATTTCAATTATCGTGTAAAAAATATTACATAAGCGTGCATGTAAAATTATAAAAATGTAGGATTGGAGAGGGAATGATATTCTCACCGGGAATATGAAGGTGGAGAGGCCTCCGGTCCTCACGGAGGTATAGCTAGCATTAGGAACAGCTACATGAAGCATACACGTGAGCGATTGCCATTGGTTCAAACTTAATGAATCTCCTATGAACATTATTCTTTTCCGTTTCACTTTTGATAAGAAATTTCTGCCGTTGAATCTACGTCAATGCCACCGCACAGCAAATTCAGACACAAATATGAATTAGCTCAACTTAATAAATAAAATAAAATAAATATTTTTCTCTATGTGAAGACTAATGTTTAAGCATTTAAAATCAAGAGATTTTAAATTTAATTCTCACTATTATTTAGTTATTATTCTATTTATATTTAATTGGATTAATTATAAAAAATTAGTGGAATTATTAAATTTTTTTTTAAATTTGCTTCAAAATGCACTTTAATAGTTTAATGTTTATTTTGTACTACAAAACTTAAAGGGTTGAAATTTTTATAACCTTTTTCTCTTTATAAATTTATAATATAACAAAAATTTTTTAAAAAAGTGTTTAATAAAACTCATGATTTATCTATTTTGTTTCCATGTATCCAAGTATCTATCAATCTCTATCTCCTCCCATGGTAGAGCTCAAATTTTTTCTCCCTTTTTATTTCAATTTTTTTTTAATTTTAAATTTTATATAAAAAAGAAGAATTATCCTAATTTTAATGTTGTTTTAAAGCTTAATTACACATATGCACTTATTGAAAAAAATTAATTTAGTCTATTTTTAATTTTTTATTTAATTTAATTTAAAAAATTCAATTTAGTCCAAAAATCAAGAAAATTAAAAAATTGAGCACTTAATTTTTTTAGCTTAAATAAAAAAATCAAGAAATTTAGTTTTAAAATTAAGAAATTGCACTTCTTAACTTTTTATTTAAATCAAGAAATTAAAAAAATTAGCTCGTAAATTTTAATTTTTGAGTTAAATTAAATTTAAATTGAAAATTTTGAATTAATTTAAATAAAAAGTTAAAAAAATAAATTAAATTGAACTTTCGAATAAGTATAAAGGCTAAATTAACTATTTTGCCTTTGAATATTTAATCTTTTGCATACATCATGTATCGTATTTTTTTTTGTTTATAATTAATCAAATAGTTTATAGCACACTTTAATTTTTCATGTACTTTTTAAATTAAAATATTACATTAATCAGATAGTTATTTATCAAATTAAAATAATATGAATTTAGAGTTTTTTTTATATAAATAAATTGAAAATGTTGATTTTTATAAAATTTTTCAAAAGCATTGATGTGTGAAAGGAACAAATCAACAAATCATTTTGTCTTTGTAATTAAGTTGACAAGTTGCTCTTGCAATAAGTCCAAAGAGAATGGGAGAATACCAGCTGCATTTTGGACCCATCAAGATTCTGAGTTTGGTTAAATTTTGGACCTCTTCATGTGCCATCACTAACAAGTAATCATACCCCAAAAGAATCCAATATATCTCTCATTTCATTTATCATAACAACAATAGGCTTCAAATCATCAAATTAAATTAATGTTTTATTTTTTTATTTATTTTTTAATTATATTTTATATATTTTTTAATATTTGTACTTTTAGGAATTTTTTTTTTAATTTTATTTATTCTTTTATAGATTCAATTTTTTATGCTTTGTATGATAATTAATAATTTAATTTGTACATTTAATTTTAATTATTCTATTATTTAAATATAAATTAACATATTTAAAAAATATTTTATTTCTTTAATTAATTACTTCATATCTTCCTTTTATAACTTATTTTATTTATATCAAAATTATATTAACTAAAAAATATATATTCTAAATTTATAACAAAGAAAAGAAAATAATATCAACAATAATATTATGTGAAATCTAAAGGATAACAAAATAGTGATTAACTTTTTTTTTTTGGAAAAAATAATATAATGGTTAAATTTTAAATTAATTTCATGTTAATTATAATATATAATAATCTTGTATATATAGAAAATCAATTTTTCGATTAAGGAAAGGAAATCAGTTAAGAATTAGTTGAAAATTTTTCTATTAAAGCAATAAGTGAAAATTAATTTATTAATTAACAAATATAAATTAAAGAAAAAATAGTTAATAATTTTCTACAAATGTACAAATATAAATAGAGATTTTTCATTAATTATTGTGTAAAAGATAATAAATATGAAATTTTTTTACTATTTAAATAATAATTAATTTACTATTAATTTAATAAATTAATTTCATTTTATAGCATGCCATGAAGCAAACTTCGAAAAAATTTATCAACTGAATGAACACCATGTAGTCGTCAATTTGTAAAGAACAGTTAACTAGAATAACTTGAACTAATCAAAGTCTAAATTATAAATAAATTTTTATAATTTAGATATTTATTTTTGTTCCATTTTATTTTCAAGAGAAAAAAAAAAACCCTAAAAAAATCGAAAATAAAAAACGAAAAAAAAAAAAGGAAACCCTCCCTTGCAACCGAAACCTATATGCACATGAAAAGTAAAAAAAGGAAATATTTCTTAGAAGGATCGTTCATGAAAGTTGATGGCTTCACCCCATTGAAGCAAATCGTGTACTCTAAGAAAGAAACAAGGGAAAAATCCACTAATGGAGAAGCTTTAGCTTTTCCCTTTTCCATGCATCACAGACTTGAGCGAATTAGTTCACATAGCCTTTTCACAGAGGACCACTGATTGATAGGTTCTGTGTCGTTTTGTAACCATTTCTTTCAACCCCAATCGATTACATTCATTAAAACTATAATATAGAGTTGACACCTTAACTATCAATATGGATCACATAATGATAAACTACATATTTATCATTATCTAGTATCTATAATACACCTAAACATTAGCTTTAACTTGTTAGTTACTGGGTTCAAATGCTCATGCATGAACTTCTACAGTGTAAAGTTGCCAGAATTGAACATTTACAGTTGGGATAATATTAAAATAAAAGTTTACTTTAATAGCATGCGAAAAAAAAAAAAATTAAGTTTAACTCAATTCTAAAAGATAATTAAAAGGGGGAGGATCATCCAAGTCTTTATATTTAGTACTATTGCCTTATATTGATCTATCGATGTAGGATAACATTTATAGGCCATGTAAATTTTTAAGCAATGGAATTTTTTGTCAACGGTTTAGAAAGGAAAGGCAAAAATACAGAAGGCCAAAGGGTAGTAATAAAGCACATATATGCAAATAATTAAGTTCCCATTATCATAGAGCTAGCTTAGCTTTACTTGTAATATTAAATAAAATATATATTATATCTATTATTACAATAAAATTATTTTTTCATTAAATTTTATAGATATATTATTATTATTATTATTATTATTATTATTATTATAAGAAGAAGAATGAAGAAGAATCATAACTAATAAAAAATATTAGTCTAGCTAGCTTGGCTCTTACTTTCCCATAACAATTGTTTGTCGACTTCCTCTGTCCCCATTTGCCATTTGCATAGTATAGTCTCTTTCATAGAAACCAGCCGTATTCACCAACTTATAAACATAATCACATGAACAGCACTCAATTTTTTAAAACAAAACACAAACATGATATGCAATCACCAAAGACACACGGAAGGAAAGAAAGATCACATATATGTAACACAAAATGACCCATCAACGAGACAAGAGCATAAAAAGAAAATCACGCAAAGTTATGTATATTTACCTTGGAAAGGTGCAGTCTGCAGTGGGCTGCCATCTGTATTTGAGATAGTCTCTGTCTGGTCTACCATTTTTCAGGCAATCAAACTCCTTTTCTATGAAGGGACATTGTGAAGTATCATAGAGAGGATATGATTCATCATGAACCCAACTTCCTTCAAACACATCACACCCACTGTTTGCGATTCCTGATACCTTCGGCAACTGTTCATCGCCATCAACATGGTTCACTACTGAAAGCACCAGCAGCATTATTACTGTTGCTTCCATGGCTAAAGCTCCCGTTAGGCAGAGCGTGGGAGAAGATGGGTGTATGGTAGTAAGCAGAATGCTACATATAATTTATAATATAATGGCTCTCTCTCATATAATGATTTTATAAGTCTTCTTTCATTATTAAGATATATTATTTTAATTAATATATCTACCAGTTATTCCATGATAGAGACTATTTACAGGCAATATATAATTTTTATTTTATTTTAAAAATACAGGTTAGAATTGTTGGCGGAAGTTATTCCATTCAATATGATAAATAAATTTTTATTATTAATTATAATAGATTTATATAAGGCTCATTATAATTATTAACTATAACAAAATCATTATATAAATAATTAATAATTATATTTTAAAATTTCTCCAAATAATGATTCTGCCACGCTCTAATTTCTACGATTCATTGCGCAAAAGAAATATTGAAAATATCTAAAATCAACTAGGGAGATTAGTTGATCAGTATTTAAGTTATTTTTATAATTATGAGATTTCAAATTTAAATTTAAATAATTAAAAAATTATAATTCAATTAAATTGATCAGTTTTATTTTCCTTAATTAATTCTTCTATTTAAACTCTCTAAAAATTGACAGTTCGAGTTTAATTTATTTACTATAATCTTAAATTAATTAGCTATATTCATAGAGGTATTTTAAATTTTAATTAAACGATTTTGATGAGAAAAAGTCAATGACCTATAAAAATTAAGAAAATTTTAAAATTTTAATTAAATAATTAAAATGAAAATTGAATTATATAAAAATTTAAATTAAATGTTGAAAAATAGAAAAATTCGTAAACATAAAAATTTTGAATTGATATGGATTATTATTATTATTATTATTATTATTATTATTATGAGAGAGAGAAAGAGAAAGTTGAGCGATTAAATATGAGAAAAGCTAATTTAAAAATTGAATTGATTAAAATAGAAATTGAAATTAACTAAAATCATGTTGGATTAAACTGAAGTTAAGTTAATTTGATTTTGAATTAAATTAAATTAAAAAAAAATAAAAAAAAATTATTATTAAATTTAGGAAAATTTCAAGTAAAGCTAGAAGAAATAGTGTAACTCGAATAAAGTGGTGGGAGTTCAAAGAAATAAAGCGAGTGAAGTTCAAAAATTAGCTTCTCAATTTTGAAGCATGGAAGCTGGATGTGGAGGCTAATGATATGTGAATACAAATGGCATCAAAGATTAAAGAAGTAGCTAAAAAAGTACTTGGAAAGTCTAATGGACATTGACCACCTTCAAAAGAGAGATTGTGGTGGAATGAGGAAGTACAAAAGGCAGTGAAGAGAAAGAGGGAGTGGTATAAGAAATTATCTAAGTGTGATAATAATGAGGCATATGAACAGTATAAAATAGCAAAGAAAAAGGCAAAAAAGGCAGTTAGTCAAGCAAGAGCGAAGGCTTTTGAAAAGTTATATGAAAAACTTGAAATTAAAGAATGGGAGAAAAATATTTATAGATTAGCAATGAGGAGAGAAAAGAAATGTCAAGATCTCAATCAAGTTAGGTGCATTAAGGATAAAGAAGGAAAAGTGTTGGTGAAAGATGAAGACATTAAAGAAAGATGTAGAAATTATTTTGGTGATCTCTTTAACAATAGTCAAAGTGGTAATAGCGTGAATATAAACTACAGAGAAATAGAAAATAATGTGAATTATACTAGAAGGATTAGATCTTTAAAAGTAAAGGAAGCACTTAAGAAAACGAAAGTGGGTAAAGCCTGTGGACCTGATAGAATACCAATTGAAGTATAGAAGTGTTTGGGAGATGTGGGAGTGGCATGGTTAACTAAATTGTTTAATAAGATTCTAAACTCAAAGAAAATGCCTGATGAATGGAGGATGAGTATTTTAGTACTTATTTTTAAAAATAAGGAAAACATACAGAGTTGCTCAAATTATAGGGGAATTAAACTCATGAGCCATATTATGAAGCTATTGGAGAGAGTTGTGGAACATCGACTATGTCATGACACTTTTATCTCTCGCAATCAATTTGGCTTCATGCCCGGTCGTTTAACTATGGGAGCAATCTTTCTCATTAGAAGCTTGATGGAGAAATATAGAGACGTGAAGAAAGACCTACACAGGGTTTTAATCGATTTAGAGAATGCTTATGATAGTGTTATGAGAGATGTCTTATGAAGAGTGTTAGAACAAAAGAGGATATCGATTAGGTATATAGAAGTATTGAAAGATGTGTATGAAGGAGCAACTACTATTGTGTGCACAGTGGGAGGGGATACAAGAGATTTTCCTATCTCAATTGGATTACACCAAGGTTCAGTTGTAAGCCCTTACCTTTTTACATTAGTTTTAGATGAATTGACGAAACATACACAAGAGAGTATCCCTTGTTGCATGATGATTGTAGATGATATAGTTCTGATAAATGAGACACGAAAATGAGTCAATAGAAAGCTAGAGCTTTGGAGAAGTACTCTAGAGTCAGAGGGTTTTAAGTTAAGTAGAATAAAGACAGAATACATATATTGCAAATTCAGTGAAGGCCGAACTGGTGATAGGAAAGGAGTTAGTTTGGATGGAGTGGTACTGCCCCAAAGTAATCACTTTAAATATCTCGGCTCGATCCTTCAAGTATATGGGGTATGTGAGGAGGATGTTAGTTATAGGATTAAAGCCGGATGGTTTAAGTGGAGAAGTGCCACAGGAGTAAGGGTGGCCACGATCCGGTTTTGAACCAGAATAGAACTAGAACTGGTTCGATCAAAATCGAACCGAAACCGATCAAAACCGAACCAAAATCGATCAAAACCAAAACCGACTTCGAACCGGACCGAAACCGTCCTTCTATGGTTTGGTTCAAGTTCATATTTTTTAAAAAGCGTGAACCAGCGGTTCCGAACTGGATTGAACCAACGGTTTCGAACCAAACTAAATCGGCGATTTAAATATAAAAGAATTTAATAAATACCTCACTCCACTCCTAATTCATTTATATATATATATATATATATATATATATATATATATATATATATATATATATATATATTTTTTTTTTTTTTTTTTTTTCATTAATTCTCTATAGAATTATTCTCTACACTCTCTTTAATTCTTAATTATCTTTCAATTTCTCTCAAATTTTCTAAATAATTATTTTCTACACTCCTTTTAATTCTCAGTGCTCTCACAATTTCTCTACTTTATTATTTTATATGCTCACTAAAATTTTTAATACTATCTCAATTACTCTGTTATTATTTTATATCTTTAATAAAATTTTTAATACCCTCTATTTTAATTTTTTTTTCTTTTATATTTTTTTAATTATCAATTATCATATAATTTTTTAAAAAATGGCAAGTAATACTCAACTCAACTTAACTCAACTCAACTCAACTCAACTCAACTAAGTTTTTATTTCAAAAATTTATTGGGATCGGCTACATGGATTCTCTTTCTCCACTCTAAACGATTTTGGGTTAAATCATTGGAAATGTGTAATGCTTCTAGGTCATGTTGTACTGTTATCCTTCAAGCCAGTTTAAGTCTACCTCTTCTTTTTTTTCTATCATCTAACCCAATGTGCTCTATTTGTCTAACTGGACATTTACTATGTTTACACTTCACATGACCAAACTACCTCAATCTCCCTTCTCTCAACTCATAACTAAAAATTTTGATTCCTCTAAATCCTAAAGGGATACATAGGTAAAATTAAGTTCATGCACATTTTTCTATTTTTTTTTTTAAATTAATTTCATATCTAGTTTTTTAATAAGTTAAAATCTTTGCTTATTAAATTTTTCTTTAAAATGTTATTTTTATTATTTTTTTTCTTATTTTATTTTGATCGAAAGATTTATAAGAAAAATTAAAATATTTTTATAAATATAATTTAATAAATCAATAAAATTTTTCTCTAATTTTTTCTTTTAAGTCGCCATTAAACCGCCCCTAAATTGCTTTCAAACCGTCTTGAACCGTTCTTTAAACCGGGGCTCGAATCGGAACCGGCTGTTCAGGAAACGTCTTCCAAACTGTCCAATGACGGTTTAGTTCAGGTTCATGATTTCATTGAACCTGAACCGGCAGTTCAGGAACCGTAACTGGTGGTTCCTGAACCGTGGCCACCCCTATACGGGAGTTTTATATGATCACAAGATTCCCAAAAAGCTGAAAGGAAAATTTTATCGCACAGCTATACGATCGGCCATGTTATATGGTAGTGAGTGTTGGGCACTGAAGAAGTCGTATGTGTCTAAGATAAGAGTTACAGAGATGAGAATGTTAAGGTGGAAGAGTGACCATACTAGACTAGATAAAGTCCATAATGAGAGTATTAGGAAAAAGATAGGAGTTGTGCCAATTGAGGATAAGTTGAAAGAAGGGAGATTGAGGTGGTTTGGTCATGTGAAGCGTAGACATACGGAGACTCCAATTAGACAAGTGGAGCACATTAAGTTAAAGGATAAAAAGAAAAGAAGTGGTAGACCTAAACTGACTCGGAGGAGAGTAGTACAATATGACCTAGAAACATTACACATTTCCAATGATTTAACCCAAAATCGTTTAGTATGGAGAAAGATAATCTATATAGCAACCCAAAATTCTTGGAATAAAGGCTTAGTTGAGTTGAATTAAGTATTAAATTTAATTAAAATCAAAATTAAACGGATATCGAAATTAAAATTAAACTAAAACAATTTAAAAAGAAAAATCCTAAAAAGCCCATTTTCAATCCTACAAAACTTTAATTGGAATTACTGATTCAGACCCAAACCAAATAGAAACCAACTCTTGACCAGCCCTAGGCCCAACACAAGGTATACAATGAGTTCGCGTCACCGTGTAAATGACAATATAGGTTAATAATTTTACAAAAATTACATGATTCTATTATTTTATATGTTTTTCTATTTAAAATACATAATTTAATTATAGTTATATTTAATCATGATAAATATATTCTAATTATTTTTTTTTTTATAAAATTGAATTAAATTAAGTCCATGTTGCTATACAGATATTATGATATTTCCCAAGGCTTATTTTCTAAAGATTTAAAATGGGCCAAATCTAATCCCTATAAAAAGGCCAATCTTTGTCTTGGGCCTTGTTAATCTCATAATATCCTAATCAGAAGCCCAATACTTACTTTGATTCAATTTCAAACTCATATTGACATGGAATTGGAAGAATCTTTATCCAAATTAATTGTAAAAGTTAAAATTAATCATTTTAAAAGCTTTGTAATATGAAAAATAAAAAAAAAAATTAATTAGGACATTAAATACCAGAATAATTTAATTTCTTTGAGATTGACATGGATATGATTTTTTATTTTATTTTTCATAAATAAAAAAGGCTCTTTTTTTTTCTTTTTGAAAAAAAATTATAAATATGTAAATAAAGTCGGAGCCACGAGTGGCGAAGGGAGATATATATGTAATTTTACAAATCTCTAAAAACTCTTTAGTGTAGCTATAATCTGACTCAAATTTCTCTCCACCAAAATTTCAATGACACCAAATTTCTCTCCATTTTCTTCTCATTCACACAAGATTATCAAAAGTACAACTACCAAACCCAAAAATAAGTCTTCTCTCAACTCTTGGCAACCATTCTCACTCAATATGTATATTTCAGTTTGAGTACTTAATTTTCATAATGCTTTTGTGTATTTGAGTTTGGGTTTTCAGTCACCAAGCTAACTAGATATTTGATTTTCATAATGATAACTAGGCATTTGTGTATTCCATAAAATTTTGTTACTTATTAATGTGAAAAGAATAATTTGTTATTGAATTTTACTCTATAATTTTTATTTTTCTTTCTTTTCCTTTTTTTATTTTCTCATAGAAAATACAACATAATGAAATATAATTTTAGTCAAATGTATAAATTTAAAAGTAATTTAATTAATCTAGAAGTTGACAATGCATGTAAAAATTAACTATCGTATTGAGTTATTTTAATTAGATCCCTCTTAGTTGAATTTTTGCTTCTGTCGCTATAGGCCTCTTTTCTTATGACACCTAAGTCAACAAAAAAAAAATTATCAATAATTATATTTCTACCCCTATATTTTCATGTAAATAATGAATATTTTCTCCCCCTTTCTGTTTTTTATAAGGCACAATAAGAAATAAAATGGACTGAAACTTGATCACAGTCATACATGTATTCAAAATTGTCTTGTAAATGTTGATGAGACTAATCTTATCATAAATATTTAAAGGATGTAATTGGTTCCATGATATTGATAAGTACATTTATGATATTCTAACAATATATAGTAGAAATTAATTTAAAATTGCAGAGATTGTAACTTGCTGCTATTCACATGAATTTATAATGTATTCATCAATGGCTGATCTCATCTGATGTGATGTAATCTGATCCTCAAAGTTTTGGAATAATGATTTGTAAAATCCCATTTCTGCATCAAAGAAAACATATCCAAATTAGTATTCAAAAGCTACCATAATGCAAAGAAAAGAAAAGAAAAAAAAAAAACTAATATTCAAAAGCTTCATATTACAGCTACTTGTAACTTTCTGCTCTTCTTTTTCTTAGTTTGACAATCAGAAAACAAGTTGTTACAAATTGCTAACACATTAAGAGGTTGCTTTTGAAATAAATCATAAGTAAGAAATAAATTTAATTGAATTTTTACATAATCGTATAATTTTTGACTTTATTTTTATTTATTTTAAATTTATTTTTTAAATTAAAAAAATTAAATTCTTTTTTTTATTATCTTTTCGAATAAGAAAATTGATAAAATATAAATCAATTGAATTAAATTTTTACAAATTTTTAATTTCTAACTTAAAAAAAAAACTTAATTTACATTTTTTTGCCGTCATTTGTTGGGGTCAATTATATATGTGATCATACCAATGAAATTTGCAAGCATCTAAGAACGTTGACAAGTTACCATAAATATGTTCATACAAATATTCCACCACTTCCCACCTTATCTTCTTTATTAATCATATCACCTTTAGTTGTTTTCTTCTCGAATATCAATTTTTTTTTTCTATTAATTAATAATGGATTTTACGAGAAACAACCCATTTCCATGGTTTGACTCTAAGGTTTAAGCACTAATTAGTGAAGTCTAATTAAACTAATTGTTGCCTTAGAAAAGTACAATCCAATCTTCAAACTAGAAGCTTCATGAAATAGCAAGAAATTAAAAAAAAAAAAAAAGAAAAAAATCAAACTGTAAATGATTGGGAAGCTTCGATTCTCCAATCTTTCAAGCATGCTCCAAATTTCAATACCCTTTTTATTAAGTTACTTGTTTTTCTTCACACATTCGGTTAAGCCAAACTGCTGAACAATCAAGACTTCAAAATTGACAAGGGTGTCATATTTTAACAAGTTATAAATCATACTATATCACGAGGGATTTCTCATTTAATTAATGATCATTCACATCAATCAATTCAGTATTATTTTTAAAGTAGAAAATTTTTGTCTGAATCAAATTCATCATCATGGACTTAATATAATATGTGTGATATAACTGAAACTCATATGTTAATTTATTGGATTCAAGCTAGACTAAGTTTAGGTAAATAGAATCAAGAATTTATACCATAGCTATGCAATGAATTTAGAAAAGTAGAATCTAACAAATGGCATGAGATTGAAGCTAAATGTGACTTACAGAAACTCAGCTGAGACACTGTCCCTGTCCACATTAGAGGGAAGTGGCCAGACAACCTGGTATGGTCCTTGTAAAATCTCTCTCTTGTGATATGCTGAGATTGACTTCTCTAAGTAGCAGCCCTGAGTGCTGCGTTTGCCCATCACAAGTAAACTGCCATCAAAGAGTATAATGAGAGAAGCAAATGAGGCACAACTTGGTAAAAGAGTTGGTGTATTTCAAATCTAAATAATGGTATAAATGTTGAGAAACCATTACTTTTGTTTATTGATCTCCACCCTGATGTCATTGACGTCGACTCCTGGAATCTCTACTGTCAGAACATAACTGCGTTCAGATTCTGCAACATCCATCCTTGGTGACCACTCAACTCCTGCATCAGAAAAATGATTGTTTAAGCATGGAACTCTCATATTCGAAAGAATCTAGAATTCTTAAACAAAACGAACTAAAACTGCTGACCATTACGTTGGGGAGAATAGATTTTCTTCTGGGGAAGAAAGTGCTGCTTCTTTCTACCAATTCGTGAACTTGGTCTCGCAAAATTAGGAAGTGTTGGCGCAGCTGGCAAAGCAGATTTGCTAGCTCTCAGTGGAGATTGGATCTGTTTATTTTCATGTTGATGTTCATACATCCCGGTTGGCCTGGAAAACAATGGCGCTTCAGAAGCAGAGCATTTGGAGGCCACACCAGGCTTCACACGCAAATCCAACCAAACCCAAAAGTTAGCTCAATAAAAAATAATTCTAGAAAGAAACAGGGAGTGGGTTATGATTATGAAGATAAAGAAACCTGCTCAGTTGAAGCCTGTCTCATAAAGAATGCATGAGAAGCTGACCCTTGCCTTGCAAAATACACTCTGTTATCACGTCTTGGGATTACAGAATTCAAACTACTGCTGCAATTCTGATATCATAAGAAATATCACGTGTAAATTATAGTAAATACTGCCATTTAAACTAGAAAATGAAAAATTGATAGCATACCATGGGAAAGAGGTGAGTGGGAGAAATATCATCGGTGGGAGTGAAGTGGGCAGCAATCGTGTTCACTCTTCGTCTCACTGCTTCAGTCTCCATTTTCTTTGTATATCTCTTCGAATATTTTGAAGATATTTGAACTGGATGATGGAGTTTTAAAGCGGCGGAAAGGGTAAGATAATAGGATCTTTTTTCGCTCTTGGATTGGGAAAAGAACATGACTGGGACCCATGGCTACAAAATATCTTTTTGAACGATTGCCAAGCCAACCAAACTGGCTAAGGATACAATAAAATATCTGTCTCTGTCCTGGAGAACGACGCCGTATTTGCATTTTTCAGCCCAAAACAACCCTGACGACTGAAATCACCCCAACAAAATGGGAGCTAAAAGGCAGACTGAACCAGAGCTGAAAGGTAGACAAAAACATATAATTTTTTCATTTTGACTGAATTTGGACAAACATACAAATTATAATCTTTCGTAATGTATAATCATCGGTTACAGTTTATGAATGAATGAATTTTATTCATTATATATAAATTTCACATGTAATATATTTAAGTTAAGGTTTTAAATAAACAAATAAATTTAAATAAAAAATAAAAAAATGAGTTGAAAATAATTAAAAAAAAAAAACAATATATGGACAATTTTAGGTATTAAACACAATTTAAGGCATAAAGGACACAAATACAGAAAATTAAAAAAAATGTCAAATTACAATAATACCAACTTTTAATTACATACAGATGTATTTTTAGTAATTTTTTTTTTTTCCATGTCAATTATTGCATATGACATGACGAAAAAGTCAGAAAAAAAAGGTGTTTTTACTGTGAAATCCATTAATAGGATCCGCCGTCACCCAAAGAGAGAGAGAGAAAGAGAATAAGAAAAAAAAAAAAAAGTGAGAGAGGACTTTAGACTTGTGGACCTTTGATTGGATTAAAAAAAAATTAGGTGGATTTTGGTTTATTAAATTATTTATTAGGATAATGAATAAATGCATTACTTATTTATAATTATTTTATTGGGGGAATATCTATAATTATTTAAAATATGAATACTGTGAAAGAATATTAATATGTGATAAGAAAATAAAATGCTGACTAATCCACTCTCCTTGTTGAATGTTTGAAAGTTGAAAAGGCCATGTCTGCAGTCAAACCTTTACCGCTTCCCATTATTTATATATCAAACCAAACAACACCTACTATGTATCCGTCTTCCTCCTCTGCTTCTCTGTCTGTCTGTGTGTTCATATATATGTGCATGTGTGGGTTGAACAGAGAAGTACGGTATTCACTTTTCTCTTGGGAGGTCTCCAATATATATATATATATTTTTTCTGTGGAAAAATTTTAACTTCTGGATCCCTTCATTATCTCCAGTTTCAATCTAGAAGGCATATTCTTCTATTATTAATTTATTATCATCATTATTCCTTAAATGGTCAATAGCATTGATTTTGGTTCTCTTTTCCTTGCTTCTCCACCAAGTTCTGCAGTTTCATTGGTCAAAATTTCCCTCAAAATAAATTTTCCATTCTCCAGTTCCTAATCTGCAATTGCTATTAGTTTTTCATTTTGTAAGTTATTTATTTTCAGTAGTCCAAACCCATAATCATTTCTGATTAAATTTGGCCGTACTCAGTTGTCCTGAGATTCTGATCCCCTTCTTAATACTGGGTTTCACTTGGGTAGTATCTACAGTAAATGATCTTTCCATCAGAGGGAACTTTTCTGGTGTACAAAAACAGAGTTTCTTGGCGCACAGAAACAGATTTGGGGTGTTAAGTTTTGACAGGAAAAAAGAAAGGCATGGATAGTTCACAGGGTAGTAGTTCCAATGCACCAGCGCCTTTTCTGATCAAAACATATGAGATGATAGATGATCCGTTGACCAACTCAGTGGTGTCATGGAGTCAGAGTGGCTGCAGTTTTGTTGTGTGGAATCCACCTGAATTCGCTCAAGATTTGCTTCCCAAGTACTTCAAGCACAATAATTTCTCAAGTTTTGTCAGGCAGCTTAATACTTATGTAAGTATTTGCCTTGTTTCGATCTATCTGCAAATTGGTATCGTTTAATTTGGAATTGCTCTGTTTTTGACTGCCCCTGGAGCCAGTTTAGATCATTTTCTTTGTCATTTTATTAGCTATTTTAGTTCTTGTGCTTGATCCAAAGTATGGCCATTGGATCAGTAGCTTAATTATCCACTACAATAGGTTCCGAAACAGAGAAGATTAGTAGCTTACCCTTTCTCTCACGCTTGCTCAATTTAGAATTTACGAGGTTATTTTGAATTTTCCTTGTTGAAAATGAAGATGATTTTGTGCTGGAGCAGGGATTCAGGAAGATTGATCCTGATCAATGGGAGTTTGCTAATGAAGAATTTATAAGAGGACAGAGACATCTTCTAAGTAATATTCGCCGGCGAAAGCCGATCCATAGCCATTCAATGCAGAACCAAGTTAATAACTCCCCAATGACAGAAACAGAGAAAAGGGAATATGAAGAGAAAATTAATCGACTAAAGCACGAGAAGAGCTTGCTTCAGCTGGAGCTACAGAGACATGAATCCGAGAAGCAGGCCTTTGGGTGTCAAATTATGTCATTAGGTGAGAGATTGCAGGGTTTGGAGCGTAGGCAGATTCAGTTAGTTTCTTTCTTGGCTCAAATTGCAAAGAAACCTGGATTTGCCTCCATTTTCATGCAGCAATCAGAATACCATAGCAAAAAGAGGAGATTAATTGAACATGATCCTTTCAATGTCGATCACGACATGGAAGAGAAGGAGAGTTTGCATTTTTTGAAAGACTCAAAGTCGAATGTGGAGAAGTTGGATTCATCCATAAAATGTATTGAAGATTTCTTTTATGGAGCAGGGGAAGCTTTTACGCAAGATATGCAGGATTTCGCCCTAGCCTCGCAGCCTTCACCAATTATTTTTAGAGAGCCAAATGCATCTTCCATAGATGGAGAAACTTACTCCCCTAGATCATATCAATCTTCACTGCATTCTATGGATCTTCCGTCATCTCCTGAGCTACCTATATGTATCGATCACATCAATAGCCCGAAAACTCCACCTCAATCTCCACAGTTTGATGTAAACTGCAAGCCTACCGGCAGTGCTCCTGTGGTTGAAGCCGTAAAAGAATCAGAATCAGAATTGGAGACAACAAATTCGTCTACTCCCACGGGAGGAGCAAATGATCATTTCTGGGAATATTTCCTTACAGAAGCTCCTGGTTCTACTAGCACACAAGAACTCGATCCTGGATTCCATCGAAGAACAAGTGATGAGAGACGTTGGTGGAATGCAAACACCATAAATGATCTTACAAAACATATGGAGCACCTTGCCCCAACTGAAAGAACTTGATCTTTGTTGTTCTTGGTTGATTCTTGCAAAATTGCTGCTAGCCTTTCCTAACTTGGTGTAAAATTAGGTTATAGAAGACGTGGAATTGTTATAGTCATTGTAGATTGCAACTATGCTAGACGTTCTTCCTTTTTTTTCTTATCAAATTTTGGGAGTGAGTGCCTATTAGTTTGATGTTGCCGTAGCTTACATGTACGTTTGGGGGCAGCTTTTGGTAAATATGGCAATTGAATGAAATTTTAAAATAAATAATAATATGACTTAATACATAAATTTTAAAATATGACTTACTTTAAAATAAAGTAATTATAAATTTTTTTAAATTTGCTTATCTTTTTAAATATATAAAAAAATAATACCATATGATCTAATTATATCTATTTTATCTATAAAGATAATGTTACAGGTATAGATAATTAAATCATTTAGCATTAACAAATCAAAAGAGCAAAGAAATGGTTTATTTAATAAAGCAGTTAACTACATCAAAAAACAAATAAGAAAGTTTATCTGATTTTTCTTCATTCCTTTGCGCTCTAGGCGTTTTCCAGTGCCGATCTTGCGGCTTCTCCTGCCTTTACTGGGCAGGGGGGGCTTCATTGAAGAGAGTCCTTTATTAGGATCTGAGTTTGATGTTATTGTTTGCTGAGTTTTCTTTGCATGCAAGTTCTGAATCCCATGTTGAGATATGAGGGTTATTCGGTTGTTTTTCAATTGAGCCTCTTGAGACTAATTGATTGATATTTTTAGGGGTGACGTTCCTTATGGAGACGCTATCGGTGCCATCTATAGGCACCTAGTCCTTCAACGGCTTAAAGGAGCTATAACTGCCTTCCATTGGTCTACTTGGGTTTATTTGTCAGTACATCAACTCAGTTTGGAGATCGATTGGTTTTTGTTTATAGGCTTTTTTGGTTTGCTCAACTTTATGAAGAGTTTATTTATGGTAAGAGATCTTAATCAGTAGGCGATAGGGGTTTAAATCACTCTGAAACTGTATGAATTTCTTATATTATCTTCCGTTAAGGCTACTAGAGTGATGAGTGATAGAATGAGTTGATTTTTCTCTATCTTCTCTTCCCTCGGAGTTGTCCAAAACTTAAGGTTCTTAGTTTTGGGCCCTTGGCCTTATTTTTCATAATCTTAGTTGAGTTGGTCATTTGAGCCCTTTTAGTAAAAATTATTTAAACTTAAATGAGTCTAGGATTCAGCTTATAATCTATGCTCTATTTTCAAGATCTTTAATGGATCCTTACTTTGTACTGGGTACAGGCCTTATTCTTGCAATGACATTTTATATATCTATGGAAAAAAAAAAAAGAAGCGGTTTCTTTGAATCTACGCTTTTTGACAACAAAATTGGAAAGGACAGTCACGCCCCAACCAGAATCTACTACCAGACGCTTTCCATATGTATTTGTATTTTTTAACATCAGATCTCAACCTCCAGTGCTCTTGGATCTCTCTCTCTTGAATTCCACGCCATTCTTCAGGTCTGCTCACTTCATTGCCTCTTCTTTCTTTCTTTGAATTTTCCATTCTTTAGCGATTCTTTTCATTGCTTCTATTATTATCATTGCTCCCGATGTTTGCCTGTTTGGTCTCTGAGAAAACCCTAAATTATATTTTCTAGTGTATAGATTTTATGTTGTTATTGGGCATTTATTGTCTCGGCATTCGAGCTTGAGTTCTGAGAGATTTGGCTGCATATGTTTGGAACAGGTCGTATTTTCAATCCAATTTCTCTCTCAGTTCATTGGTCAAATACTTCGATGGGTTTCGAGTTTTGGATTTGGAAATCCCTTTCACCGAATGCTGTGGCTTAGCATGACATGCCATTATGAAATGTCTGTGTTAACTATTGAAATTTGAGAGTGATGATTAGCCATTAGGTATGTGTGTGTTGGCTTGATTTGGAGTATGTCGATGGCTTTTAGTTAGATTACAAAGGGAGATGGTAGAGAGTTGTTTTGATAATAAACGAGTAAAACGACAGGTTGAGTACACTGGAGTTAATTACAATTCTAGTGAAATTCAAGGTTCACCTATTCGCAGAGATCCTTCATTCTCACGCTGGTGCGATGAAGATGGAAATGTTCATTTTGAACGTCAATTAGAAAATTCTGATGGAAGCGTTGAAGGCTTTGATTTTGAGTTGCCTTTTCTTCCGTCCGACAAGTTAGAAGTGTGCACTTGAATGATAGTAATACCATGGATCAGGAAATCAATATACACACCATGGATCATGAAGTCAATATACACACCATGGATCATGAAATCAACATACACAACAGAGGGAAAGACAAAGAGAATTATGTGCCATTTGATATTGAAAATGGGTCTCCCAAGGAGATACGACCATCAAATAGTAGTGATGATACTGCTGATTCTTTTGGTAATCATGAAAAGTTGCCACTGAAGACTAAGAGCCCTGTGTCTGCTGCTGATGTGTTGAAGACTCTGTTTTTTATACTTGTTTGGTACACTTTCAGCACATTTTTGACCTTGTAAGTTCATCTTTTACTTTAAGTATGAGATGCTTCCTTCATGTTTTGCGATGCACATATATTTATTTTCATTTTTCCCTGCATGGTATTTGTTGGTTTTTGTAGGTATAATAAAACTCTCTTAGGGGATGATTTGGGAAAATTCCCAGCCCCATTACTGATGAATACCATCCATTTTGCAATGCAAGCTGTTTTGTCAAAGTTTATCACATGGTTTTGGTCTCATAGATTTCAACTCAGTGTTGCTATGACATGGAGGGATTATTTTATGAGAGGTATCTTAGTACATTTATATTCTCTTTTGCTTTATTGATGTAGCTTAATAATTATTTTTCAATATTGCAAAACAAGTCGATACTTTTCATTTAATTGCATTTTCATTTTTTTTTAATTTTGTTTTATAAGCTTTGAGAATGAAGAACATAGGCTTCAGCTCGGGGCAGGTTGGTGTTGAACCTCAAGTAACAAGTTTTCTGCCTAGTATTTTAGTTTGAAAGTGATAAGAGTAGGTGTACTCCTTTTTCATCTGTATTGAGAAGAAATAATTATTGCAATGACATATTAGACTTATAGGGCTGTATTTTTGGTCTCCGAATTGTTGTTAATCAGAAAAGTTAAGAGGTAAAAGAAAGTGTAGTGCTTCAACCTTTCATTGTGATCATATCTTATGGGACAACGTGAAAAGAGAAACGAGGCTCTTTTTGGTTTTGCTGTGTGAGTAAATGCTGCATTACTGTCAGGGATCAGAGAATAACTATAATGTACAATAACGATTGGTTGACTATTCTTCTGTCTTGAAACAACATTGTAAAGAAACTTTAATTTAAGGCATGCCAAAAGATTCCCCTCCCCCCGCCTTCTCTTTTATTTATTTATTATAAATTTCTCTAGACACATCCTTATATGGATTTTGCAAGTTTCCATCCCCAATACCTTTGTGTCTGTATTTGGCTCTGACACTTTGGTCAGATAATAGTCTGTGCGAGAAGAGGATCAAGTGAAATGTCATAGTTTTTTTAGGCCTATTGAGAGCAAGTATGTTTGATTCATGTAAGTGTTTTCTTTATAGAAATTATGAACTGTGAGAGATAGTCTAAGGAGTTTGTACAATCTAATGGTAGGGCACTGAAAATGTTCCCGGTTCTTATTCTTCACTGTCGTTGAATTCTTTTTCTTTTTCATTAGCATTTACTGGCCTTATAAATCTTTCATGATCTTATGTTACAAATTTTATTACGTTTAGTCTCCTTAGTTCCAAAGCTCCAAAAACTAAAAGTTGTCTTGGTTTAATTCTGAATTTCTAAAATATCGGACTAGCCATATGTTTTTGTTCATTATTCTGAAAGGTTCCTAATTTTAGGCCATTTGTGCTAATTAAACTTGAATTACTCTTCTTTCTTGCTTCATTATAAATCTTGAAGTGCCAAAACCTTTTGAGCTTTGTTCCCTTTGACAAGCCCTTTTTTTTTTTTTTCCCTCAAACAGTATTTGTGGTTGAGAGCTTCCAAAAGACCACCATTCCTCATGATTTCAAATCAAAATCAGCATTCAAATTTAACCAATTTAATCTATTTCAACACAACATGATTTCTCAAAAAAATCAAGATCATATATTTTTTATCATCCAAAGATGCTAACTCTATAACATATATTATTATTATTATTATTATTATTATTATTATTATTATTATTATTATTATTATTATTATTATTGTTATTATTATTATTATTATTTTATAGCATCTCTCTTTGCATTAATTTTAAATGCTCTATAACTAAAGATTTTCAAGTCTTTTATATGATTTGCTGTGAAATTCTGTATAACTTGTTTAATTAACTTTTCTATCGACTAATGCTACAGATGGACTTTCCCTTTAACAGTTGTACCAACAGCTCTTGGAACAGCATTGGACGTTAACCTGAGCAATGCATCCCTTGTTTTCATCTCTGTCACATTTGCCACAATGGTTCGTTCTGTTCTCCATACCTAACTGGATATACAGTGCAAATTTGTAAATGTGGTGCTGCTAATTTTTCTTATACTGTCTTACTTATCAAGAACTTTATTTTGTTTTTAATCTGCAGTGTAAATCTGCATCTCCTATATTTCTCCTTCTATTTGCTTTTGCATTCAGGTGAATGTCTTGCCAACTGATCTTCTTGTCCAATCTCTTAAGTTCTGTGCTGTTGATATGCAAGTATTCTATCCACCATTTTCACTCCCCATCCCCCCTACACAAACCAACACAACACCCCCATCTCCTTCACATAATGGATGTGTCATCATATAGTGTTCTTTGAGTAGCTCTATTAACTTTAACTTCATTGTTGCTCGGTGATTCTGAAGTTTATTTATTTCATTTTCAAGGTTATTGAAACCATGATGATGTATTTGCTTTCAAACTGAAAGGGTTGAAATTTTTCTTCAAAAAGTCAGCAATGAGGTTTTATTTTATTTATCTTTTTTATAATGCTAAGTTATTTGGGATATTTAAGCTTGCCTCCCTTCTCACCCTTGATTTTGCAGCGAATTAAGATTCCTTGGCTATAGAATCTCTTGGAGAAAGTGCCAAAAAAAAAAAATCATCATGTGGTTTTGCACCTTTGCTAATGAAACTTTTTATTTTGTATTTTGTGCTTTTAGCACTCGGCTGTGTGTTTTCTTGTTCTTTTTATCTTTAACATGTGTGTGTATATATATGAGAGTGCACATGAGCATGCATATTTGTTTTGTCATGTCTTAAACTGTTTTTATCTAAATATCTAGTTTTCTCTATGTTGTTTGATCAGAAATAATTATGTAGTTGAATTTCATGCATCCTCCACTTAATTTTGAACTGTTTTTCTGGAAGGTTGGAGTCTCCAAGCTTTAGACTTTTGGGTATCATCTTAATAATCTCTGTTGGAATCTTATTGACAGGTATGCTCCTGGATCTTTTTTATTCTAAATATTAATTAATTATTTCAGTATGCATATGTTTGCTTCCCACGTATCACTTTCAGCTCTTGGTTTAGAACAATTACAGGACTTGAATGTCAAGGAAATATTCATATAAAGTTACACCTTTTTGTTTTTTATGCAGAACTATTAGTTGGATCTAATATAGGTTTGATTATCTTAATTCATTTTAACTTCTTTGCTCTGCATTTTTTTTCCTTTTTATTTTGCTTGTTTACCCTCAAGCACATCATCCATTTTATATGGTAAAGACAAGGGTTGCTTTTCTGGACCCTAAAAATCCTTATTCATTGATGATATAGCTTCGTTAATAAGGATTTTCTATCTTCAGTATGGAAGGAACTGTCTTCCTTTCTTTGGATTTTGATGCAAGTTAATTTGTAAAGGTATCAACTGAGAGAAGGAAATTTAGACTATTTGTTCTGTCCATGGAACCCTTATCCCTTTTGCAGATGTATGATCTCATATCCCAAAATTTAAATTAGGATCATGCTAAACACTTGGACACTGTTTCATCCAACCAGGGGCGGATTTACTTGTATAATAGTGGGGTCAATTGACCCCACTGAATTCATGAAAAAATTTTAAAATATATACATGTTAGGAAAATTCCATCCAAAAATTATAAAATGACTCACTTAAAAATAAATATCATTTAACTTTTTTTTAAAAAATAATTATATAAAGCTGAAGTATCATCAAATAAAATAAAGTTAGCCTGACTTGGTCCAATAACTAAAGGCATGTGCTAGGCTTGAGTCTCCAATCCCCTATAAAATAAAATAAAATAAAAAGAAATTTAAAAGATTTTTTCCCATATATTTGTATGATATTTTAAATCAATTAAAATTTTTTAAAAAAATCTTCTTAATATTTCATTTCAGGGAAGTATTAACTATTCTCTTAAACGTTACTTTTAATCTCTTTTACTTTCTCATATTCACAAGAGTTACAACTTTTTTCCCTCTCTCATCTCTATTTTTTAATTCTCTTTTTTCATTCTCCATCTAGTGGTTTTGTCTTTTTTTTTTTAATAATTTTTGTGAGAAACTCAATATAATTGTTTTAAATATGGATTATATGTTTTAAATAAAGGAAAAATCACGAGGAGAAGTCTTATATATCTATTAGTTTACCTGCGTTTAAAATTAGTATTGGTATTAATTATTATAACTGCAAGCATTGAAAGTGTATTTTTTTGCAGTAAAAATGCTGAAAAATCGACTGCTGAATCGAATTGGAGATTAATTAAATTATTGAATGATTATTAAGAAAGATATGTTTGAAAGAATTGATAATAAAGAGATCATGCAATGCTTGCAGAAAATAAAAACTTGTCAATAACAATTATAAATTTAAAATTATAGTGAAAATTTGTTATTTTATGAAATTATTTTCCTTTAATTTTAATCTATTATTGTTATATGCTGAAAATTTTCATGCATTATTTTTTTTTTCTCTCGATAGATAATTGATTGTTCTATATGATGTTTTTTTATTTGAAATGAGTTAAAAAAAAAAAAAATTGACCGCACTGATTCAATTTCTTGGCTCCATCTCTACATCCAACACTCATACTGAGCTAACATAACACAAAAGATGACAACAACAACAATGATAACTACTTGTTTTCTTAGCTATTATCTTTAGTGGATGACAGTTTCTATTACTACAATTTTTATGACTAAAATTTTCTGTTCCAAATCTGAAGCATGCTTTTTCTCCCGTATTTGTCATTTTGCTCTTTTTCATCCATGCTTGTATGTTTTTTCAATTAATTAATTAATTCTTTTATCCAGTGGCAAAGGAGACAGAATTTGAGTTTTGGGGATTTGTGCTTGTTATGCTTGCTGCTGTTATGTCTGGGTTTCGCTGGTCCATGACTCAAATTCTTCTGCAGGTATGATCTGATTGGTATTTATTTACATTATGGAGCCTAAATTATTAGTGACCCATACTCTTTATCTGATTTTTTTTTTTTTCTTTCTGTCTCTTGGAACTTGATTTCTCAATTTGGTGATGCATGGCAATCCAAACTAACATAAAGAAAGAAGAATATGGTAGGTTTTTTTTTTCTTTTTGGTTCCTCTTACCTATTTGTTATTATCATTTTTGCAATCCCTATCTTATTGCTGTTGGGTTTATATACATTATTTATATGCTTTTAAAAATGTGTTTGCAGGAATGATTCCAATTATTTATATGCTTCTTAAAGTGCATTTGCAAAAAATGATTTTAGTAATGTTGTTTTGGGCTGTAAATTGAACACCCCCCCCCCCCCAAACAAAAAAAAAAAAAAGTCACTTTGCTTATGAACAGGAAAGTTCTTTGAGCAAGGTAATAATTTAATCTCAGTTAATCTTTGTCAGTAAAGGATTAATATATATTCACAATTTAAGGAAGGCAGGTTGGTTTGCTGTCTCCATTCTTAATTGCTTTTGTAGTTGATGTCTTGAGTAGGATGATTGATACAGTGCTCAAAGGGAATTGATTCACGGTGTCAATCCAATTTATTTCTTAACTACTAGCCTTGACCAACTTATATCCTCTATTTATTTTAAATTATTTTTTTTTATCGAGTTTTATACTGTAAAGGAAAAATAAGGTGCTTTTTTGTTCTTTTCAGGTTTGAAAAATCCACTTACATTGATGAGCTTTGTGACTCCAGTGATGGCAATTGTAACTGCTCTTTTTTCTCTTATGTTTGATCCATGGTATGAATTTAGAAAGAACAGTTACTTTGATAATTCTTGGCACATTGCGCGGAGCTGCTTCTTGATGTTTTTTGGTGGAACACTGGCCTTTTTCATGGTATGAGTCCAGGTCAAACTTTTTTCTTTGGCATTTTATCTTTTCCTTTTTATCTTTTTTTTTTTTAATTTTTATTTTGTGGATTGGTGTGTGCTTGGTAGTTTGAATTTTATAAATTTCTTGAAAAATGAAGATCAGATTTTCAGTTGATATTCATTTCATGCTGCAATATTGCTCAAAATATAAAGATGTCGAGGGAATGAGTCACAATATGAAGATTTAGGGGAAGGCAATAGAAGCATAGAACAAAAATTAAAAGGTGGCGCAACAATCTTTGAAAATAAATTTGGTCTTATGCCAGGAAGATTGACTATGGATGCAATTTTTCTCCGGAGAGGATTGGTTAAGTATCATTGTATCAAGCAATCATATGATACTTATTGATCTAGAGTAGTTATATGAAAGAGTCCTGAGAGAGGTTCTATGGTGGATTCTAGAGCAGAAAAAGGTATCTATTCTATAAAGGATTAAAGTTGTGGACAGATATAAGGGGTAGTCATTAGTTTTCAAACAGTCTAGGGTGATATGGTAGATTTTCTTATCATTGTTGGATAACACCAAGGACTGGTCTTAAATCCTTATCTTTCTCTTTGGTGGATGAGTTGAAACACATTTAAACAATATCTTTGTGGTAAATGATGGTTGCCGATGATGTTGTTCTAATAAAAGGATCTTGATTCAGGGGATTATCAAAATGCTAGGGTTATGGAGAAGCACCCTAGAGAAGGTCTCAAGTTAAAAAGAACTAAACAGTGAGTTTATGCGATGCATTTAGCTATGGAAGGTGGAACAAGAAAGGTTGGGTTAGCATAGTTGGCTTAGGGGTCTTGCAAAGTACAAGCACACATTTTAGATACCTAGTACAAGTATATTAAAAGCAAAGAGGATGTCAGTTGTAAGTAAGGGTAAAATATGATGGGTGAACTGGAGAAGTGCAATAAGTTTGATGTGATTGCAAAATACTAGTAAGTTGAACTTAAGTTTTATTTAAACTTTATTTGCTTATGATGTATGACAATGAGTGTAAATTTAATTAAAGATAGACTATGTTATACAAGGTTTTATTGGTAGTGAAGAGGATGTCAACCATCAGGTTAAAATATGATGGGTGAACTGGAGAAGTGTGATATGATACGAGTCTGATGTGATTGCAAAATACTAATTAAATTGAAGGAAAAGTTTTGCAGAACTTCTATTTGACCAGTTATGATGTATGACAATGAGTGATGACTAATGAAAAAATGAACACAAGATTATTGCAGCAAAGATGACAATGCTAGGATGGATGTGTAGAAATATAAGAATTTGATAAGCAATGAATGCATTCATAGATGGTAGAGGTCAAATGCGCTGGTGAGAACAGTTGGGCATATTGAAGTTGCAGCCAAAAAGAAAGTAAGAGGCAAACTTAGGGTGATGCTAGGAGCAGTGAAAAAAATATTTAGTGATCCTAACTTCTGAAGATGTAGCCCTAAATTGAGTGCAATGAAGGAAAAAAAAAAATCCATGTAACTTACCCCATCTAGTTTGAGGTTGGATATAGTTGAGTTGAGATGGGTAAGTTGTATTTTTCCTGGTCTAAGATTATGTCATTGAAGAAATTAACCTATTCTTTGATGTTGCAGGTTTTAACGGAATATGTTCTTGTTTCAGTAACTAGTGCTGTCACAGTGACTATTGCAGGTGTTGTCAAGGAGGCTGTCACCATATTGGTATAAGCTTTCACTACATCATTGTTCTTTTTCTTGATTCATGTAAAAAATGTTGGCCTACCAAAAACCATTTTTGTTCAGTCTCACTGGCTTGACTTTTGTTCCTTTTTTTTAAATGGTGATATCTTGTTTTAGTGTCTCCTTCATGTATGAACTATTCTTTGTTGCCATACTATGAAGACAAAAACTGCATCATATTAGTAACAGAGGTTTATCTACTAGATATATGCTTATGTACAATCCTTTTTTTCTTTCCTCATTGATTTCCCATTAGCTTTGTTACAATCCTGCATTTTAACCTCGGTCTCAGATGTTAATTGCATTACTTATAATACTTTATGCTCATTGCTGTACTATTATTTTAGCAATCCTTGATGGTTTTCAGTTTTGGTAATAACTGCTTATTAGGAGGCTCCTAATGCCTAGGTAATTAGGAAATAATAGACCTAACAATAATAAAATTCCTAAAAACTAAAACTCTTTAAATTTCCTAATTTTACATTGAATACAACTTCTAATTCTAATCGTCCTATATTGCATTTCTAGCACTCACTAACAGTTGTTCTGAATATTTATTATGCATACCAGGTTGCAGTCTTTTACTTCCATGACAAATTTACATGGTTGAAAGGTGTTGGCCTTTTAATCATAATGGTGGGCGTGAGTTTATTCAATTGGTACAAGTAAGTCATTAATCAGTGCAGTCTTGAACTGATTTAGTATTTCTTGTTATCAATCCATTCTTGAAATAATTTAGTATATCTTGTTATCAATTGATCCATTTTTTTCTCTATAGTCAAGTGAAGTTTGTTTCCATATTTGCTTTTCTTGGTCTTTAGTTGTTTTTGCAGATTTTAGCCACAGGAATGTGTGACTGAAATTTGACATTTAGACTAAGAAATATAGAGAGGCCTTTGGTTGATTCAGTCCTGAACACTTTTGTTTTCATTCTCAAGTTTCAAAGGCATATCTTGATTTGTTATTACTAGAAAGGAAAGTTGTCCGCTTCAGTTCCAAATATAAGTGGTTTTCTTGGTTCTTTAGTGCTGCATTTGACTTTTTGAATGAAACTTAAACAGTTGCATTGATGTCAAATATGCAACCTGAACTGACCAATTACAAATCTGAATTTTCTGGTTCAGGCCAGTTCATGTTAGTTGGTTGTCACATTTGAGTAGCTGGAGCACTAGTTTCTGTACTATACTAACTGGTCAAGCCAACTATTAGCATATATAATTTGTTCATGACTTAATTTTGTTGACTTATTTTTCTGTATCATTCTCACCATGTCAACATAAAACAAGCCATACATTATTTCTCCGTTTGCATACTTGACTGAATCAGTTAAGCAGAAAACCTTGATCTGTCTTGAAGTTTGATTCTGAATTTCTGACTGATGGAATCCATTTTAACCTTAAATGAAAGAAAGATGGAAGAGTGTCACTGAAACCATTAATAAAGAACCAAATCCCTTGTCAAGTCGTGGAACATTGAAGGAAAGGATACAATATATCTTGCAGCTTTGACTCCTACATTTGACTTGGTCTTTCATCCTAGATTTTACTCTCATCAAAGTCGTACGTCAAATTAGTCGTACATTCAATTTCTATTCAATTGAAATTTTGCTAATGTAGGCTGTTTATCATATTACCGTATTTGCAATACTAATTTCATGCTTATTCAGATATGAAAAGCTACAAAAGCGTCAAATGAGTGAAGATGATGTGGCTGGTTCGCCTATGGCAAATGTTGCTGCAAAATATGTTATACTTGAGGAAATGGATGATGATGGTTAGAGCTTTTGCATTGAGTGAGTCTCTTATAGTTCCTTCAACAGATATTGTCACTATGCAATTTGCAAATTCCGGCTTATTACTTCTCATCAGCTTTATTACTTGAAAAGTTTTTATGCCGTTCACATTGTTTTGATATGTTGTTTTCTGCACTAGCGTATTGCAATTTGACATTTTGAAACCTAAGAGATGCTGGTGAAATTTAGGTTGGTTGTTGGAGAAGCTCAAGATGAGTACTGCTGGCAACTAATGTCTATTTGCAGTATTTGCCGATTTCCTCATTGATATTTGCACTTTTCCTTGTACTTTATATTGTGGGTCAAGAAATTTTGAGATACTGTAAGGGTCAAGAATTATTCCTCGACTTTTTGCCTTGCCATGATTACAGGAGCATATTTTTTTTATCCAAAGCTTCTCAAGCTTTGGGTTATGTAGCGGGGAATATTTTGCCACTTTTGTTAATGCCTAGTCGATTCAATTGTGGGTCCTCCCCTGTCTTCCTATTTGTTGTTACAACCAATCTGTATGTGGATTTGCTTTTCTCAGGAGGAACAGTTGTTACGCTTGTTAATGTGTATTGCTAAATCAGTGATAATTGTCAGCCTAGGTTATTTTCCTGTTCTGTTATGCTTCCTTTTGTTGCTTCTGTAAATCTGTATAACAAGTTTTTGAAAATAGAAAGACCAAGTATGCTACTTTTTTTTTTTTTTTTTTTTTTTTTGGGTTTGCAGACAAGAAAAAAAATAATAATAAAAAAGAGAGCATTTAGTTGAACCAAATGATTTGGTTGACCGAATTGATTTCCTGTTAAACATCATCTATTGGAAGTGTAGGATACACGGTTTCACTAATTCAACCATGGTACTTCACTATTATTATTATTATTTTTTTTTTATTTTAATTTTATTTGCAGCCATTTAGACCGAATTTTGAAAACCAGCAAGACAGATTATATATGGAAAAATTCTTAAAGAAGAAAGAGTTGTCAGAATTTGAAACTTGACATCTTTCTTATTTTAGAAGATAACTATGACAAAATAAAATAAACTCAATTACTAAATGATTGATTAAAAAAAATAAATCTAATTATAATTGAAATTTTACCATTAAACGGTTGCGTTTTGGGCTTTCATGTCAGTATAAAAGCTGGCCCTGGGTGACACAGCAATCAATCTTCCCCTTTTTCTAATGAAAGAGTAGGTGAGGTTGATTATAAATTCCTATATAAAGAAGCTAATTTTCTTGCGAACTAATGAAATTTCAGCAGAAAGTCTGAGAAAAAAAGGAAGAATCGGTTGGTGTGGTTGATATACAAATGATTACACTCTGATTGTGGGTTTGGAGGATGAAATTATTAAATGGGTTTGAGCATTAATGTGAAAGGCATACTGCTCATTTTGTAACTCTGTTAAATAAATTTTAAATTTATATATATATATATATATATATATATATATATATATAAATCTAACTCTAATTAAAATTCGAATTTTGAGATTTTATACCTATGAAAACAACTCCAAAACTTAACTAAACTTCATCGGTAAAATTTTGTAATTTTGAGTTAGTGTATCATTTTCTAATAGTATTAGCGACAAAAGAAAGCACACTTGTTCAGTTCACAGAACACAAATGCTAAAGGGTATCAAAAGGGGCCTCGAAGGAGGGCGTTGTAGAAAAAAATATGAAAAGTAAAAAAAAAAAAAAAAAAAAAAGAAAAACTTGTAGGTGTCTTAACTTCTTATTCATAATATCATATTTTCATTAAAACTATAAAAAATTATGCAATACTTTCATTTAATTTAAAATTTATTTTTATATTTAATTTATTTAATTTTTCACGTAATAATTTTTAACTAATTAATTATTAATTGCATGATTTATCAAAAATATTATCCATTTTAATCAATCATTTAATTACATAATTTAATATGTTTTTAAAATTTGCAATCATTTTTTTTTTTACAATATTAACTATCTTATTATGTTATGATAATTTAAGTATGAATAAAGCCTAGCTATTAGTTTAATATATTTATGATTATAAGATTATTAGTTTATTAATATAAATTATTATTATTATTATTTTTTAATTTTCTCCTTTATCTTTATTAAACAAGTTCGTTTAACCAATTGACTCAAAAACCAGAGTTTTAACGAATTAATAAGTTAAAATTCTAACTCATTTATTCTCCATATAGCACTGTTTACATATAAAAGCACTATATAATTGAAAAACCCTAAAACCCTAAAACTCTAAAACTAAAACTGTAATCCTCTATGTCAAAGCGTTGGAAAACCTCTGTTTTTCTCCAACACTTGTTCTGCATTTATGAATTCGCAATCCTCTGCTTCTCCTCTTCGTCGTCTTATATGATAAACTCTCAACTTCCATGTGGGTTTCGTCTTCCAGGTCAGTCTTTAATTTTAATAGAAAACTCCTGACCCCTAAACCCATCACCATCGGAGTTGTTCTCTTCAATTCCAAATCCTTCTCATCTTCACTTTGCCCCTTAATCAACTACTCCACCGCTGCCGCAAGCAACAGCGACGGTGACCCGCAACAACAGCTACTCCAGTTAGATTCATTCGAAGTTGTTGATATCTTATACAGCCTTAAGAAACAGCCCAGTCGTGCTGTCTCCTTCTTTTACCAATTGAAAGACAGGGGCTTCCAAAATGATGTCTCCACCTATGCTGCCATTATTAGAATCCTCTGTTATTGGGGTCTCCACAGGAACCTCCATTCCATTTTCTTTGATCTTATTCTGGCTTCTTTTGATATTTCACTTTTGCTTGATACTCTTAGTGAAGGGGTTGTTGATGACACTAAAAAAAACTCTTCTTTTCTGTTTAAAGTATATGATGCCTTGGTTAAGTCCTATGTAAGTGCCGGTAAGTTTGATGAGGCTATTGATGCTTTGTTTCAAATGGGAAGACGCGGATTCGTGCCCCATATATTCACCTGTAACTTTCTTATGAATAGAATCATTCAGAATGGTAAATCGGATACGGCTCTGGCCATTTACAAACAGTTGAAGAGGTTGGGTTTGAGCCCTAATGATTACACCTATGCTATTGTGATAAAAGCACTTTGCATTAAGGGTAGTTTAGAAGAGGCTATAGATGTCTTCAAGGATATTGAGGACAGTGGTGTTACCACCACTTATTTTGCTTACACAGCTTATATAGAAGGACTTTGTGCGAATCAGAAGTCGGACTTGGGATATCAGGTGCTTCAGGCATGGAAAGCAGCTAACATCCCATTCCATGTGTATATTTATTCAGTTGCAATTCGTGGCTTTTGCAATGAGATGAAATTGGATAAAGCCGAAGGAGTCTTACTTGACATGGAAAAAGAAGGGTTAGTTCCAGATATGCATTGCTATAGTACATTGATTTGTGGGTTCTGCAAGGGTGGGAAATTGCAAAAAGCATATGCTCTCCTCAATGACATGATGTCGAAGGGTGTCAAAATAAACTGTGTTGTTGTTGGCTCAATTCT